>NC_064292.1:39905643-40002138 GCF_019186545.1 Solanum stenotomum
CTAACCCCTTTCTTTCCCTTTTTGACTAAAGTGTAGGGATTTAGAGATGGTGACATGTCATAGCTATTTGATAGGTTTCTAGGTGTTGAAGATGAAGACTTGGTGAGTCCTCATATATTCGAGGACAATACCCCATATGTTCTTTTATGTCTTTTTAGTATTGTTTAAGTTGTGTATGGGATTGGTACCGAATTTTGTACTCTAAAGTATTAGATGGTTTTGAGACATCATGTATAAAGTCTAGAAAGTCTTCCGCTTGCTATTGTTTTTTTTAATGAAATGTTTTCTTGGTAAAGAAAGTTTTTAATTCCTTATGGTTTTAGTGTCTATGCGATGAATGAATGCTAAGAGGCTTGTATTAGACCTCTTCGAGGTCGAGTACGCCGGTTACGACTAGGGGGTGATCCCGGGTCGTGACAAGCGGCATGCCATCTTTCGATCTTACTTGCTACAATTATGGAGAACTTGGGCATATGAGGAGAGATTATCCCTATCCACTAGTGTTAGATTCCGCGCAGCAGCAGACTAGAGTAGTGGTACCTCCGGGAAATGGTAATAATGGTAGAGGACGTCCATAAGGTGGGCGAGGAGGTAATCAGCGAGGTCGTGGAGGTAGAGGAAATGGTAACACATGCAGGGGTAACGTGCAACCAGGCAGGGAAATAGCTCGTCAAGATAATCGGTCTCAGTGTTACTCCTTTCCAGGCAAGAATGAGGCAGAGGCGTCAGACGCTGTGATCACATGTACTATTTTTGTATGTGACCGGATGGCTAATGTGTTATTTGATCCGGGTTCTACTTATTCATATGTATCTGTGAGATTTTTCTTAGAATTTGCTATGATTTGTGATATACTTGATGCTCCCATCCATATTTTTACCAAGTTGGAAAGTCTGACATAGTCACCCATGTCTATCGTGCTTGTCCTATTTTGTTTAAGGGTTTTCAGACTTGGGCTGATTTGGTGATTTTGGGTATGACTGACTTTGATATAATCTTAGGCATGACTTGGTTGTCCCCCTATTATGCTGTGCTTAATTGTAATACTAAGTTTGTAACTCTAGAAATTTCGGGAAGGAAAAAATTAGAGTGGGAAGGGGTGTACAAGCCTAAGTAAGCTAATATCATATCCTTCATTCGGGTTAGTAAACTGGTAGATCAGGGTTGTTTGGCTTATTTGGCTCATATTAGGGATGTTGAGGTCGAGACTCCATCTATTGAGTCTATTTCTGTGGTGTCAGAATTTAGAAAAGTGTTTCCTAATGACTTGCTTGATATGCCTCCGAATAGGGATATAGACTTTTGCATTGATTTAGAACCCGACACGCGTCCCATTTCTATCCCTTCATATCGCATGGCTTCGGCAGAGTTAAGAGAGCTTAAGGCTCAAATCCAAGAGCTTCTTGATAAGAGATTTATTCGTCCTAGTGCTTCCCCATGGGGTTCTCCAGTTTTTTTTTATTAGGAAAAGAAATGGTAGTATGAGAATGTGTATAGATTATTGGCAATTGAATAGGGTCACTATTCGAAACAAGTATCATTTGCCTCGAATAGATGATCTTTTTGACCAATTGCAAGGTGCATCAATTTTCTCCAAGATTGATCTAAGGTCTGGCTACCATCAATTAAAAAATTAGGCCTGAGGATGTGCCCAAGACGGCGTTTAGAACCCGCTATGGGCACTATGAGTTCCTAGTTATGTCTTTTGGTTTGACTAATACGTCTGCAACTTTCATGAGTTTGATGAATGGGGTGTTCAAACAATTTCTTGATTCGTTTGTTATAGTCTTTATTGATGATATTTTGGTCTATTCGAAAAGTGAAGAAGAGCATGCCGACTATCTTTGTATTGTTCTGGGTGTACTTGGGAAACAAAAGTTATATGCGAAATTCTCTAAGTGTGAATTTTGGTTGATTTCAATTGCATTTTTGGGGCATGTAGTTTCAAAAGAACGGGTAATGGTAGATCCTCAAAAGATTGAGGAGGTTAAGAATTATGTTCGACCTAGCTCTGTGACGGAAGTTAGGAGTTTTGTGGGGCTCGCTAGCTAGTATCGTCGATTTGTGTAGAACTTTGCTTCTATTGCCACTCACTTGACCAATTTGACCAAAAAAGAGATACCATTTGAATGGACTGAAAAATGTGAAGAGAGCTTCCAAAAGCTCAAGACTCTCTTGACCATCGCGCCTATTCTAGCATTACCGGTTGAAGTCATATATTTTATTGTTTATTATGATGCTTCACATTCTGGTTTGGGTGTTATGTTGATGCATGATAAAAATGTTATAGCTTATGCATCACGTCAATTGAAGGTGCATGAGAGGAATTACCCAACACATGATTTGGAGTTGGCAGGAGTAGTGTTTGCTCTTAAGATCTGGCGATATTATCTGTATGGTGTTAAGTTTGAGGTATTTACTGATCATCATAGTTTGCAGCATGTGTTTACTCAAAAGAATCTGAATTTGAGACATAGAAGATGGATGGAGTTACTCAAGGATTATGATGTGACCATTCAATACCATCTGACCAAGGCTAATATGGTGGCAGGCGCTTTGAGTCGAAAAGCGGTGAGTATGGGTAGTTTAGCTTGGTTGAGTGTATCCAAGCGACTCTTAGCTAAAAAAATCAAGACCTTGGAGTCTAAATTCATGCAGTTGGGCATCTTAGAAAGAGGTAGGGTGTTAGCTAGTAATGAAGTAAGGGCCACGTTCATTGAGGAGATCAAGGCCAAACAATTTGATGATGAAAATTTAAATGAACTTAGGAAGAAAACTGCGATTGGTAAGGCACAAGAGACCACTCTTGATGCCGAGGGTGTGCATAATTTTAAAGGAAGAATTTGTGTTCCTCGAGTTGATGACTTGATTAAAAAATTGTTGGCAGAATCCCATGGTTCGCGATATTCCATTCATCTGTGTGTGACCAAGATGTACCGAGATTTGAAGTGAATTTATTGGTGGTCGGGCATGAAGAAGGATATAGCAGAGTTTGTGGCTAAGTGTCAAAATTGTCAACAAGTGAAGTATGAACACCAAAGGCCTGCAGGTTTGCTTCAAAGAATGCTAATTCCGGAATGGAAATGGGAAATGATAGCCATGGATTTTGTGGTTTGTCTTTCCAAGACTTTGGGCAAGTTTGATTCTATTTGGGTAGTGGTTGATAGATTGACTAAGTCATCCCACTTTATTCCAGTAAGAATAGATTACAATGCTGAACAATTGACTAAAGTTTATGTGAAAGAGATAGTGAGGTTGCATGGGGTGACCCTTTCTATCATCTCAGATCGTGGTACTCGATTTACCTCCAAGTTTTGGAGGAAACTACACGATGAATTGGGCACACAACTTACTTTCAGTACAAATTTTCATCCACAGACGGACGGGCAGTCGGAGAGGACTATTCAAGTGTTAGAAGACATATTGAGGGCATATGTGATTGATTTTGGAGGACATTAGGATAAGTTCTTACCTTTGTGTGAGTTCTCCTATAATAATAGTTATCAGTCCAGCATAGATATGGCACCATTTGAGGCACTCTATGGGAGGGGATGTAGATCACCCATAGGATGGTTCAAGGCTGGAGATGTGAAACCTTTGGGAGTTGATTTAGTGAATGATGCTCAAGATAATGTGAGGAGTATTCAAGCAAAACTTTTAGCAGCCCAGAGTAGACATAAGAAGTATGCGGACCATAAGGTAAGTGACATGGCGTTTCAAACCGGTGAGAACGTTTTTCTTAAGGTATCATCATGAAAGTGGTAATGAGATTTGACAAGAAAGGTAAGCTAAGTCTGCGATACATTGGTCCCTTTGAGGTTCTTGAATGTGTAGGGCTGGTGGCTTATAGATTGGCTCTACCTCCTAATTTATCGGGAGTTCATTCGGTATTTCATGTGTCTATGTTGAAGAGATATCTTGGTGACGAGGATTATATCATTAAGTGGGACTCAATTGTGTTAGACAAAGACCTCCAATATGAGGAGAAACCAGTTGCAATTCTTGATTGTGATGTGCGTAAGCTGAGGACTAAAGAGATTAAGTCCGTGAAAGTTCAATAGAAGCATCGTCCAGTTGAGGAAGCTACTTGGGAAACCTAGAGGGACATGAGAGACAAGTATCCCCTATTGTTCGTCGATTCAGGTACTACTTTATTCCTTCTTTAGCCTAATTTTCCTAAGTTCTGTCACTCGAGGACAAGTGATGGGTAAATTGGTATCTATTGTAACGACCGTGTTCCGTCCCTATAGAAAAGCCAATAGGGAAAATTTTTGGGCCGAAAAACGTTTTTGTAGTATCTTGAGATTTCCCAACCTAGTCGAGATTTGGATGAAATCGGAGTCATTGAAGTCTAGGGAAATCAGGTAGCAATTGGGTGATCTAATTATGATTTTGATTATATGAGTAGTTAGATAAGTCGTTAAGGAATCCATATGACTTTACGGAATTGAATTTGGGTGAGTAGAACTCCCGAAATTAATCTTAGCGTGAATGGGTAGTTTCTGAGTGTTGTTGGTTGAAGGCATGCCATGAAATGGGGGTTTTGGAATTCTTTAATTAGCTCATTTTTTCGTGCAAACCGCTTTGGCAGAGATTTTTGTTGCCATGGCGGAGCCGTTGTAGCGAGGTGATGACCGCTGTGGCGGGCCAGACGTGACTTAAAGTCGTAAATAAACCCCAAAAATGTTTTATTCTGCAATTTTCGAAATTGAGAACTAAGGAACGAACCCATGTTTCTTCTTGACAGTTTTCCACCATTCTTGAGGCTAAATGTAAGATTTCAACTCCCTGAATCCGTTTTTGGATTCGTAGAACGTAATCTAATTGGTAATTATCGATGGTGGAGAGTTTTGATCTAGAAACTACGGTGGAAAAAGCCCTAATTTGGATACTTGGGATCATGGGTATGATTAGGGGTGGCAGAATGGGTATTAAATATAGGTATCCACTCATATTTACGCATTTTAGGGGGTGGAGTGAAGTGATAAAAAAATCTTTAATTTTTTTTGTTTTAAAGCTTTTAACAAGATTTCTATTATAATATGGGTACCCATATTATTCATTGGGTTACTCGTTTTTACCCATTTAAAATATGAGTCGAGTTGAGTAACTTATTGATACGCTCAAATTACACCTCCCTACAGAAGTATAAGCGATCGTTATCAAGTAAAGAACCCAACTTGTAGGTTGGGGTCGATCCCACGAGGAAAATGATTTAGACTTTACTTTAACCAACAATTATATTCAATTAGACAAATTACTTCCAGCAACAGGTAATAAAAAGGGGGGTTTTGTTTGTCTGAAACAAATAGTAAGAATTTAATAAGTAATCAGTAATCAAAACTCAACTTTGGTTGTTATCAAGATAAGATAAATAACAGGGTATACGTGTTCCCCACAAGCTCATAACGCAGTAATCCTAAAAATAGCAATCTTTTCCTAGTGTATTACATGAAAAGTGATAAGTTAGGTATCTCTAAATCCTTGGTCCGGCATCTAGAGAATTTCACCCCGCATCTTGGTCCAACTACGTGTGTATAATTTACTAACCCTTACCTTTACCTCATATTGGACATCATAATCGATGTTTGACTTAGTTATTACTTCGCACCAATCGACACTAGCCTATTAGATAGTATCACACTAAATCTATGTTGATAATTCTTTTCTTGTTGATTACTTCCTTGGTCCGGCAAGTAGCCACAAGGCGAGTTCTAACGCGTGCACTCGTTAAAAAGACTTCTAAACAAAAGAATTATCAATGCATGCAAAACACTATTCCAGAATTGCTTATTTATTATTCATACTTTGTTAATCGCTCATGGTTCCCAAAACCCTAGTTGTGGATTTAGTTACCCATATTAGCAAGAACACAATTCATAATTGTAGATGAAGAAATCATGAACTTAAGTAAATAGAATAATAAACCCAGAAATTTAACTTGAATTGCAA
The DNA here is from genome assembly GCF_019186545.1 of Solanum stenotomum. Lineage (NCBI taxonomy): Eukaryota > Viridiplantae > Streptophyta > Magnoliopsida > Solanales > Solanaceae > Solanum > Solanum stenotomum. Next base: position 39,911,596 of record NC_064292.1, read on the forward strand.
AGCCAAAATCTTCAAAACGAACTTAGGAAATCAATAATTTCTAGGGTTGCAAATAAATCTCCCAAAGTCACAAAGTAAAACTAGAATAATAATGTCTAACCCCCAAAAACGAGGTTTACATGCCCTATTTATAGAAAACAAATCCTAAATTAAAAGGGAAACAAATTAAGGAAAGTTTGTTCAGGCACGCGTCTTTATTCTACGAGACTGACTTACGGACCGTCGATGGATCTACGGTCCGTAAGTCCCTTCCGTCAGCCAGGACTTAGAAAATATTTTAACTTCCAAAAATCAGCTTCTCTGAAGCAAACGACGGACTTACAGTACGGACCGTAGATCGATTTAGGTCCGTCAATCCCCTCCGTAGCTTCACACTTAGAATCTTCAAAAATCAGGTATTGGAACCCTCGCAGTATCATTTTACGGATCAATCAGTACGGTCCGTGGATCAATCTACGGATTGTCAATGGCCACCGTGGTTCCACACTTGGTCATATTTCCTTGATTTGTCATCCATACCTTGCCTGCTGATCTACGACTATCACCCACGGACCGTCAATGGACCTACGGTCCGTAGATCACCTCTGTGAATGCCCTTTTTCTGCATTTCTTTCATCTGTCTCTATACCTCTGCGCCTGAACATCTTTCCTGCAAAATACAATAAAAACACATAAAAAACAATACAAAAAAGCCCTAGACACACACAATTTGTAAGTGAAATGTATTAGAAATACCGTAAACTCACGGTATATCAACTATCCATTTTAATTTAACTCATTTTTTGATCGACTCATATTCGACTCGACTCGCTCGTTTGCCACTCCTAGGTATGATCTAGGGTTGTTAGAATTGTTAGTAGTCTGGGTAATTAGTGATTGTTTATTGATTCCCGTATTATATTGATTGTTTGTAGACTAAGAACAAGCGGAACGAATTTGGAAAGGGAAGGATCAAGTTTCTTAGGGTTTCAAGCTTGTTTCGAGGTATGTGATGGTTGTGATTGTGTGATGTATGTTTATTCTTGCTTCATAATGATACATGTATGTATGTGAATATTGCATTATTGATCACATTAATTGTAAATGAGGAAATATGAATGATGAATGCCATGAATCATGACTTGATTATATGATTATGAGAATGTACTTTGTGATTGTGATTGTGATTGCGGCTTGTTGAATGGATCGGGTGTTTCGTTCCGACACACTAACTTGGATCGGTTGCCATATTTCGGCATAATTATGTGATCGGTTGCACGTTCTAGCATAATTTTTGGATCGGGTACCACATTTCGGTATGCTAACTATTTGGGTTTGGGTTCCGTGAGAGGACCAATGACTTGTCATATTTGTGTCCCTTGAGAAATGTGAAGTTGTTTGTTGTTCGTAAATGGTGATAATATTGTATATGTTCGATATATGCATGTGATTATACTGTTGTATTGACTTATGTATGTTACACTCAGTGGGATAGTCGCGTGATCCTACCAGTACACTATGACTGTGTACTGATACTGCACTTTCTCTTTCTTTGTTGAGTACATGGCATCTTCAGGCAACTATTGACAAATCTTGTTTAGAAGATCAGTGATCGCTGATCGAATTCAAGGGTGTGTCAGTTCTTCAAGGCTGCCATGAGTTCTCTTTCTGTCTATGTCCACATTTCAGACTTAGACTTTCTAGTTAGTTATTAGTTCTTTAGTTTGGGGGTTGTAACCCTTCTTGTTAGACTTATGGATCTTGTTATATGTTTTGGTACATTGACTTTCAGGTTCTAGGTGTGTTTTCCGCAATGTTAGATTTGTTTAGTTGTTAGATCTTTTGTAAGTTTATGGGAACTTCAGTTTTAAGCAATTTTTCCTGCTTTCGTATGCTTAAATGCTTTAGTTTTGGTTTAGTTGCTTGGTTTGGGTTGTAGTAGTGGTTCTCCCACTGGAGAATTAGTGTGGGTGCCAATCACGATGGTCTTGGTTGTGACAGGAAAACTAACTCAAGCATACAAAGCTTAAAACTGGATAAAATTCCTAGAATTCAGATACAAATCTTTAACTCAAATGATTAACTCCGAATATAATAGAATGTTCAACTAGCCAAAATAGACAACTCAAGTCTTGTAAACATTTTAAAAAATAAATGAACAAACTTCTCAAACTCTACTGTCTATCTATGAAGCCTTTAAATGACAAGGATGGAAGTCGGGACAAGATCCATGACATCCTGACAAAACTGAAAAGTAAATGGAATCATCTGGAAACAAGGAGGCTCACCATAGCTAACTCGAACTGCAAGCGGTATCAACAAAGCTTTTGTTGATGACCCTGAATACATGTATCTGCATCATAAGACGATGTAGACCAAATAGCGTCATTACATGAAATGTACGAGAATGTAAGGGTAATTCTAAAGCATAAACATAAGCTTGAACTGATGGAAAAGAAACATACTTACCTCTTCTCAACTCACTCAACTCAAAGAAACATAGTTCAACTCAATTTAGAGAAAATAGGGCATAACTCAATAAAAGGATAATCAACTCAGTGAAACATGGTTCAACTCAACTCAGAGAAATAAGGTTCAACTCAATAATAAAATACTCAACTCTGGATTCTCAACTTTGGATAAAGTAACAATAAAAGATGCAATATATGGAAAGCTTATAAAATTGTAGATAGCAACTCAATGTATTGAAGAATACAATAATATCCCAATTTGTATATAAAAATACAATATAACTCTCTGGAAGATTCTCTAACCGACAATCATCACTATGAGCTATGTGATGATACATTGTCTATCCCACACTGCCAGAACTGTCCTATACCTTTCCAGGGTATATAACCTACTTCTAAGTGGATCCACTAGTCTATACTAAAAGCAATAAAGAATCATCTAAAAAGTATGACCTTTTCTACCCATGTTGGCTACATAGTTTATGGGTGCTGTGAGTTGTATGAACTCTCCCCATATCGGTGCTCAATACTACTCCCAAAATATACTAGCTCATATGTTTTTTTTAAAAAATATAACTCCTTCTGTGTTTTGAGATTATTACTCAAAAATCTTTCTCTTAAAAGAGATGTACTCAAATTGTTCAAAACTCTTTTGGAAATNATAGTTTATGGGTGCTATGAGTTGTATGAACTCTCCCCATATTGGTGCTCAATACTACTCCCAAAATATACTAGCTCATATGTTTTTTTAAAAAAATATAACTCCTTCTGTGTTTTGAGATTATTACTCAAAAATCTTTCTCTTAAAAGAGATGTACTCAAATTGTTCAAAACTCTTTTGGAAATCTCAGTTTCCTCATCTTAAATGTAAAAACATTTACGCTTGGGAATACTTAGTTCTTATATATCATTTAAAGAAAATGAACTCATCTCTACTCTTCCTCAACTCACTGCTTAGGTCTTTAATTCTTTTTTAAAAAAAATTTGTAAAAAGACTTTCTAAAATAGGGTTCATGCCGAATTATGGACGTGAACGACGCAATTCAAGATTTTAAATAAGCATTCATAGAACTAAATACTTGGAACTCGAAAACTTCAGAACTCAAGGAGTCAATGATACTACTCATCTCAAGAATGCTCAGCTCGGAGGGTTCATGCGGAATTATGGGCATGAACTACTCAACTCAAGGACCTTCATGGGTAACTTGTAGTAGTCCCATGATTAGGAATATAATCCCAAAATGATTAGGAACTCAATACTCAAAACTTAGAACTTGAAGATACTACTCCTCTCAAAGATAATCAAATTATGGAGTTCGTGCGGAATTTATGGGTATGAACTACTTGACTCAAAGATCTCAATGATAATGTAGACTCGTGAATACATTTTCCTCATTCTCATACTCACTTACTCGAGTATTGAAACAATTTAAAAGTTATTGTAGAAGACTCCTTGAAAAGACTCAAAGGGACTTTCTCAAACTTTACTCAAATTGATAGTTAATCTCGAAGGATTCACAATTTAACTCAAAGATTTTCTTGAACTCTATTCTTGACTCTTCCTTGAATTTGAATTATGAATTCAAGGATCATGACTTGATATATAGGATTCTTGATGATTGGATATAGGTTGGATAGTAAAAATCACTAAGAGAGCGAAGACATGTTTTGAAAGATCGAATACAGAACGAAGAACGGAGGCGGAAAGGACGTGATGTCCCTAGTGCAGCTACAGCACACCGCGCCAGCACTCAGTTGACTGAGGCTGGTTTGGGGTACACTGCAGGCGCATGGGACCCGCCCCTCAGGCGCAACAGGGGTGCGCCGCCCCAGCCATGTTCCAAACGAATCTAACGAATTTTTCTTCAATTTTTCCAGCCCTACCTCGTCTAAACTCGAATGATTTCCTTTAAAATCTTTTATATACTTAAACCCAACCTAATTACAGTGAATTCTACACCAAAAACCCTCCAAGAACAACACTTATTCGCAAGTCTCACCTCAAGAACTCAACAAGAACTGCATTATAATAAACGAAGCACAAAACATTAAGAACTCAAACAAATTATCAATATACTTAAACTCATGGATGAAATTCATAAAATAAACTCATGATTGACGTGTAGGCAAACAAACCTAACACTATGGAAGCTTACATACTTCTAAGGATAAAATCCTTGGCGAAATCCCTCGAAGAATCACCAAAAGCTTGAACACTCTTCCTTTTCCCCTCTTTTCCTCTTCTTGAACTCCTCTAAAAACTCTAAGCGTATTTTAGGATTAACTAACTGATTCGGACTCCTATAATCTTACTAAAAACGTTTAAATTTGAGTGGGTAAGGAAAGGACCAAAATACCCCTCATATTTTTGGGTAAATTTCTTTATTTGGACAACCTGACTTCAAACGAGCATATCGCCCTCATACGAGCTCAAAAATTAGCAAACTCGGCAATGTTGGAAAGACGATTCCAAGAACTTTGTTTTGATAGATTATGATTCTCGTAACTCATAATGGTGCTAAAACTTATGGTCGTTTGAAATTGACCCAAAACTTTAAAAGAACTTAGGAATGACTCTCTTCTAAAACCCTAAGCCTATTTGTATTTATATTAAAACTGACCTAGATCAGATTTTTTCCCAAAATATTACTAAAATTCATTTTAAGCTGATTGGGTAAGAAACAGACCAAAATACCTTTCATATTTTCGGGTAACTTTTCTTAACTGGACAGCCTAACTTCAAACAAACATATCTCCCTCATACGAGCTCAAAAATTAGGAAACTTGGTGGTGTTGGAATATGATTCCAAAAACTTTCATTTGATATCTTATTAGCTACCTAACTCATCCTTACTGAAAGTTATGGTCGTTTGAAGTTGACCCAAAACTCATAGTTAACATAACTTGCCAAAATTTCCAAATTTACTCTTTCCAAAAATTGTATCTTTCTAATTCTAGTTCTTTCTAAGGCAGGATGTTACAATGATATATCTAGTGACCTTAACACTTCAAAAATTTTTAAATTCCTCGGCAAAATCCTACTCACTACAAAGGATGGGTCGAGTCTTAGCTCAAAAAATTTCTAGGGTGTTACAATGCATTGATAACCCTTCATCTTGATGTTTCCCTTCTTTTCAAGAAAGATATTTATATTTCAAACAAACTAAAATTAAAGACATGCAAATATGTTAGGCATAAACTGTAGAGCCAGAAGAAGAGCCATCATCTACAGTAGTCCACTGAGGCAATTTAGTTGCGCGGACTCTTGACTTTTGATGCCGCATCTGTATCGGATCCCCCAAAAATACACTATTTTTGGCGAATCTGATACGCACCCGTTGACATTTTTGAAGAGTCCTAGAAATCTAGATCATAAGTACCTTTATATCTTCAACAATAGTTTTTCTGTAATACTAAAATAAATTTTTCAAAGATTATGTTCTATCCAGATAAGTTTTTTTATACCCTATTTCTATCAAAATAATCATCTCACTAGTGTCTTTTTGACAAACATTTCAAACCATTTTCTTAAGTAGTCGGGGCCAACTTAGTTATGTAAGAAATAAATGAAAGAAGAGAGGAATAATAATGTCATTGGACCATCCTATATAAAACAATTCAAAAACATGATTAAACTATTTTTATTTTCTTTGATGTCATGCTTAATTGAAGTCATATCTGTTATGAATCGGCCTCGGCCCAATGTTGATACCTGTACAGATGTCACACAACTAGTTATTGGGCCAAGAAGAAGCAACAAAACTGGAAGGCCTTTGCAAAGGCTGCTTTGGAACCAGATCCATTTAACAACTAGCTAAAAGGATGATGGATGAGAAGAAGCGGTTTATACAAATTGTTGAGAAAAATGTCTAGTCCTATCATCCCCTTTCTTTGAGTCTATGTTTCTCATCTCCCTTCTAGTTATCTCCTACATTAGTTTTCTTTGTTGGATCCATTTTCCGTTGTAATTCCAATTATGAGTCAGTGAAATAGATTTGTCGGTTGTTTGAATTTGAATTGTGTTGGTCTTGTTATTGGGTTTGTTACAATATCACACAACTACAATAGATGTCAGTAGTCGTGCGAGCTATGGTGCATAGATAATGGATGACGTATTGAAGAAATTAGCAAGCCAAATTCTTGTGATCACTTTTATAAATGGTTTACAGGAAGTTACTTTCTTCTAACAAACACTAATAACTATTGAAGTTAATATTTCATGTCTTAGAGGAAAACAATTGGTAGCTCTTCCCAAGAGCAAATAGAAGACAATTTTCTTGAAGCTCCCATCTCCAACTATTCTGTCCATCCAATCGCACACCTATACTTTTAAATAAAACCACATCTAGCTAGTTCTTTGAATGAGGATAGCTTAACAAGATTTGTGTGAATGTTTAGTACTCCCTCCGTTCCATTTATGTGAGGTAGTTTGACTCGGCACGAAGTTTAAGAAAGAAAGCAAGACTTTTAAAACTTGTGGCCCAAAATGAATGATAGAAATTTGTGTGGCTGTAAATTATTTCATTAAGGATAAAATAAATAATTTATATTTAAATTGTTACTTAATATAGAAATGTGTCATTCTTTTTGGGACTGACTAAAATTGAAAGTAGTCACATAAATTGGAACATGGGGTGTAATATGGTATTTTCACTCTCAAATGTATATTGCATCTCAAGCTAAAGTGATTCACTTTCTCTATTTGAGAGTCAATACAGTAATATAAAATTAAGTTCAACTTCTTATCCTAAATTTTTTAGTAAAGAAAAAGAGCAGTCACACTTATAAGCAATTTTCAAATTCTCTGCATGTTAGTCTGATTGCTATTGTTAGTATTTTTTTCACTTTTATTTGTTGTTGCACCTACAATTAGTTTACACACATTTGGTAACTTACCTGCAGATTCATGTCATCATGTGAAAGGCTTCTGCTTTAATTGGCTCCTTGTGGACTGTTCGTGTAGCGCAAATCGCACTCGTCGACAGAGAAGTGCTTCAGTCCCCTCAAACAACTCTATAACCAGCAACCAAGTTGTCTTTGCCTGTTGCTAAATCAAACTGGCCACATCTCTCTTTCTATTAACACCACATTAGCTATTTAGTTGTCACTTCTTTGCAGAATGTACCAATGTTATTAAAAGCGAAAAGCGCAACAAAACTCTAAGGTTCGTGGGGGCTTTAAGCGCAAAGTGCAAATAAAGCGTGAGTTTTAATGGAAAAAGGCGCAAAGGGAGAAAAAAAATTAAAATGCGTATGTTTAGTCCAAGACTAATAATTATAAACATGAATGACAAATATATGACCAAAGAAATTGAAAAAAATTTATGACTAGTGAAATATCAATTGTTTAGTGCACTTCTTCATAAGAGGCTCATTTACAAGGAAACGTTTGTCTTAAAACTCTGATGACGACATTGAAGCGCACATAAAGCGAGGTAAAACGCTCAACACATTTTGAGCTTCACTTTAGGGCTTAAGCACGCTTAAAGCGCACGTTTAATAACACAGGAATGCACCTTGACAACTAAAGAGGAGCTTATGTTATCTCTGGAAAGTGGGGCAAACGTCAACCAACTATTTATATAAAGAGGCGCTTTAAATTCAATTGACAAACGAAATCACCACTATGACAGGTAAAATCCAAAAAAAAACCACAGGAGAAAGCTCAATGAGCTAACGACTCACCAGAAGTTCCCTCAAGTTCTTTTCATCATTTTTTTCCTTCAAATGCCTTCGCTTCACTTCAAAACGCTATTTACCAAGGAAAGACTACCTTTTTTTTTAATGGAAGAAGTAGAAGGGGTGGTTTATTCTAAATTTCCTTCGTTGTTCTCTCCTATGTATTTGTTTCTGGGGAAAAAGAGCTAAGGGTAACACGCCAAGTAGGGGTCGAACCTATGACATTCTGCTTAGGAAAGAGACGCTCTATCCGCCGAGCTACATGCACTTATTGTGCTCTCTCCTACGTTAAGACTTACAGGAAAGCATTTCCCATCCTTTGAACTAATTTTTAATATATTTGTTTTATTCTCCACTTTGTGCCGCAAAACATGTTTTTCTAGTAAAATAATTTGCAGATAATTTAGATAACACAATACTCTATAGGAACATATCATCATAAGTTAGAATTGCAAGGAAAGAAGGAAGTGTAAGTGACATTATATTTCAGGCTTATCAATTCAAAAGTCAGGAAAAGAATCAAATCTTGATAGAATGTTTTCTACCTCTTTGCACAAAAAAAAACGGAGATGATGAAATGGGTGCGTCTTGATTTCGTCCAACTCCTTACCTAATACCACCAGGGAGTCCTCATTCCTGGTTAAATATACCAAATCAAAAATCAACTATTACCAAATTCAAATACAATATTAAGAAAGAAACACTAAAAAATATTGCATATTATCAACTGAAAACATGAACTACCAACATCATTTTCAACATAGCCACAAAAAATGTTTACCTTATCAAAAACCAAAAAAAATAAAATTTTGAAGTAGGTTAGATATTGATACATTAATAGACTCATAAAATGATAAATTATACTATAATTTTTATCATGAATGAGAAGTTTTTCCAACTATTAGCAACAACTACTATGAATCTAATATCACTCACAACTTAGCATTAACTAATTCACTTGTGGTGCAAAAGAGAAAATGACCATACCTCATTACAAAACTAAGCTGACTCAAAAGACTGTTGTATTTTTGTGTACTAATGAGTGTGAGGTGATATTCTAAAAGCTGAAGGATTTATTGACCTCATGTCACGCCCCAAAATAGAGGGCGTAACTGGCACTCGATACCCTATTCGATCGAGTTACCCACTAAAACATACTAGCTAACCAAACTGTGAGACAAAAAGATTGGGCATCATAACCTCTAAAAAGTGAAGCCTGGATCCTGAAGGTCATGACCTGAATGAATGAGAATAAACCATACAAACAATGGTAGACAAGCCAAAAAAATAATGATGTACTAGCTAGCCGACGAGGCCACAACTGAATACATACCTATTTACACATATATATATACATGCCAAGTCTATGGGCTGGAGATTGAAACTTATAAAAGAAAATCGAGAATATTGTGTCCACAATAGCCTCTATGAGTGACATAAGCATTGTCGGTACAAGTCCCCGACTATACCCAAACTGTTCAACAAAAGTAAACATCTAGCCCCATGATAAGATGGATCTTACCAACTCACAACTGAACCCGAATCCTAGCGGGTGGGTTGATCAGAATCCCTGCCTGAACCTGCTCGTACGAAACAAAAGCAGTGTCCCTAGGCAATGGGATGTCAGTACGAATAAAATTGTACTGGTATATAAAGTGGAAAGTAGAATCATAGATAGTTACTGTAAAAGGGTAATAAAGATACCACCTGAGCTGAAACTTAAATAATCTCTATGGTTGCCATTTGGCCTCCTACTATTTAAATATGCATGGTGTGCTCATATAATCGTATGTCATGAATACATACATACGTACACATATATATATAGATGCAAATGATGACATACCCAACCAAATGCTAGTAATGGTGGTGCCACTCGGTAGTGAACCGGCATCATATTCGCCAACATGTGGCCAGCGGTGTCTCATACGTATAAATATAGGCAATAGGCTCCATACCTCCCGATTATAGCATGGGAGTAGAATGCATAGCATGTCATTTCATGGATTTGTAACACATATATGTTACTGTTGTCATGTTGCCAATCTTGGCCCATTTGTAGTCTTGTTCTCATAACCCCATAATAACTTTCGTATGACATGTAACCATCTCATGGAACCTCATATGTTCTTCCAAATAAGCTTGAAAACTTGACTCGAATTTTAGAAAACAAGTTTAAGGTGATTTATATAATTCCTATACTTGGTTCCTAGATAATTTATAAAAGAAGTATTTCAAAAATCAAGTATCCTAATAGTATAAACATTTAAGTTATATTTGAGAGTTTTGAAGATCGTGAGTTACTTTAAAGATTTTTCATAATAACTTTAGTGGGGAAAGAGGGGTGGTTACAAATAATAAGGGTCTCCCGTAATATTTTAAGTCACATCACCCAAAGAAGAATATGAATTCATACATGCGGACATACAATCAAGGAAACCGATAAAATAATATGTAGATGTCTAATACTCTATTTATCCAAACGAGTGGAATATCAAAATAATAGAATCATAAAAATAATTCAGCTGGGATCCCAATGTCTTTCACAGAAGGTCTTTCTAGCAAGAGAATAGCAAAATATCACATTTGGCTTTTTAGGAATTTTCGTGGAGTGGTGCTAAAATGAAGGACATAGCTTTGCCTTAACATACCTTTCCAATGAACGCTCGAATGCCCGTGGTTTCTCACGAAAATTGTTCCTTACATCCTAAGCTTCATAAACACTATATATACACAACTGGTACACACCTATAAACAGTTCATAATTGAACTTAAATCGGCAGATTTTCCATATGGCCTCAACTTTACAAAACGTCTGCAGAACTTCATAAAAACAATCAAAAAGAGTCCCGAGATGATTACCTTAGCAAACCAAGTGTAAACCTTGAAGAAACACCAATAGCTACCAATTTATATCTTCAAAAACTAGCTCCAAACGTGGTTAATACAAGGGGAAAATGATTGCACCGTGTAGAGATCACGTTTCTAGGCACAGTGGCAACCTTTAATGGTAAAAATCGTCAAAAACTAACCTTTATTGTGCAAGAACACCATTAGAACCCTCTCTTCAGCTTTCTTTCTGTTTAGGTAGTGAAAAGAAATGTTTTTATGGCTTAAAACGTCGAGTAAGCCGACATACCATATTTTTGACCCGACCCGAATCGTGACCTGGATTCTACCCTGGCAGTCCATAGCGAAACCCTTATAACTTTTTACTACGTTGTCGGTTGGATACGCGGTTTTATGCATTGCAAACTAGATTCGTAGGCATTCAATTTGATAGGTCATGGGCCTTATAACTCTTTATATATTGGAACAAAACATCCAAGACATTTGACCCAAAGTTAAGAAAATATTATTAGAGAAATTTCGATAACTTTTGCCGACCTTAGTTTCGCTAATTTTCTTGACCTCAAAACTTGAAATACGACCATTGTGCTATTATAATACCTCATAACACACTCATAGGTTTATCCCCAAGGTATGGGATAATTTAAACCTTTCAAACACACAAAGTTCTTCCCGAGCCATTTCTTTAATCTTGAACTTTGTTTGAGGGGTCCCTTTGACCTAAAACTTTAGTTTAGTTCCTTGATATTTCCACCCAATTGCAATCTTAATATCCAATGTATGATACCAAGTCATGGACACCTCATATAACCATTCCATACTATGGCACATATATTATGCAAGAATAGAGAAAAAAGTACGGGATCTTACATTTCAACACCTATCTTGGCACTACATAAGGAGGGTGTGGCATTTGTGGTATTCTGTGATGTTTCTGATGTTGGTCTACGTGTAGTATTGATGCAAAAGGGGAGAGTTATAGCCTATGCTTCTTGTCAGCTAAAGGTACATGAGAAGAACTACCCTACTTATGATTTTGAGTTAGCGACAGTGGTCCTCATTTTGAAGTTATGGAGACATTATCTCTATGGTGTCCATTGTGAGATCTTTAGCGATCATCGTAGCCTTAAGTATCTCTTTTCTTAGCCAAATTTGAACTTGAGGCAGTGTAGATGGTTGTAATTGTTGAAAGACTATGACATCACCATTTTTTACCATTTGGACAAGGCAAACGTGGTAACATATGCTTTATTTCAGAAGACTCCTATTATGGGTAGCTTAGTTTTCTTAAGACGGAGTAGAGACCTTTGGCCTTGGAGGTTAGTCATTGGATAGACAGTTGGTTCGACTTGATATTTCTACACCTCCCCATGTTTTAGCCTTTGTTGAGGCTAGGTCTACTTTGATGGATCAGATTCGTGCCCACCAGTTTGAGAATGACAAGTTGAGAGTGATTTGAGACAAAGTATGGTGAAGCTAAGTCGGCTTCTCTTTATCTGGAGGGAGTTTTGAGGATTTCTGGTCATATTTGTGTGCCTAGAGTGGGTGGTTGGGTGTGTATGATATTGGAAAAGACTTATTGTTCTAAAAACACTATTCACCCAGGAGAGGCTACAATGTATCATGATTTGAAGCAACATTATTTGTGGTATGGTATGAAGAGAGGCATTGTGGACTTTTTGGCCAAGTGTTTGAACTGTCAGCAAGTGAAGTATGAACATCAAAGAACGGGTGGTACTAAGGCTGGGCACCGGATCGGGTTGTACCAGTACCTTTTCGGTCCATTCTTGTTACCATTCTGGTCCGGTAGTATTCGAGACAGACTGGGATACATTGAACCGGTAATCAAAATGGGATGATTGTCACACCCCAACACTAGGTGAGGCAGACAAGTACCATATGAACACATGGTTTAAAAGTGACCTATGATGAGAAAGTAAACTACTATGTAGATAGATTTACTGATGAGAAGCTTCATAGACAACACATGTTGACTAGCAGAACCGATACATGTGACAAGTGAAGCTATGAATATAGATAGTTGCTTTACAATGTCTACAAAGCGTCTACTAGAATCCATGACTGTACCACTATGAAAATATGTATAGAAAAGGCTCAGAAAATCCCCGAATCAACCTGGAGCTCACCAACAACCACTAAGTATCATGTGCTTCTTTTTGGGAGATCTACTAGTTGAGTAACTATACCTGTAGCATGAAATGCAGCGTCCCCAATAAGAGATGTCAGTACGAAAGAATGTACTGAATATGTAAGGCATAATACAACCATATGTAAAATGAGAGCTCAAGTGAAACCAAATACCAATAGATAAGGATTAGAGACCACCTTTGCTTATACTTGTGGAATTGTGTATATTACATTATTTTCTTTACTTTTCTATGGATTATAATATTTATAAGACATATAATACAAATGACCAGCTGATCAGCGGTAGAAGAGGATGACTGATGCTAGGCATTTTAACCCCTGGGATGTTGTCCTCATAATTCCACAAATTGGGATCGGCCCATGCTAGGCTTTCCCCCTTGAGCTGCCACCCTTACATACAAATTGGGATCGGCCCATTCTAGGCTTTCACCCCTGTGCTGCCACCCTTCTATACCAATTGGGATCGACCCATGCAAGGCATTTGCCCCTGGGCTGCCACCCATAATTATACAAATGGCTTCACTTAAATCTTTTATCTTTGAGATTGTTGTTTTGATGTTCATAACTCTTTTGGGAATGTTCTTTTGATGATCATAACTCTTTTGAGATTGTTGTTTTGGTGGTCATAATCATTGTTGAGATTTGGAACTATGAACCACTAGTAGAAGACATGTGAATATAGACTTACGATAATAACAATGACATGAGAAACAAATGTGACACCAACGTAATACTTAGGAGCTTATATGACTTAGTAAGCATTTTGACATCTCAAATTGAAGCACATATCAAGTGAAGACATTTAACATTTAGCCAAGAGATTTGAACTGTATATGGTAGTCGAATACTCACTAACTAATATCAAATACAAGGTATACATGAAAGTGGAACCAAAGGAGAATGTGGGCAGATTCAACTTAAGGACGGATACATATTCCAAGTAAGTACATATAAAATGTACAATAGAGAAAGTAGGGATCTTGTGAGGTAACATTATAGTCTAACACAATGAGAGTAATAACCAATAAAAGGAACATATAAACTTATGACAAGATGACATATATATAGACAATTGAAGCAAGTTGGCATGATATGAGCAGATTGTATATCCAACATATAAACATATGTACCATGTGTAATCTAAGATCATTTTGATTTATATTAGGGAAATACGTGCCTAGGGTACTTTGATGATGAACCAAGTTTAAACCTTGCATGCTAATGCTTGGTAGAGTAAGCACATACATTTAGTAATAAACTCATATTAGAGTACTCATTTTAATGCTCGAGGGAGTAGGAACTACAACTATGGATGAGTCACTGCCAATGGCACTTAGAAAGCTTACTTTGTAATACAAGTGTTGGATTCATGCTAAAGAAATAGGAAATCGAATAGCCTTACATACCCTGCTATACAGTTCAAAACGTTTGACTTAAGCTCCTTCTTTTCAGATTACTAATCTACAATAAAATAAGTTGTAAGACAAGTATTAGTAGCTAATCAATCAATTTGATCTACTTGATCTCACCCAAATAGTAACGAAGCAGTAAGCATGCAATTTATATAGATAGTGTTTTCTTTCCTTCCCATTTCCTTTAATCGTGTATATATACTGTACAACCTTCGTATCAAGTCCTCCTCAAAACTCACTGCAATATTTAAGTCCTTTAAGGTCTCCAAAACTTCCCCGCACATCCAGTCACATCCCTTATCATTACATACATAAAACAATGTAACATGTGCAATATGAATCATGGTTTCTGATCACCAGAACTGGAAGAGCTAACATTACTTTTAAATAAAGTGCTCAAACAAGCTCATAACTGAATTTAAAGAGGACTCCCCTCCATAGCTGTCCCAACATTCACTAATCACAGGAACTTCCTCCCCAATACTACACCATGTAAAAGTAACAATTTCCAACTCACTAATACATACCAAGTGTCCTAATTAAATCAAGTACAAGAGGGAGAAAATTGCAGTAACTTACCTTGCTGGACAGAACTACCACTTGCTAAGACTTAGATTCTTCAAGGTAAAGGTTATCCTCCTTAACTTGTCTTAAATTATACCTTCCAATAGCTTGAACTCCCCAATATTCAAGAACCCTAATGGTATTCAATGGATGTTGTATGTAGCTAAGAGAGAGAAGAGAGAAAGCTCTAGAAATCAGATTTTTTTGTTAAAGGAAAAATTGTTGGAAAAAGGTGATATCAATCCCTTCTAAAGGGACCTTCTTTGGCCGACTTTGTCACTCATTTTGGTCCAATATTTGTCAAGTAGGTGACCCACCTACTTGGACTTTTCACTTGGCCCTTTTTGGACTTAAGAACATTGGGCCTTGGCTGTCTATTTCCCTTTATTCTTCTACTCAACTTGGGCAGATTTATGCAAGTAGGTGATAGTGTACTTGGCCCAATAACATGGTCAAAAGAGTCTTAGTATGTAATGCACCTACTTTGTCCTTTGGGCTGGTCAATAAGTTAAAGTAGGTGATGCACCTACTTGGTCCTTTGGGCTGTTCAATAAGTCAAAGTAGGTGATGCACCTACTTGTCACCTACTATCATAGTGTAGTCAAGCAAGCACCTCAATTGGTGTATTATTGATGAATTACTGCAGTCATATATTAAATGAATCTTGTAGTAGCTCTATTCAATTTGATAGAAGTCTATACATGTGAATAATGCTCTACTTCTATTTTGAACTAATGATGTAGATGAACTAGGTGCATGTATCTTCTATCTAGGTAACCTTTCTATTCCCCTTTTTTTTCTTGTTGTTATGAGGACCAAATATCTAGACTTGAATCAGTACTAAAATGACTTCTCTGTCTAACAAAGGTTCACAAAGTTGTTCCCGGGTGCGCCATTATCACTCGTTAGGATTGAAAAGTTGATACCTTTTTATTGCCTCATACACTTAGCAACCACTCTTTCATAATCACCTATCACACTCCTCTATAGCATCCTCATATGACCCCTACTCCTATGTTTAGGGAATTTGACATATCCCATCTCTTTCTAACGAGAAGCTCTATGTACATATTCGACCCGTGTAATTTAATCTTCATTCTCACATGCTTCCTATCTAACAAGTACCTTTTAATCAAAACTAGTAGCTTCATGTACTCTAATCCCACTATGTACAACCTGACTAATCACAACTTAGGTCTAACCAATCAATTTTCCTTTTGTTAACCTTACCCTTTAGTCACGTACTAATCCTCCATAGCCAAAACATAGATCATAATAGGAACTACCATACATATATCATTTGCAGAAATTGGCACACTTATCTCTAAGTTTTATAACCATGAAAAGAATAAAAATATTATTAGTACTTATTCGGGGTTGTTGGCACATACTATATAAAAGCCAAATATTAACATATTCAGGATGATATATGGTGAGAATTTGGGCCTTGTCAGCCAATTAGGGGTATCTCTAGTAACACTATTGCACTGATACATCCACCTATCAGATTGTGCCACTGCCTTCTTCCAACTTAAAGAAACTGGTTCAACAACATCAATTTCGAGAACAAGTGTAATGCTGAAAATTCTATGCATATCATAGACTAAGAACAAGTGTCCTCTATAGGAATAGATCCTATAAATATGGAGGAAATATTGAACTCAAGAGTTGGATACATCCTCTTAAGAAGATGTGCTTAGAAATGGCTCATATATGTAACTACGTAACCCATAATTTTTTAAGCATATGGATAACCATAACATATCTTTCTCAATTGAACAACCGTGATACAAATGGTACAAATGCAACTTAAAATGCAAATAACATAAAAGCCTTTACATACCTTTTGGAGTGGGACGGTCAAATAAAATGAGCTCAATCTATTCTAATTTTTGATAACTTCAAATCCTTTTCTTTAGGTTGCATATTGACATTTTAGCTACTGTTAACTTGAACCATCGTAAGCATAATATGAATAGCATGATCAGGTACGAGTGAAAATTGACTTCTTAACTTCGCTCTATCGCATGATCTGGATTATGAAGGAAGGTAAATTTTGCTAAATCTCCAAGCAGCCCCCTAATTATAAATGTGGCGCGCAACACATTTATAAGTAATGTATAACTAGACACGACTTTGTAAAATCCCTAGGACAAACTGCTATGATACCACTTTTGTCATACCCCAACCCTAGGTGAGGCAGACAAGTACCATATGAACACATGTTTTAAAAGTGACCTATTTTGAGAAAGTAAACTACTATGCATATAAATTTACTAATGATAAGCTTCATATACAACACATGTTGGCTAGCTGAACCGATACATGTGACAAGTGAAACTATGAATATCGATGATATCTTTACAATGTCTACAAGTCCTCTACTGAAATCCATGCATGTACCACTATGAAAATATGTATATTAAAGACTCGGCAAAGACTCGAATCAACCTAGAGCTCACCAACAACCATTGAGTATCATGTGTTTTTTTTGGGGAAATCTACTAGTTGAGTACCTATACCTGCAGCATGAAATGCAATGTCCCCAATAAGGGACGTCAGTACGAAAGAATGTACTGAATATGTAAGGCATAATACAACCATATGTAAAATGAAAGCTCAAGTGAAACCAAATACCGATAGATAAGGATTAGAGACCACCTTTGCTAATACTTGTGGAATCGTGTATGTTACATTCTTTTCTTTACTTTTCTATACATTATAATATTTATAAAACATATAATACAAATGAACAGCTGATCAACGGTAGAAGAGGATGACCCATGCTAGGCATTTTAACCCCTGCGATGTTGTCCTCATAATTCCACAAATTGGGATCAGCCCATGCTAGACTTTTGCCCCTGAGCTGCCACCCTTCCATACCAGTTGGGATCGGCCCAAGCTAGGCTTTCGCCCCTGAGCTGCCACCCTTCTATACCAATTGGGATTGACCCATACTAGGCATTTTCCCCAGGGCTGCCACCCATAATTATACAAATAGCTTCACTTAAATCCTTTATCTTTGAGATTGTTATTTTGATGTTCATAACTATTTTGAGATTGTTCTTTTGATGATCATAACTCTTTTGAGATTGTTGTTTTGGTGGTCATAATCATTGTTGAGATTTGGAACTATGAACCACTAGTAGGAGATATGTGAATATAAACTTACGATAATAACACTGACATGGGAAGCAAATGTGACTCCAACGTAATACTTTGGAGCTTCAATGACTCAGTAAGCATTTTGACATCTCAAATTGAAGCACATATCAAGTGAAGATATTTAACATTCAACCAAGAGATTTGAACTCTATATGGTAGCCGAATACTCACTAACTAATATCAAATACAAGATATACATGAAAGTGGAACCAAGGGAGAACATGGGCAGATTCAACTTAAGGACGGATACATATTCCAAGTAAGTACATATAAAATGTACAATAGAGAAAGTAGGGATCTTGTGAGGTAACATTATAGTCTAACACAATGGGAGTAATAACCAATAAAGGGAACATATGAACATGTTACAAGATGACATATATATAGACAATTGAAGCAAGTTGGCATGATATGGGCAAATTGTATATCCAATATATAAATATATGTACCATGCGTAATCTAGGATAATTTTTATTTATATAAGGGAAATACTTGCCAAGGGTACTTTGACGATGAACCAAGTTTAAACCTTGCATGCTAATACTTGGTAGAGTAAGCACATACATTTAGTAATAAACTCATATTAGAGTACTCACTATAATGTTCTAGGGAGTAGGAACTGCAACTATAGATGAGTCACTACCAAGGGCACTTAGAAAGCATACTTTGTAATACATGTGTTGGATTCATGCCAAAGAAATTGGAAATCAAATTGCCTTAAATACCTAGCTATACAATTTAAAATGTATGACTTAAGCTCCTTCTCTTCAGATTACTAATCTACAATAAAATAAGTTGTAAGACTAGTATTAGTAGCTAATCAATTAATTTGATCTACTTGATCACACCCAAATAGTAACTAAGCAGTAAGCATGCAATTTATCTAGAGCGTGTTTTCTTTTCTTCCCTTTCCCTTTAATCGCATATATATACTGTACAACTTTCGTATCAGGTACTCCCCAAAACTCCCTGTAATATTTTAGTCCTTTAATGTCTCTATAACTTCCCCGCACATCCAGTCACATTCCTTATCATTACATACATAAAACAATCCTTAAACATAATAACGTAATAGAAGCAATATAAATCATGGTTTCTGATCACCAGCACTTGAAGAGCTAACATTACTTTTAAATAAAGTGCTCAAACAAGCTCATAACTAAATTTAAAGAGGACTCCCCTCCATGGCTGTCCCAATATGCACTAATCATAAGAACATCCTCCCCAATATTACACCATGTTAAAGTAACAATTTCCAACTCACTAACACAGTGTCCTAGTTAACTCAAGCACAAGAGGGAGAAAATTGCAGTAGCTTACCTTGCTGGACAGAACTACCACTTGCTAAGACTTGGATTCTTCAAGGTAAAGGTTGTCCTCCTTAACTTGTCTTAAATTATACCTTCCAATAGCTTGAACTCCCTAATATTCATGAACCCTAATGGTATTCAATGGATGTTGTATGAAACTAATAGAGAGAAGAGAGAAAGCTCTAGAAATCAATTTTTTTTGTCAAAGTAAAAATTCTTGGAAAAAGGTGATAACAATCCCTTTTATAGGGACCTTCTTTGGCCGACTTTCTCTCTCATTTTGGGCCATAATTTGTCAAGTGAGTGACCTACCTACTTGGACTTTTCACCTGGGCCTTTTGGAATTAAGAACATTGGGCCTTGGCTGTCCATTTTCCCCTTATTCTTCTACTCAACTTGGGCCAGATTTATGCAAGTAGGTGATAGTGTACTTGGCCCAATTACATGGTCAAAAGAGTCTTAGTAGGTGATGCACCTATTTGGTCCTTTGGGCTGGTCAATAAGTCAAAGTAGGTGATGCACCTACTTGGTCCTTTGGGCTGGTCAATAAGTCAAAGTAGGTGATGCACCTACGTGGTCCTTTGGGTTGGTCAATAAGTCAAAGTAGGTGATGCACCTACTTATCACCTACTAGCTTAGTGTAGTCAAGCAAACACCTCAATATTTTATTCCATTTCTAGACTTTAATACCTTTAACTTAACTTAAAACTTATATACACTATGTCACTTTAAACTTTAGATTCAAATACCACCTTATGATCTCAAGTTTAAATACTTCCATCGACGTCAACTTAATAGGGTCGCATAAAAAAATACAGACAGTTCACTTTAAACCTATTATAATATCACTACTCGCATAGGAAACCGAGTCCATAAATCACAAGGCAAATTATAAGCGTAATATAAATAGAACTAAGTACACGTAGAATACAGGGTGTTACAACGATATCATGATTGGATACCAGTATGCCGATATCGGTTCATCCCAATTCCGGTTTGGTCCGTGAAATTGGATTGGTTTAATTTAAGTTTTGTCAGTGTTTTATACTTTTGTTAACATTTATTTTTTTTATTTGATTTTTTAAAATCACAAACTTAGTTCATCAACTTCAAATATTATAAACCTAAAAACTTTAAAATTTATAAATTTAACAAATTACAAATTTAATTTATTTAAATTACAAGTTAACTTATAACATATAACTTAGAAACTTCAAAATATTCAAATCATTAAAACTTATAGCATAAACTCAAAATCTTAAAAAAAGTAACCTTATTAAACTAACTTACAAACTTATAAGTAAATATGTAAAAATAATATCTTTAAAATAAACTTAAGTAAAATTACAAATAAACATTATAAATTTCAAAACTTAAATACTTTATAAACTATTAAACTTAGAAAAATAAAAAAAACATTCATATTTTTGTAATTCAAAATAACTAAAAAACTATTATTTTTTGAAATAGATATATTTGTCGTCCCGTACCATTCCAGTCCATTCTGGTCCATTTCAGTTCTATCCCGGTATATAGTGGGATGGGACAAAACCAAGTTTTCATCCCGATAATTCCGGTCCGGTTCATCCCGGTACCGGTCAACAACCCGGTCAAACCATCTCGGTCCGGTTCGGTACCCATTTTCATTCCGGGTCGGTGGTCCCATTCTAGTCTGGTGCCTAGTCTTAGGTGGTACGATGTAAAGGATGCCCATCCCTGAGTGGAAGTGGAAGCCCTTTACTTTGGATTTTGTGATAGACCACCCTTGACTTTGGGTAAATTTGATTATGTTTGAGTTATTATGGATCGGTTGACCAAGTCGCCTCATTTTATTTTGATGATCACTAAATATAATGCGGAGCAGTTTGTTAGGATCTACATTCATGAGATTGTTCGGTTGCATGAGGTTCCTACCACTTATTTCTGGAGTTCTATCCAAGAGCAGATGGCTATGAAACTTGAGTTAAGTACCGCCTTCCATCCTCAGATCGGTGTCAGTTTGAACAGACTATTCAAGTGCTTGAAGACATGCTTTTGGTTTGTGTCATGGACATTGGTGGTCATTGGGACCAATCCCTACCTCTTGTGGAGTGTTCTCACAATAATAGTTACCATTCCAGCATTCAGATGACATCGTTTGAGTCTTTGTATGGGAATGGGTGTAGATCTCCCATTGGTTGGTTTGATTCATTTGGACTTCAACCTTGGGGCACTGATTTGTTGAGAGACCCATGGATAAAGTAAAGTTGATTCAGCAGTACCTTGTGATGGGACATAGAAGGCAGAAGAGCTATGTAGATAGGCATGTTCGGGATATGTCTTTTGCTATTGGTGAGCGGGTTTTTCTTAAAGTGTCACCCACCAACAGTGTGATAAGGTTTTTAAAGAAAGGAAAGCTCAATCCGTGGTTCATTGGACCTTTTGAGATTTTGGGAAAGTATGGAGAGGTAGCTTATAGGTTGGCCTTACCTTTGAGCCTTTCAGCGATTCACCCCGTGTTCCATGTTTTGATGCTTAAGAAATATTTTCATGATGATTCTCATGTGATTTAGTGGGATTCTGTTGCTTTGGATTAGAATTTATCCTTTGAGGAGGAGCCGATTGCTATCTTTGATAGGTACACTAGACAGTTGAGATCCAAGCATATTAACTTAGTGAAGGTACAGTGGAGGCATCGACCTACTGAGGAGGCGACGTGGGAGGTGGAGTCCGATATGCTTCATAGATACCCTCAATTTTTCATCCTTTCAAGTATTTTATTTTGCTTTTCGTTCGGGGACAAACGCGTGTTTTATTGGTGGATAGTGTAATGTCTCATTTCTTGTGAATTTTCTTTTAATTGTAAAATGAACTTTTTTCCCTTCCTCATAGTTTTTTCATGATTAGTTTGGGTTGCCGAAATGGTTGGTGTGGCTCCCTATGTGATCAGGTGAGTTTTTGGTTATTTTGCCTCTTTTGAGTTGAGAATTTTTTATATGGTCGACTTTGGCCAACATTATGAGTTCTGAGCGTCGTATGGGGATTTCACCAATTTTATTGAGTTCGGAACGACGAGTATGTTCTAGTAAGGTGATTGGCTAGAGTCCCAAGACCTTAGGATGTATTTGGATATTTAGATAAAAAGTTTAATTTTTTGCCTAAATAGGTTTCTAGGGGTATTTCGGTCACAACCATCTTTTTGAAATCCAACTATTCCATTGGTTCAAAACATGTTTTATGACGAGTTTGCACTATTGGTTCGTGTTTGTAGGATTTTGAATGAGTTTTGAGGGTCAGAAAGATGTTTTCAAGGTTGTCGGTGCACATTTTTAAGGAAAAGAAATAGACTTTTAGCGACGAAAAATGGGTTTTAGTGACGAAATTGCTAAGTTAAATATCTATTCGAACCCATGTCGTATTTTTGACATTTTGGGAGCTAGAAAAGTCGGTTTGAGGTGATTTTTGATGCGTTTTTCTTTCATAATCACTAGTACGTATTTCTAACCCTATTTTACTTGTTTCCCAAGAGTATCCCTTTCATATTTCATGATTTCTATCCATTAAGTTGAGATTTTAAACCCTAAAGTTGTGAAATCAAAATTTGTTGATTTGAAGGTCTATTTGAAATGGGTTTTCATTGAATTTCAAGATTGAAGGTCCTTGTAGCATGGGTAAACTGATTTTGATAGTTTTTCTGAAATTTCTCATTTTGACCCCATTTCAAATGTGGGTTTTGGAGTTTTTCTCTCAAAGTTGGAAAAATAGTAAATTCTTGATTTAGAGCTCGGTTTTTGCTTGTTTTAATGGGGGTTTCAATTTGAACTCCTCTTGGCTTGTAGAACTTGATTTTCAAGAAAAACTCAGATTTTACCTTTTGATTTTTGAAGTAATTTTTGAACTATTTTACCCCCGATTTCAAATCCTATCAATATAGGTATCATTGGACACCTTTTGATGAACTCTTTCCATTCTTGATAGTTGATGATTATTTTGGTTAGCGATGTATGTCATGTCCCGAGCCTACACCCTGGGCGGGACTGACACTCGAGAACCATTGTTGGCCCCAAGCGAACCCTTAGCCTGACTTACTTACTCAGCGGAAGACTTAAACATAAGAAATAGTCTCAAAATATAACTCTCACAATAACTTAAGAGATAATAACTTAGCTAAAATGGCAACTTAAGTCTTAACGTATACAACTGAAAACGGAAAGACTAAAGAATTATAGCTTCTTGTCTATGAAGCCTCTAAACAAAGAGGGATGTCGGGACAAAGGAGCCCTCCGTAAAGCAAAGAGGCTCACCAATAGACTCTGAGTGCTCAACTGGATCAACGAGGCACTGAATGTTGATCCTGGTTACCTGTGTTTGCATCATAAAATGATGCAGGCCAAATGACATCAGTATTTTGAATGTACGAGTATGCGAGGGGAATACTGAACATAACATAAGCTTGAAAGGAATCTGAAAGAAACACTTACCTTGACCTTACTCAACTGATGAACAACTTAACTCAAATGCAAAGTACACAACAACAATAGGGTGCAGTTATACAAAGCTTTTAAAACAGTAGGTAGCAATTCAATTTGTTAAAGAAATGCAATAGCAACTCAATTTACTCATATAATAAATTAATATAATTACTATGGGAGTTTCTCTAACCGACAACCACCACTATTAGCCTAAGTGGTGATACATCGTCTTGCTCACGCTGCCAGAGCTGTCCTATACTTTGTCGTCATGTAGAACGCCTTAACTAAGTGGATACACTAGGCTATGCTTAAAAACACTAAGGAATCATCTAAAAAGTATGATCCTATTTCTACCCATGATGGCTACATGGTTTATAGAGACTTGAGTTATTATGAACTTGCATTTCTATATCGGTGCTCAATACTACTCCCAAAATATACTTAGCTCATATGTATTTAAAACAAAACTCTTTCTTTGGTTTGAGATAATTACTCAAAACTTAGCTTAAAAACACTGTTGGAAATCGGTGTTTCCTTTCTTGCTCAAATGTGAAAACATTTTAACTCTTAGGAATACTTAGTTCCCGTATAATCTTTGAAGAAAATGAACTTTACTCTTACTCTTTACTCAACTCAAAGCTTAAGTCTTAAAACAAAGTTAAAACGTTTGTAAAAGACTTTTGAAAAACTCTATGAACTTCTCTTGACTTGACTCTTAACTTTCCTTGAGTTAAATTTATGGATTCAAGGATTGTGATTTGTGATAGGAAAGATCTCATGATGTTTAGGAGTGTTTTTAGATAGTTAAACCTGAGAAACGATCAAGAAATCACTGTCTGGAAACAAGTCCGCGACGTGGAGATGCATTTAAATATTTGATCGCCAATTTTTTTTGAAACAGAGGAGTCTGTGTCTTCTCCGCGATGCGTAGGTGATTTCTGTGCACTGGGGAGCAAGTCTGCAAGGCAGACTTGCGTGCCAAAACCCACTCGACTTTTTCCTTCTTCGTTTTCTCACCCCAATTCACCTAACTCCAATTCTTTTCACAATCCCTCTTTAGATTCAAATACCCAATATAAATACACAAGAATCTAACTCAAAATAACCCTTAAATCGACACGATTTCATCAAGAACTCCACAATCCCATCAAATCTCAAGAACTAAAGCAAACTTCAAGAACATCCTACTTTCAACTTTCTAGAAATGAATTTCGCTGAAACAAACATGATTGGCGCGTGGGTGAACGAACCTAATTCTATGAAAGTCTCACACGCCTCGTAGGATTGTATTCTTGCCGAAATCCACAACCAAACTCGCAAGAACTTGACGAATCTTGAACTTCCCTTCTCCTTTCTCCTCTCTTCTTTTCTCTCAAAGCCCTATCATATTTATTAATTGCATAAACTGAAATAACTCATTTTAGACCCCACATAACTTACTAAAAACGGAATAATTTAATTGGGTAGGGAAAAGACCAAACTACCCTTCAAAAATTTGAATTAGACTTTCCTTATTCGAACAACCGAACTTCAAAAGGGCATATACGAACTCGGAATCGTGCAAACTCAGCGGGGTCGGAAAGATAATTCCAAGATCTTTCCTACGGTATCTGAAATCACAGCTAACTCATCTTGAGCTAGGAGTTATGGTCATTTGAAGTTGACCCAAAACTCAAACTTAACATAACTTAACAAATTTCCAGATTTTTCATTCTTTCCTAAAATGACTATTCCCAATTCTAACTTCGTTCTAGTTCTCTCAAATAGCGAGATGTTACAATGCCAGAATGGGGCTTACCTGTATGAAGGTTGAAGTGTTTCTTAGTATATTTCATAAGTTGATTAATTTCTTTTTCCTCAGTCGGCCAAGACTATTGAGTACTTGTGGATTGTACTCACCTTTACTTCTGTATCATTTTTTATGTAGATTCTAGTCAGGGTGCTCCTCACGGTGGCTTATTGTTTCTAGATTTGGAGATCTTTTTCAGAGTGGTGGTGAGATCCCGTTCTTGGATCACCATTAGTTCCATCCTTTATTTTCAGTCTTTCTTTCTTTTCACAGACTTGTGATGTGTTTCATACTCTAAAGTTGTAATAGATGCTCTTTATACTTATACTACCAGGTTTTGGGATATTCTTTGTTGTTCTTTTCTATTGTTTGTGGCCTCACTTCCCTCTGGGAGTTTCCTATGTGTGTTAGTTTTGGCTTACACACCTTTTTTGGGGTTTACGGGGTGTGTGTCATCATGACCTCGACTTTTGGGTCGTGTCATTCCTACTCAATAATTTGATGTTTAAAATCCTAAACAATGACTGGAAAAATAAAGATTTAGGGTCACAAACACTTACCCAAATGATCTCACATGAAAAACCCTTTAGAAATCACCTCCCAAGAGTTCCCCTTAGCTCAACGATGGTTAAATGGGGTTAAAACCCGTCAACCTCATTTTTGGAAAGACATATTGTTCCATGACCTCACAATGAGTAAAATAACATTTACTTTTACCATCACAATCGCGATGATAAGAAAAACATTACCATGCGATCGCGATGCACAGGAACAAACACCTTCACAATCGTGTGGGTTGGCCCCGCTATTGGGATGGACAAATTTACATGCACCCGACTCTGCAGTTCACACGAGGCACGAAAATATTGAATGGACCCTCGGGATCCCGAGTACACAAACCAGATATGCTATCTAACTAAAGTCGATGTTCCCGACCCAATGGAACCATTGAAACACGGATCTGAGATCTCCTTGAACAGAAACCCATGAAAGTCACAAAAAAACTTACGCTAAAACATATCAAACAGCCCTCCGAATATTTGAAAATTTCATCCAAGACCTCACATGGGCCTAAAATCATCCTCCAAAATCCAATGGAATTGTTGAAAATCCGATCCGAGTGTCCGAACTATGAATATTGACCAAAGTCAAGTCAAGTTCTAAATTTACTTAAATCTCCAACTCAAGGCCTCAAATCCAGGAAAAAACTCTGAAAACAAAAAGAGAAACCACTACTAGACCCAATTTTGCATTTCGGAGCTGATGAAACAGACGAAATTCCATTTCAAAACTTGAAACTCCAGCTTTCTAAACCACTTTAAATACTTTAAACCTTTCAAAACTCAGAACTTCAAAAAACTACAACTTTTCAGTCGAATTTCAAAACTAACTTCATAAACTAACCAAACATGACTTAGGACAACTATCAAGAGGGATAAAAAGGTAATTTTCCAAAGATTTCCAAAAATGACCTTTCGGGTCATTTCAATTACGGTCAAATCTCTTTATAACACTATCTCTATAAGAACAATGAACAATAGTTGATGCGATTATAGAGAGGGTGCAATTATATATATATAAACCAATCCTCTCTCTCTCTCTCTCTCTATATATATATATATATATATAACAATGAACGATAGTTGATGCGTTTATAGAGAGGATGCAATTATATATATATATATATATAAACCAATCCCCTCTCTCTCTCTCTCTATATATATATATATATATATATATATTTGAGGGGCAATAAATTTAAACCAACAAAAATAGATAATTATAATTAAGTAGTGTTACCTTCTAAATATAATAATAATATTTACGTTTCTTCCTTATTTTGAAAATCAAAGTTTTATGTTAACTTGTTTAATAATTGATATGAAATCAGGTTCACAAACCCTCTATAAATATCCAAGGCCTTAGCATTTTATTCTCATCACATTTTACATATAGTTGAGCATTACCTCACTGAAGTTAGTTTAACTATTTTCTTGTACAAATTATATTTTTTCACATGAATTGTTCTTATACAAATCAATTCTCTCTTCAACTACATCATTTGTCTAGATTTTTTAGCTGCTATAGAAACGTGAAAATTGATTCCAACGAAAATTGGTCGTTTTTATGAATTCACGTTGTTACACAAAGGCGATTTGTAACATCACTTTCCCCTTGATTGATTAATTATAGAAATGTACTCGTTTATATATATATATGAGAGAGAGAGAGAGAGAGAAACTTCTCTATAACTACATATTTGTCCGAATATTGTTTTGCCGGTTATTGAAAATGTAAAAAAATTCATGATAACAATCAAGTTTTCACTTTTTGTATAGCTGGCAAAATAATATTTGGACAAATATAAATATAATTTGCATAAGAAATAATTAAACTAACTTCAGTGAGGTGATACTTAACTCTATGTAAAATGTGATGAAAATAAAATGTTAAGCCCTTGGGTATTTATACAGGATATGTAAAATTGAATTTCATATGAGTTATTAAATAATCTACCATAATAAATTTAGATCTTCAATGTAAGGAAGAAATATAAGGAACTTAATTATTATTATTTTATATTTTTTTAGAAGGTAACACTAAATTATTACTATTACTATTTTTGTTGGTTTAATATATATTTATTTCCCCTCAGTTGTAAAAGCTCATATTTATATGACCATCTATAAACTTTATACATCATGTGTTTTGAGCAAAATTCATTTATACACTTGAACTATAATTTATTCTAATTGAGGAACTAAACACATGATGTATAAAGTTTATAGATGGTCATATAAATATGAGCTTTTACAACTAAAGTCACTTAACTATTTTTTTAAACACAAATATCACAAATTTTACCCTTACTAACACAAAATCACACTCGCCCAACTATCGATTGGTAATTTTTTTTGTATACTTTTTAAATCTAAAATACAAATTCAAATCAAAACCCAATCTGATCCAACCATATCCGATGGATACTAATATTTTAATTTTTTTTTAATTGTATAAGACAGTATGCAAATATTTTCTCTTAGGAAGCTCTATATTTCAACCCTTTGTCTTACCAAGTCCTCCTTTGACTTAGGCAATGAAGCTTAATCCATGAGGCTACCTGAGTGTCTTATGAGTTTTACACATAATAAGTATAAATTTGAGGTCTAAGTTCCACGATCTATAAAATTGAAAGATGGATTTGGTAGGTGAGTTACCAGGGATTCAATCTCAAGTCCAGAGGTGAGATTTCCAAGACATTAAGGGGTCGTTTGGTAGAAAGATTGATAGCGCATGTATTATTTTTTATCAAGTGTTTGATTCATTGCTTTCCACCTAATCATGTGTTTGGTTCAAAACTCTATAAAAAACTTCCTTTCAATTATACTCTTGAATTATTATGTGATTTTCTATTCCATGTATAGCATTATGAAATATTTTCATGTCCATTCCATTGGTGAGCTTTTATTTAATTTTCAAGAACTTTTCAATACACATATTCAGAGCCATTTGGGAACAAGAACAAAAGAAAAGAAGGAAAAAAAGTCCAAACCTTGTTAGAAAAATAAAATAGTTGGAGGCTAATAGTGAAGATGATCAATAATTAACCCTACACAGTTACACCTTCTCTGTAACACCTCGGATTCGAGAAAGACTAGAAAGGGGCCAAACAGGAAAGTCACAAACCTAAAGATGGATCATGGAACCCTCCACGGAGCCCTAGACGGGCCATGAAGGGGACCATAGTCCGTTAATGGGCTCGTTAGGTCTCCTAGAACCTGCCCTAGGTAGGCTTCACCTCGATGGACTCCCAGACGGCCCGTTGTGATGTTAGTGGCATGTCAAATCGAAGGGGTTCTGCCCTAGTCACTGGTCAAGCACCACAGACGTCTAAATGACCCGTGAAACCCCACATAGACCATGAAGTCGTCCGTGAAGGGGTTTATCAGACTTAGATATTAGGGTCAACTTCAAACGATCATATATTTTAGCACAAAATGAATTAGGTGGACCATGACCTACCAAATTAAAGATCACTGAGTCTTCTTTCCAATGCCACCGAGTTTGCCTAATTTCAAGCTCGGAGTAAAATTATGCCTGAAATAGTGAAGCCCTGTCAGGCAGAGTTTCTTCACGACCCATTAGACGGGCCGTTTAGTTCTTGAAGTTTCGTCAACTTTTGAGTCAGGGGATTTTGGATCTTTTTTTCAATTATTTTAACTCAATACTACATCATTTTACCTTCTACCCAAAGCCCTATATAATGATTTTTACCCCAAAATCACCCAATTCAATTTATTCTTCTAAAATTCCAAAAGTTGAACAAGTTAATCCTCTCAAATATTTCTCTCTCTAATGTTTGAAAAAGAAGGCTAGGGTTTCAAGTCTAATTTCCAATTTCACCATTGATTTCAATATTTTGACATCTAGGTATCATAGTATTCACCTATGGATTCCTTTTCTCCATAGGGTTTCTAAATCCTCCATTTTATAAAGTTAGATTCCCCAATCAAGTTAGGGTTTTATTCAGCTTCCACGGGTTCCTTTCAATGTTGGTTTATGTCTTCTTATGCATGAATTGAATAAATCACATGTTTTAAGTTGAATCCCCCACGAAACCATGCATAACCCATGATTTCTAGACTTTGATGATATGGTGTAGGTTTTGAACTATGACAGATGAATTTATGAAGATATTCATGTTCTTTATGAAATTGATGAACAGTGATTTAAGTTTCTTTGAGAGTAAAGCATACACGTTGTTGTTGTGAAAGAATTTCTTACATACACATGAAAAACATGATTGTGAAAGGGTTTTCTCACGTAAAGGGTTCTTAGGGTTGAAATATTTTCTCAACTAAACTTTGAATCAAGATTTAGGAGCTATTCTAATGAAACCTAGCTTGGATTGGCTACTTGATGTGCCTTTCATGAATGATAAGGTAAGTGACGATTGCCCATGCCTCTATATGATAAGAAAAGTTAAGATAATGACTATTTCGTGGGATTTACACTTAGCACCGAGAGGGTATTGAGATGGAATCACCCCTGTAGCTTGAGGTCGGGTTTCTAGTAGCAATCTCCTTATCCCATACCTATGTTCCCACATAGGATAAATGTCTTATATAGACATTAGCTAGTGGATCCATGTAAGCTAGAAGTTCATGGTCTTACCTTGGGAAGTAGGACACCCCTTTTTAGTGTGGGGATATCACCGAATTCCATGTTAATAACTCAAATGGTCTTAGATGTCGGTTAAAGGTAAATTTCCAACAAGAATGAACTACAGTTACTTCTAGAAGTATCTCACGAATGTTTTAAAGATGTTAGCTTACATTGTCCATGTTTTACAATTTATGTTTTCTAAGCCTTTTATCTCATGATTTAGCTTGGTCATTGCATGTCACGAAAATGTCCTTTCTAGCATAATTTTATAACTCTATGCATTACTATCATACTTGGTACATTTTTGTACTAACATATACTTTTTCCTACATTCTTATAAAAATGTAAGTTTGACACTCCGATTTTGCATCCCCGTGGCTAGAGATCGCCTTAGTAGATATTGAAGATTGGCGAGTAATCATGTTCTGAGGACCAAACTTTTATTTCCTATTGTCCCCTTTTCAGTATTGTATGTGATGTGCGGGTTATGTCCCGATCACTCTTGATGTACTAGATGACTTTGAGACTATGTTAGACTTCCTCTATATTTTATAAACAAGTAGAGTCTTGTTCATGAGTGTGAAGTGCGCCACATTTATGAATGTGAAACTATAAGATGTTTAGGAAACTCCACTTCTTTCATTACTCAAAGTCGTGCGATAGAGTGTAACTCTATATGTCCTTTCTCCTAATCCTGATCTGATACTTTTCAGGATATGGACCCTCGAAGAGCTTACGTTAGGAGGAAGGCGAATGAGAATATGGAACGAGAAGCTTCTCAAGTTTAGGTCGACCCTTTGGCCGAACAAGTGACTAATGCGGAGTTTGTCCAAGCCACGACGGCTCAAGACAATAGGGAGGTTGTGGTCCCTGTGAACCCAAATGTGGATATGACTACAACTAGAGTGAGAGACTTCACTAGAATGAATCCTCTGGAGTTTCATGGTTCTAAGGTTGAGAAAGACCCTCAAGAGTTCATTGATGAAATGTATAAGGTGTTGATGATCATGGGAGTGACGCCAGTGGAAAAGGCAGAATTGACCGCTTATCAACTTAAGGGTGTTGCTCAAATATAGTTCAATCAATGGAAAGAAGAGAGGGTAGAATATGCGGGTCCTTGATTGGGAAAAGTTCAAAGTTGCTTTCCTTGATAGGTTCTTCCCACTTGAGATGATGGAGGCAAAGGTAATTCAATTCATCAACCTTCGTCAAGGAAACATGAGTGTGAAAGAATATGCTTTGAAGTTCACAAAATTGTCTAAGTATGCTCCTACTATGATTGTCGACCCTAGGGAAAAGATGAAAGTTTGTTTCGGGCATGTCCAAGATGGTGGTCAAGGAATGTCGTACCGCCTTGATTATCAATTATATGGCATTTCTCGTCTTGTGGTTCATTCTTAACAAATAGAAAAGGAGAAACTTAAGGGAAGATCTAGGGAGACAAAGAAGGCAAGGACCGGTGATGGTAACTTCTCATATTTAAGGTTCGATATACATGGTTGAATGAAGTTCCGACAAAGGTTTTCCAGTCAAAGTTCCTCCAATGCTCCTCATAAGTTCAATAAAGATAGGGTGTCTAACCCTAAGCCTCAAGGATGGAATGGTGGTGGATCTTCATTGTCTACTTGTACTAGGTGTGGAAGGAAGCACGAGGGTAAGTGCTTAGCCAACATTGACGGTTTCTTCGGCTTTGGTAAGAGTGGGCATTAAATAGGGAATTGTACATCGCTTACGTCTAAGGGAAGAAAAGGTAAGCAGGCTTCACCTAGTGGTTCAAGTTTAAGTGCATCAAAGAAAAACTGATTATATGTACTTTAGACTCATCATGATCAAGAAGGTTCTCCCGACGTTGTTACTGGTATGTTGAAAGTCTTCCAACTTAATTTTTATGCTTTACTTGACCCTGGTGCTACCTTGTCTTTTGTGACGCCATATGTGGCTATGATGTTTGATATTCTTCCGATGTGTTGTTAGATTCTTTTTCAGTCTCTACTCCAGTTGGTGATTCAATTGTGGCTAAGAGAGTCTATAGTAGGTGTCCCGTCTCCTTATCCCATTAAGTCACTCATGTTGATCTTGTAGAGCTTGATATGTTAGATTTCGATGTTATCCTTGGTATGAATTGGTTGCATTCATGTTATGCTTCTATTGATTGTAAAACCCGACTAGTCAAGTTCTTATTTCCAAATGAACCCATCCTAGAGTGGAAAGGGGGAAATTCTATGCCTAAGAGTCATTTTGTTTCTTGTGTTAAAGCTAGAAACATGATTTCTAAGGGTTGCATATACCAGCTAGTTAGAGTGAGAGATATGGATTCCAAACCCCTACTCTTGAGTCGGTTCCCATTGTAAATGAGTTTCCAGAAGTATTTCTTGATGGTAGAATAAGAGATCTTGAATTCAATGTGAATGATTGGTTCTACTTGAAAATTTCACTCGTGAAGGGTGTAATGAGATTTGGAAAGAAAGGAAACCTTAGTCCCCGTTATGTGGGCCCATATCAAATTTTGAGGTGTGTTTGTAAGCTTGCTTATGAACCTAATTTGCCTAATGATTTGGCATCAGTTCATCCGTTTTTTCATGTCTCT
This sequence comes from Solanum stenotomum, assembly GCF_019186545.1. Lineage (NCBI taxonomy): Eukaryota > Viridiplantae > Streptophyta > Magnoliopsida > Solanales > Solanaceae > Solanum > Solanum stenotomum. The sequence goes on from NC_064292.1 coordinate 39,945,187, forward strand.
TTATTGAACAAATGTGTTGGAGATCCGACATCCATAATTCCCTTAGAAGGTTTGGGAGTTAAGGAGAATTTTTCATATGAGGAAGTTCCAGTTGAGATTTTAGACCGACAGGTTAAGAAGTTGAGAAAAAAAGAAGTTGCTTCCGTAAAGGTTCTATGGAGAAATCAGTTAGTTGAGGGTGCTACTTGGGGGGCCGAGGCCAATATGATGTCCCATTATCCTCATCTCTTTCCCTTAGTCCCCACTCTAGCATGAGGTATCCAGTTCCTCATGGTTTACTCTTTTGGTTTCATTTGTCTTAGATATAACAATGATTCCTCATTTATGCATGTTCATGAAAAATTTTGATTTTGTGGAAATGAGTTAATTTGATTGATTTCTCCATGTTTATGTGTATTTGAGTATGAGTTGCATATGGACTTTATGATATGATGTTTTGAACATGCTTTAGCTTGGAGTTGATGTTTCCTCCTCGGATATGTGAATTTATGTGATTGCATTTCATCTTGAGCTGTTAGGTTAAGTTCCTACCCTCCTTATGATGTCTTGAATCTCATTCGAGGATGAATTTTCCCAAGGTGGAGATAATGTAACAACTCAGATTTGAGAATGGATAGAAAATGTCAAACAGGCAAGTCACAAGCCCAAATGTGGACCATGGAACCCTCCACAGGGCGCTAGACAGGTCGTGAAGGGGACCACGATTAGTTAATTAGCTCATGATGTCTCCCAGAACCTGCCCCAAACAGGCTTTCACCTTGATGGATGCCCAGACGGCCCATGGTAATATTGATGGGTCGTCAAAGGGGTAGTCAAGTGGGTTAAATCAGAAAGGGTTCTCCCCTCGTCATTGGTCAAGGACCACAGACGTCTAAACGGCCTGTGAAGCCCCACATAGACCGTGAAGTTGTCCGTGAAGGGGGTTCGTTAGACTTAGAGTTTAGGGTCAACTTCAGAAGATCAAATATTTTAGTACAAAAATGAATTAGGTGGCCCATGACCTACAAAATTGAAGACCTCTGAGTCCTCTTTCCAACGCCACTAAGTTTGCCTAATTGCAAGCTCGGAGTAAAACGTTATGCCCGAAATAGTGAAGCCCTGTCAGGCAAAGTTTCTTTACGACTCGTTAGACGGGCCGTTTAGGCCTCCTTGAAGTTATTTCGTCAACTTTTAAGTTAGGGGCTTTTGGGTCTTTTCCTAACTGTTTTAACTTAATACTACGTCGTTTTACCTTCTACCCAAAGCCTTATATAATGATTTTTTACCCCAAAATCACCCAATTCAATTTATTCTTCTAAAATTCCAAAAGTTGAACAAGTTCATCCTCTCAAATATTTCTCTCTCTAAAGTTTGAATAAGAAGGCTAGGGTTTCAAGTCAAGTCTCCAATTTCACCATTAATTTCAAGATTTTGGCATCAAAGTATGATAGTATTAACTTATGCAGTCCTTTCCTCCATAAGGTTCCTAAATTCTCCAGTTTTGTAAAGTTAGATTTCCCAATCAAGTTAGGGTTTTATTTAATTGTCATGGGTTCCTTTTAATAAACTCTTATGCTTTGAAATTGTCTGTTAAACTCTCTAAATTTTGTATTATCTTGTATGATGTATGCTAAGTGGCTTGTGTAGAGCCTCTCAGGGTCCTATATGCCATGTTACGCCTAGGCCATGTTTGGGGTCATGACATTCTCCATCGCCTTAGAAAAGAAAATCCCACCAAAGAAAAAGGAAAGGCACCAAAGTAGAACAACGTGTGTTTCTTTATCAAATTTGAAGATTGCATAGAGAAATTGAGAGGCAGTTTAATCATTTTGTTGCCTTATCCAAGTCTTACTAAAACTTGGTAGTAGTAATCCCTAGGTATCCTTGGTATTAGGTAAGACCACATATGGTGTATTAAGGTATCCATGTATTAAGTGTGTTTGAATGGAATTGTGCAACCAAACATTGTATTGGATCGACTAAATTTTAATCCAAGGACTATTTTAAATAATACATCCTACATTTGACTCCTACGTATTCAGATTCCAGGTTTGAATTTATTTTTAAAATATGAATTAAAATGCTCTCAGGCACTATTCCTAAGATATTTCTCTCTCCTACTTCTTAGGAATGAAAACACCTTTTATGGCGGTTCTAGTCAGAAATTAAACACTTTTCTTATGAACCCATTCTTCTTCTTTTCAGATCCGATTAGATAGTTTCTACACAAAGATGGGGTACAATAGGATTTACTTCAATACATGTTTTAAGTCTATTGACATCAAAAGTAGACATTTGATAGTGCTATCTGGTATGATGGATGGAAAAAGTCGTAATATGATGAGAAGATCAAACAATTGGTATGCTTTTTGATGTGGAGAATTTGGCATAAGAAAATATCGATTGGTGAAGTTTTGATGAGCTTGAGAATTTCAGATTTCGTACATTGTTGTTGTAATAATAGTGTAAATGAATCTTTTGATCATTTATTCATCAATTGTACTATGTCTTCTAGTGTGTGGAAGTTTTTTGCAAAGGCTGTTGGGATTCATGGACCATTTGTATAGCTCAAGCATGTGATTCAATTATGGTGGAAGACAGAGTGTGTAGCTAAGCTTAAACCTTTATTCAAAGTCATGCCTTCCGTCATCATTTGACATATATGGAAGATGAAAAACTTGATTAAACATGGGAACAATGTCTAAAATGGCCATGATTTTGAGCATCAATAGGCTGTTGGTGTGGTTTGCTAAGCTAAGATATCCATGGATGGTTGACATTCCTAGTGCTAGGGCTGAATTGATTAGATATCTAGAGGAATATACTCTAGTAAATTTGTAGTGTGGAAAGCTCCTAATAGAAATTGTTTTAAGTGCAATACAGATGGTGCTTGTAGAGGTAACCCAAGACCTACCTCTCTAGATTTCTGTATCAAGAATTGGGAAGTAGATCTAGTGTATACTGCTGAAGGATTGTGGAGTCATTGAAGTAGAAATCAAGGCTACTAAGAATGGTTTAGAGTATTATTTATCTAATGGACTAATACCTATATCCATTGAAACTGATTCCTTAATAGCTAAGAAGATTTTGGATGGGATTTTTGGGAAGTTCCTTAGTTGATCTCAGTTGATGTAAGGGTATCAAAGACATAATGATCAATGATCTGGATGAGATTGTTTACATATACAGAGAAGGAATCAACTTGCTGATTTTTTCACTAACCATGATTTTAGTTTTCCATGTACTACTACTATCAGATAGTTTCATCATCTACAAGAACTCCACAAAACACAAAGGAAATTCTATTACTGGAAAAACACAAGTGCCCTAATTCGAGAATCAGGAAATTTCAAAATAGGGCTTCTAATCATGGAAAAATAGTCACCGATTAATTTTGTTACAGTAATTGCAAGGATATAGCAGTGGCGGAGCTACAGCCATCGAAGGGTGGTCAGCTGACCACCCTTCGCCAAAAAATTACACCATATAAAGAGGTTAAATTCTGGATTTAAGGGATAAATAATTAATGTTGAACAACCTTGACATAAGTTCTTCCGTGGCATAGTGGTTAAGCATGGTCGTTTCCACCCGAGGTGCGCAAGTTCGAATCCCGTGAGTGCACAACTGTTTTGGCTTTATTTTGAGAGCAGAACACAACCTCACACACCATTATTATGTTCCTCAAGTTTCTTAATTATTGATATTACAATTTTAATAATATAGAGTAACATATACGAATACATTATTTTAATTTTGAATATTTAGATATCATGTATTTCTAATTTTTATCTAGGATATAATGCACTTTCGAATGGTGAAAACAAAAAAGCCACCATTTTACATTATTTGTGTTTATATATGTTAACAACTTTAAACCCAAGGCTAAAATCAATATATGCATTTTATCTTCTTCTTCTTCTTTAAGAAATTTTTTTTCTACTGGGGTGATTTATGTTTCGTAAAGCTAGACGCATTTGTTCTATCAATATTTCACTTTAAAAACAATAATCATATATTTTTATCATATAAAATCAATGCATCAAAAAGAAGAAAAAAAACTTGATTGTTTATATTTGATATTGAGAAATGTTGAGATTGTTCATTGTAGAATCACTAGGTTAAGCAAATAACATTCAACTCACTTATTAAAAAAAAATCTTGAACACCCTTGATGAAATTGCTGGCTCCGCCACTGGGATATAGCAAAATCAATAACACATTCAGGAGCTAAGAACAATCACAACGGTTTCAGGTTCTGTAAATGTTTGTGATAATAGAGATGAGCTTTTATCTAACAGTAACAGTCGATAACATTGTGGTGAGTTGATACCTTGAATCCTAGATCTGTTGCAGTGGTATTAGCTCGTTGTATTTTATTCTGTAGAGGTTGAAGACTCAAGGTGTATGAACTCATTTATAGCTCACTTGTTTTCGATTGGATCTGGGATGTATTTCATTCTGTAGAGGTTGAAGACTCAAGGTTTATGAACTCATTTATGGCTCATGTCACGCCCCGAGCTACCCCCGAGACGCGGACACGAGACCTAGGACCACAAGTGATCCCAAGCTAACCCTGCTGGCATGATCATGAGCATACTAAATATAATCTGAATAATAGAAACTGTGCGGAAGCTAAATCATAAATAAGATGAAAAGATGGGGACTACCCATATACTATAACTGAGATATATGATAACTGATGAGTTTAATACAAAGAAGATATTAACTCAATACTAAGTTGAATCTAACTATGTCTGAAATAAGCCTCTAAACTGACTAGAAATGTTGGGACATGCCCCAACTAGATCTAGCAAAACTGAAACTAAAGACTAAAAACGATAAAGATAAACATGTCACTAGTCCTTGAAGAATGAGGACTCACCACTGATGCTACTGAACTGAAGATTGAGAACCGATCTAAACGTGATCTGGATGCTGAGAACCTAAACCTACATCACGAGAAGATGTAGCGCACGTATGCGTCAGTACTTGAAAGGTACTGATCATGCAGGATAGAGTAAAGCTGAAATAACATATAACTGAACAAAGCAATAAAGCAATGAAATAATCTGAACCTGATATAGATACTGAAAATACTGAATACTGAGCTAACTGATGCAATGACCAAATTTATAACATGCTGAGACTGAATACTGACTGTACTGAAATATGGTCAATGCAATAGAGTCTGACTGAACTGTGGGAGCTACTAATAACCGACATAAAACCACATGAGCTAAATGTGGAGTCCGATGTATACGCCCCATCGAGAGGACCCAATATACCCTGCCAGAGGTATAGAGGCATGCTGGCGTGATCACTAAACTGATGTTGCCCACAGAGGGGACTTACACCTACGTGGCTCGTAGTTCTGGGACTATATGGGTACGCTGAAACCCTAGTCCAACTCGGTATTATGCTACTCCCAATGAATTAAGTAGTTAACTGGTTATGACTGAATTTCTGTAAATACTGGATAGCTCGAAACTGAACATGCAAACTGAGAATGCAACAATTAATCTGATAATGATGCATTCATAAACTGAGGCATGTAAAACTGAATACTGAAATATCTGACCTAGCATGTGTAATTCAAGAACTAAAGAAATACATAGCTAGGGTTCTGAAATTCATGCGATAAACTGAGCAATAACATGATAATCTGATTTGGAACATTTAAATAACTAATTCATGATGATCTGCTGTAATTCTAGAAACCCTAGGTCTGTTCATAATCATGGAATCAAGAATCTGACTGAATTCTAGGGACCTAATGGGCGAAAGGAACCCACTAGTGAAATCCCACATACCTGGTGACGAATTCCACGGAGAAATCTTTCGATTTCGGGGCTGGAACTGAAGAAACCTCGCTGCGTTCTTGAACTAGGGTTCTTGACCTTTTTCTCCTCTCTTGCTTCTAATTTTCTAAGTTTTGATTAATGAATTTGACTTAGGTAAGTTCTAGTTATGTTTCTAGGCTTAAACTAATTAAAACCTCATGATTTAGGGTTTAAACGACGTATCTTAGGGGTTAAACGAAATAGGAAAAGACCAAAAGACCCCTGAATTAACTGTTGTCGGAGTGACTGGCGGAATGGACCTACGGTCCGTCGATTGGGTCCGTAGGTCGAGTCTGCCCGACAAGGCTTCACTAAAACGGGCATAACTTTTTACTTGGAGGTTGGAATTTAGCAAACTCAGTGGCGTTGGAAAGATAATTTAATTATCTATCTAACCATAGGCCATGGCATACATAATTCATTTTGTGCTAAGAGTTATGACCATCTGAAGTTGACCCATCAATATTTTTCAATTAACTGGCTGTTGACCCTCATCTACGGTCAGACCTATGGACCGTGGATCGAATGACGGTCCGTGCTGGTCGACCGTAGTTTGTGTCAGAGGCTGGTTAAGGGAATTCTTGATCCACGGATCGTGGTCTGATCTACGGACCGTGGGTCTGTCTATGAGTCGGGACTTAGCCAAATTTTCTGACTGAGTTCTGGGGAAGTTTTCTGTCACGAACCACGGACCTGCAGGACAGACCGTGAATCCATCTACGGTCCGTGGATGGTGTCCGTGAGTGCCACCTGTAACACCTGAAATCTAAAATCTCTATTTTCGGATACGTGGTGTTACAGCTCACTTGTTTTCGATTGGATCTGGGATAGTAGCACGCATGTTGAGTTCATATCAGTCTTTTGAGACGAGAATTCTTCACAGGGTCGACTATATGAAATTGGTGAGACATGTACATGCATGGTATGGAGGTTGTCAAGCTACATAGATCTTGACATAGCTCAGCGGTGGCGGATAAGTTCCACCGGTGTTGTTGTTCGCCTAAGAAATGGAAGATGATCCATCACCCTTTCTAGGTCGTTTGTTTCCTAATTTGATTTGATTTTCCCCTTTTGTTCTTTTTCTTGTTTGGATTTGTTATTGTTGGACTCGGGTCACTTTTGGGCCTGAGTTATGTTGCTTTTTTTTAATCAATAAAATGGGCTTGCCCAATTTAGCTTTTAAAAAAAAGCAGCAATTTTTTGAAAAAAAATACTGACCATAAGCAACAAGACCATGGAATGGATTTGTTTTGTGCTTAGAGAGGCCTTCAAAAGTGTAACACCCCAGAAAATTTTTGAACTAAGACTCAAACCGTTTTTTACCAGGGAATTTAATTTTTCTAACCGTTAAGGACACTAGATGTAGCATCTTGAGTTCTAAGAAGAACTAAACAGATTTCATTCAAGTCATTCCTAAGTTTTTATTAAGTTTTGGGTCAACTTCAAATGATCATAACTCCTAGTACATGATGTGTTAGGTGATCTACAAGACATAAAATTAAAGCCCTTCGAGTCCTCTTTCCAACGCCACTGAGTTTGCTAAATTTCGAGCTCTGAGTGAAAAGTTATGACTGATTTACTAACGATGCGCAAACCTGGCAGCAGCTCCGCGATGGCTCCGCGTTACGGAGCCAATACGGACCTCACTGCCTGGTGAAAAATTAATCCGACTCCCAGCTCGTTTTATTTATTTGTTAAAGGGTATTTTAGTCCTAAAATCCCTTAGGAGGCCATCTAAATTTCCCTAAACCTGTAGAAAATCAGTTTTTCTTAAATCAAACTCTCTCATTCACTCCTAAAATTCTACGCTCAAGAAATTCAAGAAACGCTAAGGCTATGGTTCTTCTTCAAAGACTTTCCTTCAGGTTCTTCAAGAAGATGGTTCTTTCAGGTAAATAAGTTTCCATAGTGTTGGGTTTATTTACCCACACGCCAATCATGTTAATTTCAGCGTTAAGTTTGTTCTAGAAAGTTGAAAATATGATGTTCTTGAATTATGTTCTTGAAATTGGCTATAGTTCTTGAGTTTAGATGAGATTGTTGAGTTCTTTATAAAATCATGTCGATTCTAGAGTTGTATATGAGTAGGTTCTTGTGTTAATGTGTTGGGTATCTAAATCTAAAGAGGAATTGCAAAAAATAATCAAATTTAGGCAAATTGGGGTTAGAAAACGAAGAAGGAAAAAGTCAGGCAAATCTGGAACCTTGCTCCGCGTCGCAGACCTGCCTTCCTCTTTCACAAAAATTTTCTTCGCGTCGCGGAGAGGTCACAGACCTATCTACCTCAAAAGTTAATTCGCGACCAAATATTAACATGCATCTCCGCGTCACAGACTTGCTTCCAGACAATGATTTCTTAATCGTTTTTCATGTTTAACTATCTAAAAACACTCATAAACATCACAAGATCTTTCCTATCACAAATCGCAACCTTGAAATCATAAAACACATTCGAGGTAGAGTTGAGAGTCAAGTCTTGAGAGATCTCTCAAACATCTTTGAGAAAGTTCCTTCGAGTCCTTTAAGGAGTCTTCTACAATTTCTAATAACTTGTTTCAAGACTCAAGCAAGTGAGTATGAGAGTGAGGAGAATGTATTCATGAGTCTATTTTGTCATCATGATATCCTTCATATCATGAACCATAATTCTTGAATTCATAATTCACATTCAAGAGAGAATTAAGAGTAGAATTCAAGAGAGTCTTTGAGTGCAATTGTGAATCCCTTGAGATCAACTATCGATTTCAGCTAAGTTTTGAGTAAGTAAGTATGAGAATTAGAAGAGTCATATACATAAGTTCCTTATTGATATTTTGACTCTTGAGTCGAGTCGTCATGCCCATAATTTCCGCATGAACTCCATCAGTTGAGTACCTTTGAAAGGATTAATATCTTCAAGTTTCTAAGTCTTGAGTATTGAGTTCCTAATTCCCTTTGAGATTATATTTCTAATAATGGGACTATTTCATGTCACCCATGAAGTCCTTGAGTTGAATTGTTCATGCCCATAATTCCGCATGAACCCTATAAGTCGAACAATCTTGAGATGAGAAGTATCTTGAGTCCTTGAATTGAGTAGTTCATGCTCAGAATTCTGCATGAACCCTCTGAGTTGAGCATTCTTGAAATGAGTAGTATCATTGAAATTCTTGAGTTCCAAGTAGTTATTTTTATCTATGGTTATTGAAAATTTTGCATTGAGTCGTTCACGTCCATAATTCGGCATAAACCATATTTTAAGAAATCTTTTACAAATGTTTTAACTTTGTTTTAAGACTTAAGCTTTGAGTTGAGTAAAGAGTAAGAGTAAATTTCATTTTCTTTAAAATGATATATGGGAACTAAGTATTCCCAAGAGTAAATGTTTTCACATTTAAGATGAGAGGAAACTGAGATTTCCAAAAGAGTTCTGAGCAGTTTGAGTACCATCTCTTTTAAGACAAACATTTGTGAGTAATTATCTCAAATCAAAGAAAAAGTTATGTTATTAAACATATGAGCTGAGTATTTTGGGAGTAGCATTAAGCACCGATATAGGGCCGAGTTTGAGTTCAGATAACTCACGTCTCCATAAACCATATAGCCATCATGGGTAGAAAGGGTCATACTTTTTAGATGATTCCTTAGTGCTTTTTAGCATAGACTAGTGGATCCACTTAGTTAAGGCGTTCTATATGACGACAAAGTATAGGACGGTTCTGGCAGCGAGGGCAAGACGTTGTATCATCACTTAGGCTCATAGTGGTGGTTGTCTGTTAGAGAAACTCCCATAGAGTTATATTATATTTTATTATGTATAAATTGAGTTGTTATTGTATTCTTCATTACACTGAGTTGATTTCTATTGTTGAAAAGCTTTCCATATACTGCATGTGTATTGTTGCTTTATATTGAGTTGAGTATCCAGAGTTGAGTACCCAGAGTCGAGTATCATATCTTTGAGTTGAGTATCTAATCTTTGAGTTGTGTATCTTATCCTTGAGTACTTCTGAGTTGAGTAAGTTGTGTAGTTTTGAGTATCCTTGAGTTGAGTAAGTTTGAAAAGAGGTAAGTATGTTTCCTATTTTTTCCAAGTTCAAGTTTATGCTTATGTTTTAGAATTCCCCTTCAATGCTTGTACATTCCATGTACTAAGCCATTTGGCCTACATCTTTTCATGATGCAGATTCAAGTATTCAGGATCATCAACATGAGCTTCGTTGATACCACATGCAGTTCAAGTTAGTTATGGTGAGCCTCCTTGCTTTCGGAGGATTTCAGTTAGCGTTCAATTATGTCAATTGTTAGGAAGTCGTGGGTCTTTTCCGGACTTCCATCTCTGTCATTTAGAGGCTTCATAGATAGACAGTAAAGTTTCAGAAGTCTGTTCATTTAGTTAAATGTTTTAAAGACTTAAGTTGCCCATTTTGGGGTGAGTTGAATATATTTTGTTACTCAGAGTTTTGTTTTGAGTTAAAGCTTTGTATTTAAGTTTCGTGAATGTTTATTCAGTTTTATGCTTTTGCATACTTGAGTTAGTCTTCCGCTTGTAGTCAGTCAGGATGAGGGTTCGCTTGGGGACCAGCAATGGTCTTCGAGTGCCGGCCACGTCCAGGGTGTAGACTCGTGTCGTGATAAACTTGGTATCAGTAAGATCTTGTTTATGGTTGTGAGGGTCCCACTTCTATAAATGAGGGACTACGGACATTTAAGAAAAGTTACCTTCTTTCATACTCTAAATCATTCAATAGAGCTAAGTCACAGAGATTTATTCATACTCGTGTGTTTCTCAGATTCATTCATTCGACTACCCATCATGCTAGAGATGGTTGAATATAAAAGTCAGTCATTAGTCGATGAGTTGTTCTTAGCAAAATCTTGAGAAAGTCATAAGACTCCAGAGGAGCTTGAGAGAAGCCCATGAGTGAGTTAAGTGCTAAGTTTCTGAGTAATGCATTCATATGAATCATGCATTTGAGCTAAAAGCGAGTCGTACTCTTTTCCTTAAGCCTTGTTTCAGCTGAGATCCTTTTAAGAAGTATGTTTAGAGATTAGGTAAGATTTTCACCCGATAAGGTAGCATGAGTTACGAGATCACAAGCAGTAGTAGTGAAAGATCCCAGAGTTAGAGGAAAGTATGCAGAAGTTTAGTAATCCTAGGAAGGGAGATAGTGATAAGACAAGCTATGTTATTATAGTCATGCACCCAGTAAGTTATTGATGAGGAGATTTCCCTTATGGGTAGAGTAAGAGTTGATAATCAAGATGAGATAGAGTATATATGTGTTAACCAAAATAGAGTTGATGTCGATGTGTCATCGTGTTACAGGAGGCTAAAATATATGTGTTGAATAGAAACACAAAGTATTCATAAAGTGATAGATCCAAGCTAGGCTTATGATTTGTTTGAGAGGATCATGATGTTCAGAAGGTTATAGAACTGATCAAGTAATGAGGAATAGTATGGTAGGAGAGCAATCATATTGATATTCAGGTTTAGTAATAAACATTAAGCTTGAATTTGAGATGAGTGTCATGATCAAAAGAATGGAAACATGAGGGTGATAATGTCAGTCTTGAGATTTGATCTAGTAGACTTGACATAGAGTAGGTGAGGAATTGAGATGTTTGATGTAATGAATGTGAGTAGTACAAGTGAGAGACCCTAACCTTTAGATAAGGGCAGTGAAGTGTGGATAAGTCATAAGAGTAACAAGAGCATTAAGAGGTGTACCGAGAGGGTATGTAATCACAGATGTTAAGAGAAACATCTTAGAAAGAGGTCTTAGTACCTGCTTATTGAGAGTTCGTTAGTCATAAGGTAAACTTCTCCCAAGTGTTAGAGAAAAAGAGGATGTAGAACAATTAGAGATGGTGGAATAGGTCCATAGCTTTCAAGTGCTAGCTTTAGACCTAAGAGGGAGATGATAAGATGAGAAATCAAGTCAAGTGTTTGAGAGTAAGATAGTAATAAGTTCCAAAGAGTTTAGGGATATCTTTTTAGAGGTCCTTTTAGTTATGGAATGATGTTAGAAACAAGAGGTTGATGTTCTTATCGTGATAGTGATGGTGTGATAATTTCATCTAAGGTTTTAAATGAGGAGGAAGAGAAGGATTTGGTTTTACTATGAGAAATAGTTAAACGAGAGCCCTTAGTTGGTCCCAAAGGAGTTATTTAGTAGGAGTCCATGGAGTTTTTAGAGTACTAAGCTTGAATGTGGTAGGAAAGAGTAATAGTTTGAGATGAGATTCCCTATAGAAAGGTATAGAACCCAAACCTAAGGATTTGGGTTAAGCGTGAATATAGTAAAAGCATAACATTAGACTCAGGCCTTAGTAAGAGTAATCTCATTCCATACCCAGTCAAGTCGTCATTCAAGGACGAATGATCTGAAGGGGGAGCTATTGTAACACCCCAAAAAAAATTCGAACTAAGACTCGAACCGTTCTTCGTAGTGAGTAAGTTTTTTACCAAGGAATTTAATTTTCCTAAGAGTTAAGGTCACTAGATGTAGCACCGTGAGTTCCAAGAAGAACTAAAGAGACTTCCTTCAAGTCATTCCTACGTTTTTCTTAAGTTTTGGGTCAACTTCAAACAACCATAACTCCTAGTACAGGATGTGTTAGGTGAGCTACAATATGGAAAATTAAAGCCCTTTGAGTCCTCTTTCCACACCACCGAGTTTGCTAAATTTCAAGTTCTGAGTGAAAAGTTATGACTAATTTACTAACGACGCACAAACCTGGCAGCAGCTCCTCGATGGCTCCGTAACATGGACCTCGCTGCTTGGTGAAAAATTATTCCGACTCCCAGCTCATTTTATTTATTTGTTAAAGGGTATTTTGCTCCTAAAATCCCTTATGAGGTCATCTAAATTTCCCTAAACGTGTAGAACATCAGTTTTTCTTAAATCAAACCCTCTCATTCACTCTTAAAATTCTACGCTCAAGAAATTCAAGAAACGCTAAGGCTAGGGTTCTTTTTCAAAGATTTTCCTTCAAGTTCTTCAAGAAGATGGTTCGATCAAGTATGTAAGCTTCCATAGTGTTGATTTTGTTCGCCCACATGTCAATTATGTTAATTTCAGCGTCAAGTTCGTTCTATAAAGTTGAAAGTATAATGTTCTTGAATTATGTTCTTGAAATTGGCTTTAGTTCTTGAGTTTAGATGAGATTGTTGAGTTCTTGATGAAATCATGTCGATTCTAGAGTTGTATATGAGTAGGTTCTTGTGTTAATGTGTTGGGTATCTAAATCTAAAGAAGGATTGCGAAAAAGAATCGAATTTAGGCGAATTGGAGTTAGAAAATGAAGAAGGAAAAAGTCGGGCAAATCNCGATTCTAGAGTTGTATATAAGTAGGTTCTTGTGTTAATGTGCTGGGTATCTAAATCTAAAGAAGGATTGCGAAAAAGAATCGAATTTAGGCGAATTGGAGTTAGAAAATGAAGAAGGAAAAAGTCGGGCAAATCTGGCACCTTGTTACGCGTCGCGAACCTGCCTTCCCCTTTCACAAAGATTTTCTTCGCGTCGCGGAGAGGTCACAGACCTATCTGCCTCAAAAGTTAATTCGCAACCAAATATTAAAATGCATCTCTGTGTCGCAGACTTGCTTCCAGACAATGATTTCTTGATCGATTTTCATGTTTAACTATCTAAAAACACTCCTAAACATTACGAGATCTATCCTATCATAAATCACAACCTTGAATTCATAAAATACATTTGAGGTAGAGTTGAGAGTCAAGTCTTGAGAATTCTCTCAAACATCTTTGAGAAAGTTCCTTCGAGTCCTTTGAGGAGTCTTTTACAACTTCTAATAACTTGTTTCAAGACTCGAGCGAGTGAGTATGAAAATGAGGAGAATGTATTCATGATTCTATTTTGTCATCACGATATCCTTCATATCATGAACCATAACTCTTGAATTCATAATTCACATTCAAGAGAGAGTTAAGAGTAGAGTTCAAGAGCGTCTTTGAGTGCAATTGTGAATCCTTTGAGATCAACTATCGATTTAAGCTAAGTTTTGAGTAAGTAAGTATGAGAATGAGAAGAGTCGTATACATGAGTTCCTTATTGATATTTTGACCCTTTAGTCGAGTCGTCATGCCCATAACTTTCGCATGAACTCCATCCGTTGAGTACCTTTGAGAGGAGTAGTATCTTCAAATTCTAAGTCTTAAGTATTGAGTTCCTAATCCCCTTTGAGATTATATTTCTAATCATGAGACTATTACGTGTCACCCATGAAGTCGTTGAGTTGAATTGCTCATGCCCATAATTCAGCATGAACCCTATAAGTCAAACAATCTTGAGATGAGAAGTATCTTTAGTCCTTTAGTTAAGTAGTTCATGCTCAGAATTCCTCATTAACCCTCTGAGTTGAGCATTCTTGAAATGAGTAGTATCATTGAAGTTCTTGAGTTCCAAGTATTGAGTTTTATATATGGTTATTGAAAACCTTGCATTGAGTTGTTCACGTCCAAAATTCGACATGAACCATATTTTAAGAAGTCTTTTACAAACGTTTTAATTTTGTTTTAAGACTTAAGCTTTGAGTTGAGTTAAGACTTAAGCTTTGAGTTGAGTAAAGACTTAAGCTTTGAGTTAAGTAAAGAGTAAGAGTAAAGTTCATTTTCTTTTAAATTATATATGAGAACTAAGTATTCTCAAGAATAAATGTTTTCACATTTAACATGAGAGGAAACTGAGATTTTGAGCAGTTTGAGTACCATCTCTTTTAAGAGAAAGATTTTTGAGTAAATATCTCATATCAAAGAAAAGATTATGTTTTTAAACATATGAGCTGGGTATTTTGGGAGTAGTATTGAGCACGGATATGGGGATGAGTTTGAGTTCAGATAACTCACGTCTCCATAAACCATGTAGCCATCATGGGTTGAAAGTGTCATGCTTTTTAGATGATTCCTTAGTGCTTTTTAGCATAGAATAGTGGATCCACATAGTTAAGGCGTTCTATATGACGGCAAAGTATAGGATAATTCTGGTAGCGTGGGCAAGACGTTGTATCATTCACTTAGGCTCATTGTGATGGTTGTCGGTAAGAGAAACTCCCACAGAGTTATATTATATTTTATTATATATAAATTGAGTTGTTACTGTATTATTCAATACACAGAGTTGATTTCTATTGGTTGAATTTTTTTTCCATATATTGCATGTGTATTGTTGCTTTATTTTAAGTTGAGTATCCAGAGTTGAGTATCCAGATTGAGTATCCAGAGTCGAGTATCATATCTTTTAGTTGAGTATCTAATCTCTGAGTTGTGTATCTTATCCTGGAGTACTTCTGAGTTGAGTAAGTTGAGTAGTTTTGATTATCCTTGAGTATTCCTTGAGTTGAGTAAGTTTGAAAACAGGTAAGTATGTTTTCTTATTTTTCCAAGTTCAAGCTTTTGTTTATGTTTTAAAATTCCCCTTCCATGCTCGTATATTCCATGTACTAAGCCATTTGACCTGCATCCTTTCATGATGCAGATTCAGGTATTCAGGATCATCAACATGAGCTTCGTTGATACCACATGCAGTTCGAGTTAGTTATGGTAAGCCTCATTGCTTTCGGAGGATTTCATTTAGCGTTCAGTTATGTCAGTTGTTAGGAAGTCGTGGGTCTTGTCCCGACTTCCATCTTTGTCATTTAGAGGCTTCATAGATATACAGTAGAGTTTCATAAGTTTGTTCATTTATTATGTTAAATGTTTTAAAGACTTAAGTTGCCCATTTTGGGGTGAGTTGAATATATTATATTATTCAGAGTTTTGTTTTGAGTTAAAGCTTTGTATTTAAGTTTCGTGAATTTTTATTCAGTTTTAAGCTTTTGTATGCTTGAATTAGTCTTCTGCTTGTAGTCATCCAGGATGGGCGTTCGCTTGGGGACCAACACTAGTCTTCGAGTGTTGGCCACGTCCAGGGTGTAGACTCGGGTCGTGACACAAAGAGCACTAGAAAGTAGTTAGGAGATGGAAAGTTACAAATCTTGATACAAAGCACTTTTGCAGCAGAAAATTTAGGGAGTATGGTATACACATAAGCATATTATCCTTGAATGGAGGTGGGAGAACTGTCATTATTATTTCGAAAACAATTTTGAATGTTGATTGGTGTGATAACACACGTAAGATAGAGAGCTTCATTAAATGTTTTCTTAAGTTGGACTTGATAGTTCTTCCAAGAGAAACTAAAACCAACCACCCATATGTTAAGACAATACAAGAAAGTGTATGGAAGTCCAAGAATATTAAAGAAGTTGAGGTGAAGATACAAAAGGAAAATATCAATATTAATGTAGCTTTTAAGTCTAAAGTGGATGGTTGGTCAAAAGATGCTTAGTTCGGTATAACCAAAAGGTCATTGAAGAGAAGCCCACCTTACCTAGCATTAGAAGAGGGTCAACAACCAATTGAAAATCTATTTTTGGGGTGAATATATATGAGATCTATGGAGAATTATTTATTTTCGAGTTTCCAAGTACATTCATGGCTGAGAAGATTCTTCAAGGTCACTCAACCTGGAATGGTGGAATCCCATAGGTGGTTGTATAGTTAAGACTATTTGGATTAAGTTGTTGGTGTTCCTCTTCACCTTTCATCCAAGAAAGTTTTTCAAGAAAGTGGGGAGCTTTGTGGGGGTTGGATTTCCACGGAGGAAGGGACAACTAAAAATCATTTGAACTGGGCAAGCATTCTATCTAATTTCTAATGATGGTAGGAATGTACCAGAGGTGGTAATAGTTTGATAAGGAATCATTTATTATATTTCGATACAGGAAGAGTTTATTATGAGTTTTCAAGTGCAATCGGAATCCACCAGGAAACTCGCAGGAGAAGGAGATGCAGTTGGTAAGGTTTCTAATAGAGTTATGGGCTACTAGATTAAACAGAGATCATCCCTGGGTAAAGTACGAAAATCCTTAATTCCAAGGATTAGAAGGATGATAAACATGTGGAGCGTACTTGTCTAACAACTGACATTTTAAAAAGAGGCGGGTCATATGACAAGCACATGGGGCTTTTAAGCGAACTTTCAAAGATGGACCTAGCAAAAGAGTCCATTCTTGAAGCCTTTATTAAAAAATGAATTTGAATCTAATTTAGGTTGTCAGGTTATAAATGACTTTCATGGTAGCCACGGATGGAAGATACAAATGACAGAATACGTGAAGTCTTAGATCTCTTTATATCATAACTAGTTCTCAATACGTGTGTTGTGCATGTATTCCATATTAAATATGTTTTTTATAAAAATAATAAATATAATACTAAAATAAATGTGTGATGAATTATATAAATTTTGAACGGGAAATATTACCTTTTGTTTGATTTAAACTTCAGAGTCCTTTCATCGTTAAATTAAACAAAAATAATTAGTTAAATTATGTATATACAATATCAAATGCAACCTGAAAAGATATTAAGATCAACATGTTTCATGCAATGCAACATCACATTAGACAAACAATTTCAAAGTTTGAATTTAACCTCTAAAATAAAAATTCATTTGAAATATATCATCTCATTATATATAACAAAAAAATTCCACAATAATTTGTGCAGTTACATGTTAAAGTGTAACACAAATTAAAGCTTAATAGCACATTGAGGCAACAACTTTGATTAACTATTCAACATCACCTGGGAGGTAAACTACCACGAAATGCATCGTTGACAAGATATTTGTAGCATCCCGCCTTAGAAAGAGCTAAATTTAGATAGCGCTAAATTGGAAATAGCTAAATTAAGATTTGTGCAAGTCATTCATAGATATTGAGTTTTGGGTCAACTTCAAACGGCCATAACTTTCAATACATAATGAGTTAGGTGGCCCATAGGATATCAAATGAAAGATCTTTGAGACCTCTTTTCAATGCCACCTAGTTTGCTAAAATCCGAGTTTGGATGAGGGAGAAATAACCATTTGAGTTTAGCATGTCCAGTTAAGGAAATTTACCCGAATTGGTGAGAGGTATTTTGGTCTTTTCCTTACCCTATCCGCTTTAGACGTTTTTAGTAATATTTTAGGGGTCTAAACTGATTTGGGTCCGTTTTCACATTCTTAAAATACGCTTAGGGTTTTTAGAGGAGTTCAAGAGGAGAAAAGAGGGGACGTTCAAGGCATTCATCAAGATTCTTGAGGTTTGTTGAGGAATTTTGCTAAGGGTTTGATCCCTAAGAGATATGTAAGCTTCCATAGTGATGGGTTCGTTCACCCACACACCAAACATGTGATTATAATTCATAATTTCGTTCTTGGAGTCGAATAATTGAGTTCTTGATGAGTTTCTCGAAGTTTCCTTTCATAAATCATTAATAATGAGGTTTGATGAATTCATGAGATGAATGTTAGGAGTTTGAGAGTTGTTTTTTAGTGGATTTTTGTTTACTAAGGTTGGGTATTCGAATCTAGGAGATTTTAGAAGAAACCATTCGATTCAAGGTGAATTAGGGCCAAAAAGCGAAGAAGAAAATTCATCAGAAATTTCTGGGCAGGGGGTTGGCACGCCGTGCTAGTGATGAGTCGAGGATTTTGACTTATTTAGGACTTTATTTTCATAGTTTTATTGTCCTCAATGACTTCATGCCCTAAAGTTGATGATAAAGTGTTTGTTTGCAGCATGTTGTATAAGACCCAAGGTAGCCACTAGGCGTAACATGTCGTATAAGACCCCGAGAGGCCCCATCCAAGCCACTTAGCATACATCATACAAGATAATAGAGTTTAAAAGATTTAAAAATCAGTTTCAACATATAAAAGTTTTATAGAGAAAAAATGAAAAATCTAAATATCGTCTCAAAGCCATCTAGTACATAAGACGAAATCGGGACGTAACATGTACATCAAGTTCAAAATTGAAATATAATGACGTAAATGAAGTAAAGGTTTGGTATTCAGAACATGAGGACTCACCAATCTTCAATCTTCTATATGAGATCCCTAGCCACGGAAGTGCGAATCTGTAAGGTCGGTCCCTACATTTGGGGAAATGTAAGCAAGAGTATGTGTTAGTATAAAAATGCACTAAGTATAATAGTCATGCATAAAAGTATGAAATCATGCTAAAAAGGACATTTTCATGATATGCAATGACCAAGTCAAACATAAGAAAAGAAGGTTAGAAAACATAATCATAATCATGATCAATGCAAGTAAAAATCATCTTTTAACACATGTGAGATACTTTAAAGGTAACCTTGGTTCATTATTATTGTGGGAGGTAACCCATTTAGGCCAAAAAAATCAACTTTTTACCTAAATAATCAAATCACAACATAAGGTCTCGAGACTCTAACCGATCAGCTTACTAGACCAAACTCGACATTCTAGACACAATGAAACTAACGAAATCCCCATATGACGCTCAAAACTCATAATGTTAACCAAAGTCAACCATATAAAAAATATCAACTCAAAATGGGCAAAATTACCAAAAACACACCTGATCGCATTGGGGACCACACCAACCATTCTAACATCCCAAACTAAGTATGAAAAAGCTAAGAGAAAGGGAAAATTGTCATTTCATAATTAAAAGCAAATTCACAAGAAATGGGACATTACACATACTTGGAAAACAAAGTTTTTGAAGAAGTTTGAAGAAGCACTTGATTGGAAGCCTTGAAACCCTAGCTTTTGTCTTACTTACAGTTGTTTTTTTGAGTTGGGGAATTGAGAGTGCAGAATTAAAAGAAAATTGATTACTTGGGGGAATATATTCCCCTAATTGAAGTTAAAACTTCATGGTTTGTCCTTAGGAAAAGTGGGGAAAGACAAAAGACACCCCACTTAAGAAGTTGTTGAAAACCTTCCACGGGGTCATCTACGGTTCGTGGCTTGATCTACGGACCATAGATCCCATCTGTTGAATTCATATTGAAATTTAAGGCTCAGAATTTCATTTCACGGGTCCAAACAACGACCCGTAGACGTTTCTATGAACCGTAGATCCAATTCGTATAATTCTACTTGAATTTTAAGGCTCAGATGTTCATTTTACGAGTCCAAACTATAGCTCGTAGATGGGTCCGTAGGAATTGGACCCCAAAATTTGACTCCTTGTACTTTTTCCACAATTTGACGGTACGGGTCGTAGATCTGTAGAAGGGTTTCGTAGTTCACTGACTCAGAAACTCTGTTATGATAGTCTTTGCTAAAATGGTCATAATTGTTTACTCCAAACACGAATGAGGCAAAGTTAGTGGTGGTGGAAAGAGGACTCGTAGACCTTTAATTTTATAGGTCATGGTCCACCTAATTCATTATGTTCTGAGAGATATGACCATTTGAAATTGACCTTAGTAGAATCTTATATCAAAACTTAATCGGTAAGGAAGCTTTCAACTCAATTTTGTGCTAGGGGATGCTAGTGACCTTAATTCATATATAAATACATTCACACACTAAAGAATTGACCTTAACACCTAAAAATAATTTGAGAATCACCCGACACGATCTTTTTCGCAAATGAACAATGTTTCAGGTGTTAGCTTAGAAATTTTGGGGTGTTACACTACTCTTACAATTCTTGTGTGTAGGAGCTCTAAGCTGATGAAATAATGTCAGAAGTTTTGGTGAAAGTTGTGAGGTCTCCTTTATACAGTCATGGGAAAAGACAATAATTCAATTATGAAACATCGAAGCTTGGTGTGTTAGTCCTATTCTTATTTGTAGTGATTAAAATTATCTGGAGAATTTTCTAACTCTATCTATAAAGTCGAATTGTTGCTTTGTTAATAGCATGCTTTAGTTTCAGATTCTTTTGTATGCTCAAATATCAACTATTTGTTACAGTCGATTTTGTTTCAGTAGTCATTATCAGGACAAAGGCAAAAAAGAAAGACCAATCATCTTTATATGTGTTTCTTTCTTCTTTTTTGTTCTTTGGACTTTTAATTTCTCATGTACTTTTAATTTCACCTTAAAAAGTGAATTCAATAGAATGGTAAATTTGTTTGAAAAAAAAAAGAGACTATGAAACATATAACATTATATTAATGTTGGATAAGTCATGTATGAAGAGACAATTAAATTCTACAGAAAAACAGTATCAATGTTTATAAATATTCTAATTTTCAAACTACAAACAATAAGAATTCTTACACCTTAATTTTTAATAGTTGTCACTAAATAATTATTTTAAAGTGCTAGTGGATAAAAAATTAATATAATATGAATACATTCATCATAATTATCAGAAGATTCAAACGGCCAAAGTAAAAAGTTGAAAGATTTTGTTACCTTTCGGTCAAAGTTAATTCTACAACACTTTTGGTGCAAAAAGTAAATAATCTCTTATCAAGATTTTAATGGGAGAAACATTAATAGTTCACTACGTTTTGCTGAGGATTAATCTAATGCATGATTTTGATCTTGTAACACTATACTACAAAAAAAAAAAACTTTTAACACTATCAAAAAATTAAATTTGGCTAGCCATTATCTTCTTCCGCTTTGCTTTCCAAATTCATAGTTTGACTTATCTAGAGAGTTTCTTGTATTAATCCTCATATAATTATCAAATTGCATTCACTTGAAGGTCATAAACTTGGTATGTCAAAGTAATAGTGCGACAAAGTAAGAAAACTCAATTAGACACATTTGTTCAAAAAAAAAAAATTAAGAAATAATATGCTCAATAACATTGGTTATATGTGCAAAGCGCATACCCATAAACTAGTACTCAATATGGGGTTAATTCAAGTCAATCTTTAAACAAAGGAGTAATCCCTATAGTAAGACAATCAATTATAGTTCAGTCAGATTAATCAACCTCAATCAGACCATTGACCCCAACCAGAGGCAAGAGATTCATGTCTATCCAAGTCTGATTCAACAAAAAAACTATCAAATTCAAAAATTAGTGGTACATCTTGGTATTATCAAGGAAATATTACTTTACATAAATTTCTTAAAATGTTTCTATCCTCCTAATAAATTGAACATTGCCTTGAAACTATAAGTAAAAGCATGGTAAGGTGTTGCAATTGTTGTTAATTAACTAATATTAATTGGCTAATATCATGTCTTGTTAGTTCATTATGATTTACTTGTAGGAAACACCTCACCCTAGAAACAAGATAAACCTTACTAAAATTCAAGATCTTTCAAATGTAACTATACCACAAAGAAATCAATGACCTATGAAGACAAAAAGAGGACCATAAACTTATGTATCACCAATGGGTAATTTGGAGATGCTTATGAATCGTCATGTAAGGAGTCATCCCCAGATCCAAAATGGAGTACTTCCATGATAAATCCAGTATCAACCAACTTTCATTCATGATTTGCTAATGGTGATTCCTCGGAGGTAGTATTGCAATGATGTAGGCAAAGGAGAAACCAATCAAACTTTCAAATTTCATGCAAGTTTCTTCTAATTGGATTCACACTTTGAAAGTTTGATTCGTTTCTCCTTAACTTGCATCATTGCAATACCACCTCTAAGGAATCCAACATTACCATAAAAAGAATGGAAGTTGGTTGATATAGGAATCATCCATGGAAGTACTACATTTTGGATCAGGGGATGACTCATTTCATGTTGTTTCCTGAATATCTATGTATTATCCATTGGTGGTACATAAGTTGATCGTCCTCTTTCTGTAACCTTCATAAGTCGTTGATTTCTTTGTGTTATTGTTACAATTGAATAGTCTTGAATTTCATTAAGGTTTATCTTGTTGCTAGGGCGAGGAGTTTCCTGCAAGTAAATCACAATGAATCAACATGACATGATATTAGCCAATTAGTGTTAGTTAACAACAATTGCAGTTAACAACAATTGCAAGAACTTACCATGTTTTTTCTTATAATTTCAAGGCAATATTCAATTTATTAGCAAGGAAAGAAACATTTTAAGAATTTGTCTCAAGTAATAGAAGCTATATTTCTAAGATAATACCATGACGTACCACTAATATTTGAATTTGATGATTTTTTGCGGTTGAAGCTGATTTGGAGAGATATGAATGTCTTGCATGTTGTTGAGGCCAATGGCCCGGTTGAGGTTGATGAATCAATTTCTCATAGATTGATCTAATTGAACCATAATTGGTTATCTTACTATAGGGAATACTAATATTTTTTAAAAAGATTTACTTGATTCAACCCCATTTTTAAAGAGTACTATCATCCTCATCTTCAACTAGCATTAGTCATGGAACCCTAGGCAAGTTACCGTTAAAACTCTCCTTACTGGCTACAAAGTGTCATGAATTGCAAACAATGCAAAAATTAAGGTAGTCTTACATCAAATTTATATGCCTAAGTAATATATCTAAAAGAGTGTGTTGAAGCTCTGACCAATCAAATATCATTTTCAGTTTCAAGCCCTAACTAACAAAAAGATTGAGGCGAACCAAAAGTATGAATTTGACCTTTTCGAAAAGATCAAATCTTGTACTATTATCTTTTGCACAGAACACAATTTTTCGACCTTATAATCTACAAAACAATTGCAATCATGAAAATCATAAAGGTGGACAAGTTATCCTTGGCTCACTTCAAGAGAAAAGATTATAAGTTACCTTTAAAGTGTGAATCGGATGAGGGTAGAGGACATGAGCACCAAAGCTATGAGATCTTTGAATCCTTTTTCCAGTATGGGCATTTCAGAAACACAATTTTCCAAATATCAAGAGAGACTTTTTACCCCCTACAAGATCTGCCCACCGTTTCTCATACATGGAAATCCAAGTATCTACAATGGCTTTTGAAACAGACGTGAATTGAAATAGTGAATTGACAAGGCAACTTTAAGATATCTCTTTGATGATTTCATGGGGAAAGGAAGGGATTTTCAATTTTTTTTTCCATGGTAGTTGTGTAGAAGGCACAAACCAAATGATTGTGGCTATTAGGTTCATTTAGGGTTTTATATTTGAAACGATTGCATGGATGGTCACTTTTTGAAAGTTTTTAGCCAAAATAGTCCCTTATTTGTATGTGTAGGTTTGTTTTTATCTTTTAAATATAATTCTAAGCATATTTAGTCCCTAGTAGTGGAGAACCTTTTTATCAAACTAATAGAATGGACCTATAATCAATAGTGACTACAAAACCACGACAAAACCAAATAACTCGATCGGTTTGATTTAAAATTAGGAACTAAAGATGGTAAGAATTATATTCGAAGGTTAAGTAGATTAATGGGACAATTTTAGCTGACAAAAACTCTACTTTTTGAGCTAGCAATAAAAGTTTACTCACCAAAAAATGTATAATTAAAAAATATCCAATTATTAATGTAAATTTAGAAGTAATATTGATAGCATTGAGATTTTGTTATACAAAAGTTTACATCTCATTTAAACTTCAACCTAATCAGGTAAAGGCATTACACATAAATGTGTCTTTTAACTTGGCCTTAACTCGCACAACTTTGAGTGCGCATAAGTAACCACTTAAACTATCCAAAAGTTGAACAAGTAGACATACGTGTCCTATGAGGCATCTTACTTAGAAATTTGCGTCCTACATGGCATCCTACATGTATTTTGCCACATAGGACGCGTATGTGTGTCTCTACTTGTTAAACTTTTGGATAGTTTAAGTGTATACTTGTGCACATCAAAAGTTTGAGGGCACAACTGCCAGCTAAAGTTAAGTTAACAGGCACATTTATGTATTAGGCCTAAGGTAAATTATTGTACAAGTAGAGAAATCACACATCCTGATATAGAAAATTATTAAGATGAATAGTTGAAGCTTTAGTTCTGAGTAGAAGTCTAAGAAATTTAACTTCTATTGATTCAAAGGTTGAGGAAAATATATGTATTGAAAATAAAAGAAAACAATTGAAGTAGAAAAAAATAATGTGGATCCCGTAACAGCAAGAAAACATGAGATAGCAGTATTCCTATTTTACCTTATTCAGAGTAGGTTGATCTGAAGTTATTCTAAACGGTACAATACATCAAAAAAATGATTTAAGGGGACTTTGGATGCTTATAATTTGAGAGAGAGGCTAAGGGATGAGGACGCTAAAGATTTATTGCTTTCCATCATTAAGAATCGATTCAGTATGTGAGTTTGTATCAATGGTTGATTGCAATGATTTCTAGTTTTTAATTTTCTTGACATGCTTTTTTATTCAATTATGAGTTATTTTTCTTAGGTTATTTACAGATATGGTGTTTTAGACTTATTTATGGATTTAACGTTGTCGATTGTTCGAATTTGTTAATGGAGTTCTGTTGAATTTCTTTCATGAAAAATCATGGTATACAAATAAGATGAGAATATTTTTTTTGTATAGTAAATTAATGAATCTCTTCACATGATTGAAGTTTTTAGAGTACAGAGGTGATGAGGGGTGCTAACTCGAACACCGAAACCTTATATGTTGCATATCTAAAAGAGTTCAAGTTTTCACATACTAAAAATATAAAAAAAAAAAACTTTTAGAAAATTACATAAGTAGGTCACTTTTAGGTCATTATGGTAAGCATTAATTAGTAATCCAGTACAAATGTTAACTAAAATGTCATCACGGATGATACTAGACTATTAGTCTAAACAATATATACATTGTTAGTGTATATAATTTACACGGAGTTCAAAGCCACCAAAAGGCTCATTTTGATTCTCAGAGAGAGGGACCAGGGTAGCAAGATGTAGTTTAACAATAAAAGAAGAGAGAATTCAATTTTTGTTGCATAAGAAAATTCGTTAGTCAAGCTTAATATCATTCTGATAAAAATACAACAGATACAATGAGCAAAACACAACATTGTTAGTATCTAGTAAACAACAAATAGGAATCGCAACTGCAATTTGCATCGATAGAGACGTCGAGTCATGCACGTGCATGTGTAGATATTGAATCTCATTCCTTATCTAGAGACGTTTGATTCCAAAATCATGACTGAAGAAACCCTAGACAACCACTCCTCAGATGACGACTATAGAAGTAATTTGAAGAAGAAAAAGGTAATAGCAACCATAACTGAAAATCCCTCGATGAAAGAATTAGTCATTTTTTGGACTCAGTGTACAGACAAATTACCTCTCTCTTGTCGTCAGAGGAAGCACTCACAGCATGTATTCTCTCAAAAAGGTGGCAATATGTCTGAACTTCAATTGATAGATTCATTTTCTCTCCTAGATTCTCTTTTGGGGGGGACAAAGGGTTTCGATCATCTGTTAACTATGTATTTTCTCATTCCGTTACTTCCAAAATTAAAAAGTTTCAGAAACATTGCACTTGCATGTATGACTGAAGGAAAGTAAAATTACCCTAAGAAAAAATATATGCACAAGTGAAAGACTCAACAACGGTTATATAGAAGAACTTTATTATGCTAGAAATAAGAAGTAGGAAGCTTTTTCAACAACTCAGAAAACTCTTGTATCTTACAACATGAAAATATGTAATAAGGCACCCCTATTTATAATACTAACAAACCAAAATTTACTAGGACTAGAAAACATATTCCTATATGAACTAGAACATACAGATCTTTACTAGACATAATTAAATAAAAACAATAACAAATCATAAACTACTTAGGATTCCTACTCTTGTTTTATTCCCTACATAGCCTTCCTGAAACAAAGATCTTCAGATGTGACCATGCCTAGCATCTTCTTCTACTTTATGAAAAGTTGACGTTGTGAAAATGTCAGCAACTTATTCTTCAGTCTTGCAATATTCAACCACTATCTCTTTATTTTGAACCAAATCACGAGAGAAGTGCCATTTGATGTCTATGTGTAAAACCTCTCAACTCTATACTTAGAATTTGAATCTCCCGTTGTAAGTATACAAACTTGAACTGGTTGATGTCTTACTTATGTGTATGTGTTAAGGTTCATTTCCTATGTGTGAGAAGTGTATTGGAAGTGGTTTAGGGTCAGAAAAGACCTTCAACACTTAGTCTAGTTCAAAACCTTCCTATCAACTAAAGTTTTTGTATAACTTCATGTAAGGGTCAACTTCTATCGATCATATCTCTCAGAATATAATGAATTATGTGGCCCATGACCTATCAAATTAAAGGTCTACAAGTCTTCTTTTCAGCACCACCAAGTTTGCCTCATTTAGAGTGTAAACGCTTATGAATCTTTTACTAGAGACTATCAGAACAGAGTTTTCAAAATCAGTTTCTATGGATCTAATCTATAGGTCGTAGGTCAAAGCACGGCAAGTACTGTTCATCCGTGGAAAAAATTCTTGCAAGTCATTTTTGAGTCTAATTCCTACGGACCCATCTACAGGCCGTAGAAGCATCTATGAGTCGTATTTAGGGCAAGTAGAATAAAGTTTTGGATCTTGTTTTTGGGTCTGACTTCCACGGATGGGATCAACGGTTGGTAGATTAAACCATAGATCGTTGATATCCCTATGGAAATGTTTTGGAAGGTTTTAATTGGGGTTTCTTTTTCCTTTTCCTATTTTTTCTAAGTCTAAGCCATGTACTTATGCTTATTAAAAAGGTTTTTCACACTTAAGACTCAGTTGCTACACTCTTAAATCCTTCAAACTCAAAAACTTTCGTAAGCAAGACAAAATCTAGGGTTTCAAGTCTTTCAAGCAAGTTTTTTTTCTCAAATATTAATCTCTCGGGTATGTAAGGCGTCAATGAGAGTATCCCTTCACTCTCATGCCTAAAGTACTTTTATTTTCAAGAATTCTTCAAGAGTGTTAGAAGCAAAGCTAGGGCTTTTTATGAACTTATGATATTCTTCAGTAATTCATGTTTTCAGCGTTTCACTTTGATTTTAAAAATTTTATTGTACTGATTTAGCAGGATTTCCATAGTTCCTTGAAACATTTAGGACTTTTAAGCATGAATACTAGTATGATATGAATTTCAACTTAAATTTAGGTTACTTTTGAAATGACTTTTGAGCTTAGTCTCATTTATGATTCTAACTGATAAATTATTTTCATACCTATGAGAATTTTATGAATATATGTTGTTTTAGGAGGATTATATAGTACCGAGAGGACAAGGGTTTTACATAACCCAAGTCCCATAACTTTGTGCTACTATAGGATTATGTTTTACTGCCTTATCGGTTGACCTTTTATCATTGAGAGGCTCAGACTAGTTGATCCACATAGATATGATATGGTCCTATACTCTGGCAAGGTATAGGGAAGCCTTGCCAACTAGGTTAGTTGTTGGATATCATGAGCTCACATGGTGTATGTCGATTATAAGAAACTCCCTAGTTTATGCATTTTTCTTACTACATGCTCTTAACCCTATTTGATTCCCTTTATGTATGCTAATTACAACTATGATTATTCAAGACTATTAAAATAGACTCATCTCTATATTTGCTTATGAAGGAATATTGTAAATGGTTTTTAGACATAAACTCCAGTTATTTTCTCTTTAGTTCTTTCGCTATATATATGCTTTTAGGAACCTTATTTTACTATCCTTGTTATGAAATTTTATGATTATGCTAGTGTCCTTTTACTCACTCGGTACATTCCACCTATTGACACATACTTTTCTCTAAGTTTCTTCCTTTAATTATGTAGATTCTGGTGCCATTACTCAGACTGGTGGCTACTAAGGTTGCAGCAGTTTCAGCCAACAGTTAGTGAGTCCTTCTCATTCAGAGACTTCCTAATTAGTTGTTAGTCAAAGTTTACAACTTACTTTGTTATTTGGTTTGAGTTAAATGGGGGTCATGTCCCGGTAGAGTTATTTCCTTCGGCTAAATGTTAGAGGCTTCTTTCAGACATTAGTTGTTCAGTCATTAGGGATTTGTTGATTTCCTTATTATGACTTATTAATTATATGTTTCAGCTTCCGCATTAGTTTCTTATGATATGCTTTGATATGTTATGTCAATGGGTATCTTGGGAAAATTCGTGGTTCTAAGTATCATGTCTCGATTGGGGTGTAGATCCAGGTCGTGACACAATGTGTTTGCTACAACCATGAAAAACTAGATTCTTTGTTAATGAAATTGCAGAATCACTATCACAAAATATTTTTGTAGTACTATCTTCCTTCTGTTTAAGAAGTCCACGCATCCTTCTCAACCATACTGCTTGTGTAGAGCACTACTTGTTGCAGTCATGTACTCTGCACAACTTGTTGCTTTTTTGAAGACCAATAAAACACACCATATCCCAAATAAAATGTATAGCCAG
The DNA here is from genome assembly GCF_019186545.1 of Solanum stenotomum. Classification (NCBI taxonomy): domain Eukaryota; kingdom Viridiplantae; phylum Streptophyta; class Magnoliopsida; order Solanales; family Solanaceae; genus Solanum; species Solanum stenotomum. The sequence continues at coordinate 39,974,121 of NC_064292.1, forward strand.
AAGTGTTTTTTTATTTGCATCATATCACCAGCCCAATCACTATCAATAAATACAACAAGACTACTATCATTATTCTTTGAATAAAATATGTCATCAGAGTTTGTACTTTGAATATATCTCAAAATTCTCTTGGCTGCTTGCAAGTGAGATTGTGATGAGTCCACGATTTGGACTCATTTAGGGCTCTATTTTAATAGATTTAGTATCCTCAAATGCATATTTTGTCTCAATAACTAATGTAAATCCTTGAATTTCAGGTATTTAGACTTCGGGACAAAGCCTGGACACTATTAGGCAAGAAGGAACAAGGCGGCTAAAAGAACAAAGAAATGAAGACCCGAGGATCGCCTAACCTATTAGGTGAGTCGCCGAATGTCCTTGGTCTCGCCTAATGTTCTAGTGTGCCAAGCCCTGAAGGAAAAGATCTAGTCGGTGAGATAAAAGAGCAGTCGGCGTGTCACCAAACAGTTCTGTGATGCAGTGCTTTATCGCCCAAAGGTACAAGACCTCAAGGATGCTAAAGGCAGAAGCAGAACGGCGATACAAAATACCAAAGGGCGAATCACCGAGTGGATTGGTGATCCCGACTTACTGCGCCGAGTGATCCTTCGCAGCACACTTTTTGACAACTATAAATACTTGTTTGAATTTTTAAGTTAGTATTAGTTTATGCATTCAGAAAATATTTTTAGTTATTCAGTTTTAGAACTTGGTTTTTGGAGACAATTTTCTTTAGCTTTGGAGATTTTGAAGATTCCCATTTTGAAGAAATTGGAAGTGGGTATTGAAGATTCTTCATCTTAGATGTTTGTAAAGACCATATCAATCGTACCCAATTGATGGAAACACATTTCAGTATTGATTTCTATCTTTTTACTATGTCTGGCTAAAACCCCAATTCTTGGGGTGTGATTATGTGATTTTGGGTTAAATTAACTGCTGGGTATTGCTAATTAATAGTTTATTCGCTGTTTAAAAGTGATTTCGTTCAGTAATTGTGGTTGAATTTAATGGGTTGTAGTTGCAAATACAACTTAGCTTCGTGTTTTTGTCTTATTTGAGAGAGAGGTCGTAAAACCAAAATTATTGAATCGATGGTATGTGTGTATTGGGTTGACATTGGTTCAGCTCAAGAGAGTGAACCCTAAACCCTTTTCCACACAATCAGCTCGAGAGAGCGAATGGACTAAAGCGAAGGTTGTGCTTCATTGCGGCGTATTGGTGTTCAAGAGAAACCAATTCAATTCGGGGTAAATTGTTCGAGAGAAAGTTTACCCCCACTAAAGTCTAGCTTATTCACTGATTACAGCGGTTTACTATAAATTGCAATTACCCGGTTGTCTACCTTAGCCCATAATCCTATCACATCCCAAGAATCTCGTCTCCATATTCGTATTTTCGTGTTAATTGTTGTTTTTAGTTACTAGTTGACTACAAACCCCCCTTTGATAATTAACACTTATGTCAACCTTTAATTTATCATGTTTTTCTTCGTAAATGTTTATAGCTATGATTGACTTGAACACATTTTTGCTTTTCTATTGATTCTCAACTACGAAACGCTCCCTTGGGACTCGACCCCAACTCACTAGTTGAGTTATATTACTACTCATGATCGTTGGCACTTGAACTAGAAGTAGTGTCCTAATACGTGAAATCAGATTGACATGGAAACTCCATAAATCTGCTAGATAATCTAACTACATAAGTCATATTAGGTCTTGTAGAAGTCAACTATCTTAGACTACCTACCAATTTTTTAAAATACATATGTAGGATCAATAAAATTGTGTGTGCCATCTTTAGTCAACTTCAATTTCTCTTTAATAGAATCCAAAGTCAGTTTCACTTTCATATTAAACATTTTTAAAATATCATTGTGTTTTTTCTTTTCTTGTATTCTTATATAACTATTCTTGCCTTGAAATCGTCAGCTTCTCCTATTAATTTGTACTTTGTATTGCATGTCCATTCGACTTTGTGTATGTGGTTAAGTAGGATAATTAAAAATAATTTTTTATGTTTTTCAAAACCTAAAATTTTGAATAATGTCTCAAAAATGATTGTATCTTCAATATTCATATAACGCCTCCAAATCTTTAAGGCAAAAAGGACCGCCACTAATTCCAAATCATGGGTAGGATAGTTCTTTTCATGAATATTGAGTTGCCTTGAATCATAAGTAACAACTTTTCCATTTTGCACAAGAACACACCCTAATCCAATCCTTGAAGCATCACAATAAACAACAAACCCATTGGATCCTTCCTGTAAAGTAAAAATAGGAGTCGAAGTACGTCTATCTTTCAACTCTTGAAAACTCTTCTTTTTTCAACTCTTGAAAACTCTTCTCACACGCTTCCGACCATAAGAACTTAACCTTCTTTTGGGTTAATGTAGTCAATGGAAAGGCAATCGAAGAAAACCCTTCCACAAACCTTCTATAATAACCGATCAAGCCCAAAAAACTTCAAATATCTAAAGGGTATAGAGGTCTAGGCCAATTCTTAATCACTTTTGTTTTCTTAGGATCTACCTCAATACCCTTACCGGAAATAATGTGAACAAGAAAAGCCACAGATCTCAACCAAAACTCACACTTACTAAATTTTTCAAATAGTTGTTGGTCCTTAAAGACTTGCAACACAATCTTCAAATGATTGGCATGCTCATCCTTACTCCGTGAGAAAATCAAGATATCATTGATAAACACAATCATGAATGTATCAAGATTTTGTCTAAACACTTTATTCATCAAGTCCATGAATTTGGCCGGATCATTAACCAAACCAAATGATATTACTAATAATTCATAATGATCATACCGAGTTTGAAATGTCACTCTCTTTCACCCTCAGTTGGTGAAATCCCGGCCAGAGGTCAATCATAGAGAAGTAACTTGCACCTTGGTGTTGATCAAACAAGTCATCGATCCTCGGAAGAGGATACTTATTCATAATGGTAACCTTGTTAAATTGTCGGTGATCAATACACATGCGAAGTGAACCATCCTTCTTACGAACAAACAAAACTGGAGTACCCCATTGAGAGATACTCAGTCAGATGAAACCCTTATCCAACAAATCTTTCAATTTCTCATTTAATTCTTTAAGTTTTGTTGGAGGCATACGGTAAGGGGGAATAGATATAGGTTGCATATCTGGGAGAAGGTCTATACCAAAGTCTATTTCCCTTTTGGGAGAAACACCAGCTATATCATTTATAAACACTTTCGAAAACTCATTTACAATGGGGACCGACTCATGAGTAGGGGTTTTGAAATCTATATCCCTAACCCGAACAAGATGATATATGCAACCCTCGAAATCATCTTTCTAGCTTTAAGACAAGAAACAAACTGACCCTTAGGCATAAAATTACCCCATTTCCACTCTTGGACGGGCTCATTAGGAAATTGAAACTTAACCACTTGGGTTCTACAATCAATAAAAGTATAACAAGAATGGACCCAATCCATACCAAGAATAACATCGAAATCCAACATACCAAGCTCTACAAGATCAACAAAAGTGACTCTATGGGATAAGGTGATGGGCCAATTTATATAGACTCTCAGCCACAATAGATTCACCAATGGGAGTTGAGACAAAAAAGGACCTAACAACACATCCGGAGAAACATCAAATCTCATAACTACATATGGCATCTCAAAAGTCAAAGTAGCTCCAGGATCAAGCAAAGCATAAACATTAAGATGAAAGACTTTCAACATACCAATAACTCTATCTGGAGAACCTTCTTGATCATGTCGAGTATGAAGTGCATAGAATCGATTTTGCTTTGGAGCACTTGAACCCAAACCACTAGGCGGAGCTTGCCTACCATTTTCCCTTGTCGACTCTAGATGGACAATCTCTCAAGTGATGACCACTTTTATCACAACCAAAATAATTATCCGTACCCATCAAGAATTTCCTCGAGTGACTCTTGCCACACTTTTGGCATGCAGGAACCGAAGATCTATTTCCACCACCATTTCCTTCTTGAGGCTTAGGGTTAGACACCATATATTTGTTTAAATTAGGAGCCTGAGCATTGGAGGAACCTTGACCAGAAAACCTTTGTCGAAACCTAGAACGACCATATCCATCGGACCTTGAATGTGAGAAGTCAACATCACCGGTTTTTTCCATTTTTGCCTCCCTGGAACTTTCCTTAACATTATCCTCTTCAATTTGTTGAGAATGAATCATTAAACAAGAAATACCCACTTCTTTAATGAGAATGGCGATATGAAATTCCTTAACCACCATTTCAGACACATCCAAAACAAACTTACTCATCTTTTCCCTAGAATCGGCAACCATAGAAGGATCATACTTGGACAATTGTGAATTTCAAAGCATATTATTTCACACTCATATTTCATTGATGAAGGTTAATGAACTCAAGAACATTTGCCTCCCTCGTCTCAAGGTAAAAGAATCTATCAAGAAAAGTGACTTTAAACATATCCCAAACAAGAGGACCCGCATCAACCGCCCTCTCTTCCTTCAATTGATTGAACCAAACTTGAGAAACACCCTTAAGTTGATAAGCAACCAATTCCACCTTTTCCACCAGTGCCTCCCATGATTATCAAAACTTGTAAACCTCATCAATGAACTCTTGAAGATCTACCTTAACCTTGGAACCATCAAACTCTGGGGGATTATTCTAGTGAATCCCTCACTCTAGTTGTCGTCATACTCACATTTGGGTTCACGGTTAACACAACATCCCTATTGGCTTGAGTCATCATGGCTTGAGACAATAATTAAAAAGTGGCTCGAAACTCCGCATTAGTCACTCGTTCGGCCAAAGAGTCGGTCTGAACTTGAGGAGCTTCTTGTTCCATATTTTCATTCACATTCCTTCTTACATATGCTCTTCGCGGGGCCATAGCTTGAAAAACATGAGTAGGGACTAGGAGACAGATATATAGAGAGTTAAACTCTATTGCATGAATTTAGAGTGATGAATGAAGTGAAATTTCTTATACATCTTATAGCCTCCTACTAATAAATGTGGCGCGCTTCACATTAATGAACAAGACTCTATTCGACGCGGCTTTTGAGACATCACATTTTGCTTTGAATACTAAGTTTTTCACGACCCAAAGTATACCCTAGGTGTAACATGACATATAGAACCCCGGAAGGCCCTATACAATCCACTTAGCAAGGTAAAAGAAATAAAGATTTCAAAAGTAGCATTCATATTCCAAAAGAGTTTAACAAAGTAGAAGTCTAACATAAGTCACAACAAGACATCTAAATATCAAAGAAGTGGTTTCGACGTAACCCATACACCACATACATCATCCGAAAACTAGAAAGACACAAAGAAATTAAAAAGTATCTCGGTCCTCAGAACATGAGAGGTGTTGGATCCTACATTTGTGAAACAATGTAGGCACAAGTATGCATTACTACATAGAATTACTAAGAATGGGCCAATATACATAAAATATACATGGTAGAATGAATAGCTTAAAACGTGTAATGCATGACCAATATTTGAACATTTCAAAGCCTAAAGAAATAACATCATATGAATCATAAGATATGGTGGATACATTTGCAATGAGAGACATAAGAAAGATTTGAAGAAACATATTCATTTTGTGGGATATTATCTTTAACCAAAAATAAGACCATGAGAGCTTTATCATGGAATTTGGTATATCCCTCGTACTGAAAGAAAGGGATTCTACTTGCCAAGGAAGAGTTCGTGCACGTCATATTTTGCTAAAGAGGATCCACTAGCTAGGTCATTTTAGACAATCCTTTAAGGGCACATAGTTAGGGACTAGAGGTTGCTACTAGATATTACCTTATTGAGCTTCCACCTCAGGCCCTCTCGGTGTTAGTCTAAATCCCAATGGAATAGATAAAAGTCAATATCAATATAACATAGGAAAGGTTATGATCAACACCAATACGCATATTAGAGATCAAAACATAGAATAACTCCTTAAATTACCATTCAAACATAGGTGAGAAAACCTTTCACCAAAGTGAATCCATATGTGAGAAATACATTTTACAATCATGATCATATTCATATGTGAGTAAACCTTTCACAACAACATTGATACTTCCATCTAAAATCACCCTATCATAATAAACATCATTTTCATAATACATGCATAATTTTTCAAAATTCATAGGTTGAAAATCATGAATACTGATGATTTGTAGATTTGCACTCATTTAACTTTGTCCTTTCTAACATAATATTGATGGTTTGCAGATATGAAGGTAATTGAACAAGGCAAGGACTGATTTTTGAAAGAATGGAAAAAGATACAAAAATAAGTGTAAAATAAGTATTGTTGATCGCCTAACATGATGGGTGGATCACCAACTGAGCACGACCTCACACAAGTTGACTATGTAAAGCATTGATGTCTATCAAAGAAGGTCATTAGACTCCATTAATGGTGGTGATGCACCAAACGAGAACGGCGAACCAGATGAACATCGCTCAACGTAATAGTGAGCAAAGCAAAGATGCAATGCTTGAAAGGTGAACAAGGTGGTACTTGGAGATTCGCCAAGTGTGAAGGGATGACTCGATCGAGTTTACCAACTGAAGTTCAATCACTTGAAGCCTAGAGCATCACAACGCGGGTTGAGCATCCAATTGTTTAACTATTACAAATGAGCTAATTTAAAGTCCAAATTTCATAATAAGGAATTCTCCACGATATACCATTTCATGTGGGATTCGACCCCGACTCTTTGTTGGATTTTTCACTGACTACGATCACTCACTCTTTCAATTGGTTTTTTAGGGTGATTCGAGCGTTATCAGGTCCTCATAATTTCAACTAAATTTCATGTATTAACATTAAATTATGCATCAGAAGACTTAATCAATAATAAAAATCATAATTGAATGAACACATATAGAACTAAGAAGAACCCTAATTTTTTTATCAATTGAGAAATGGAAAACCTTAGAAACCCCGTGGAGGAATGGATTCCATGGGTGGATACCCACATGAATGGTGAATTGATACCCCCTGAATGATCCCTAGCTACTTCTTCTTCAGATGAGGTCATAGTTGTGTGTCTTCAAGGCTGTGGACCTCATCTGAATTTGGAGGGTCTCACAGCCTTGAAGAACACAACGATGTCTTTTGATCTTCTTCTTCCAACTTGGGATTTGCTCTTTTTCGTCACTCTTTTTGGGCGAATTTATTGAAGATTTCGTTCGAGCTTTCTATTTCAATGAACCTATTTGATCTATACTTTGTGAGTTCTCTTTTTACCTCTCGGTTTGATATTGATTCGCTTGCGGATTTCATTAGTACTCCCTGTGTTCCTAATTACTTGACCACTTTTGAATTGGCACACCTATTAAGGAAACAATGATTGGCATATTAAGTTTATCATTTTACCCCTATTAATGATGAAGTGGATGAATTCAAAACTTAAGATTTTCAAAAAGTTATACCTTTTTCAAAGTAACTAATTGAGGGTATAATAGGTAAAAAAAAAATTGTTCATTCTTGATTTGTCAAATTGGACAAGTAATTAGGGACAGCTAAAAAAACAAAAGTGCACAAGTAATTAGGGACATAGAGAGTAGTAATTTCTGATTTTCTTTCTATGGTATTTGATGGAACTGGCGTTTCTTCTGGGTTTAGAAATATTGTGGGTGCATAGTTATGACCTTATCAAAAGGAAATCATAGAAAAGATTTTGTGTTGACCTTAAATTGATATACACATGCAGTGAACTTTTTGCTTCAATTGTTAGTTTGCTTGAAATTTTCGTGACAATTTTTACAATTACCATTCATATTGTAATTGTTAATTAGGTTGTGCAATGAAAGATAATATCTATATCTTTTAATGAGAATATAATTACAAAGCTGAGGGGAGCATATATAAGCTCAACCCATTGTTCGAGATGTTTTTCTTATCATTTGTCATGCTTTCCGAACTGTTTTGTGTCGAGTGTCGGTAAGAAATAATTTCCCTATTTCTTAGGATATGGTTAAGATTTATGTACACACTATCATTCTCGAACTCTACTTATGAAATTACACTGACGATGTTGTTGTTGTTTTCTCTGCAAATGCTCGGGAGTGCAAGAAAGGGTAAGTTTAATATATGAGCCTAAGAAATGGTAGGTAAGGCTAACTTTGAATTTAAATAGTTATATCAATGTTCTGAGTCTCCATCCTGACACAAAAATGACAAACATTACACTGTTCAACCAAATTATAGTTAAAGATTCAATCTTTTTTGTTAATTAAACTGATTCTTAACCTTAGCCAACTCAAAACCTAGCAAACATTACAGTTTACACTTAAACAACACCTAAAGATTCAATCTTTCTGTTAATTGAGCTGATTCTTGAAATTACCCAACTCAAAACTTAGACAAAATTACACCTAACAATAACACTACAGCTAAAGATTCAAAACCCTAGGAGAAGCACACATGACGACGAAGAGTAGTCTGCCATAGAGTCTTTTATATATTAGAAACAGGGCCGGCTCTTGCCTATAAAATTTTAGGCATTGGCCTTAGGCCCCCAATTTTTGGGGGCCTCAAATTTTTATAAATAAAAAATTATGTATCTTAATCCCATTCAAATAGAAGAAATTAAGGAAACATTGTTTTGGATTCTTACATTTTCTTCGTTAACACTCACATTATTTATCCTTTGTAACTCTTTTTGCACTCTATTTCTTCAAATCTTTGATAGTTAGAGTAATACACTCTCAAAAATATAAATCAATAGTCGAAAAGTGTTGAACAAAGTGCATTACAAATTCTTTTTTTTTAATTTATTTGTTAATTTTCATATTAAAGTAGGTATACCAAGTTATCAACTTTTTGAATCAAATTCTATGATTCTAACTCTTATCTTTAAAGCTTATCAACTTATTACTTATAAAATTGTGTTAATAATTCATATAATAATTGTCTCAATAAAATGATGTTTTTCAATGTTGAATTGATAAAATCTTACTTAAAACTAATAATTAAAAAAAAAGTGTTTGAAAAATCATTTATATAAAAGATATTAAGTAGTAATTTACGTCTAGAAATTTAGAAAAATAAATAGATATAGATAAAATTTATATAGATTTTAGGCCTCTAATAAAAATTTCGCTTTAGGCCTTAAATTATGTTGAGCTGCCCCTGATTAGAAATGCGTGTCTTTGAAAAATACTTCACATGAAACATGAAAGAGCGTGTTCACTATCTTTTTCATGTCAACATTGAGATAGAAATTACCAAGTGCTCTATAGATGCCAAAAAAAATAAGTATAAATAATCCAGAAATTTTTTTAAAAAAATTAGCATCGGCACCACTAATAAAAAAACATACATTATATGAGATGTCATAGTTGCCTTTCCTTTATTATTTACTCTTTGTTAGTGTGCTTTTAGTTGTGAACTAAAGTAGTTTTCCGTTAAATTTCTCAAGAGAAATAATGATGATATAATTTCAATTATAGTACAAGACAAACATTTGGTTACATTAATTGAAAATTGATGTGCAATGCACCACTTTTATTCCACGCACCAAATTAACATGAATAAAAATGTGTTTTTACTGAAAATAGTACCTTATGTTGAAAAAATAGGTAAAGAGTTTAGCTAAAATAAGGAGAGTGGTGTTCACCAATTTCATAAACAAAACTTGTCTTCTCATTTGATCATTTATCAATTAAGCTATACTGTTCCCTCAATTTAACAATAAATAATCCTTGATAATAAATAAATATATCAAGAATCTTTTTGCACACTGTAAAAGGCAAGCTCTTGGAAATTGACATGTTCACTAAACCAGATATAATCGAAATCAATCCCATCAAATAAAATAGCAAATGTAAAACGATAAAAATACTAAATGGATGACTTATATTCTTCCCCCAACCGCAAGACTCTTTCTTCCTGACCTATTTGACTCTCTGGCTATAGTTATTTAGGTGGTATACCAAGATCATGTTCTTCCCAAGAAGACACGAAACAAAATTATTAAATGGGTAAATGAAATGGAAAAGAGATGTTCTTATTTCATCCAAATTATAAGCTTTTTCAGCATACGTATGCATATACTTACGTTTCAATACACTTCTAGCTCAAGTATTAGCCACACACATTAATCATCAAGACCAGTAAATACCTAGGCTACAAGCTCAAAATGTAGAAATGTTGAAAGATCACCACAAATATGGTGAGAGGACGGTGGACAATAAAAAGAAAAGAAATCAATGAAGTACTATCCATCAAAAGTATATATAAATAGAAAACGATATTACAAGAAAAACCAATAAGAAACCAGAAAATCATGGACTAATTCATTTCAAAATGTAAACAAAATCATGAGCTTAAGCTCCTCAAAGATCCTAAAATTCATTTCATTTTCCCCGGCCTCCCTTGTTGCCAGCTGCTGAAGCCTTTCCTGAGCCTTTTCCTTTTTGGTTGCCCTTCTTCCCCTTGTCCTGCTGCTTCTTCTTTTTCATTCCATGCTTTCTTGCATCTTTTTTCATTCTTGGATCAACAAGGACCTTTCCCTTGCCAACCTTAACTTGAACTCCTTTCTTTGCCACTACATATTCCCTTTCTGGTTTTTTTGTTGACGACGCCTTCCTGTATAGCTGTTCAATCATTTTTCTCTTTGAACCTTCAGAGATTTCAGTTTGGTCTGATATCGTGTTAGCTTTCTTCCTAAACTTCTCTAGCTTTCTATGCGCGGCCCGTTTCTTACGAGCTTTGGCTTCTGCAACCTTCTTTGCAGGCCGAGCATCAATTGCTTTAAATTGAGCTCTCATTGCAGCAATCTCCTCTTTTGTCACGGGTTTCACTGGCTGGAAATTTCTCTTTTCCTCATCAATGAACCACTTCGGCAACCCCTCATCGTGAAACATATATCTGTTGTAAGCATCATCAATCATTTCATCCCTAGGCCTTTTCTTCAGCATCATTTTTGCTGTAGCCAATATTTCAGCCTTGGTGTCAATGTCGTCATCAGATTCATCAGATGATGAGTCACTAGAATCAGTAGCAGGAGCAGGAACAATCTCAAAATCATCATCTGTCCTAGAAGCTGAGACCTGTAAATTTGTTTTTTTCCTCGTCAGATCCTTAGTCTCTCCCTGCTGTTTATCATTTGTCAATTCCTTAGATTTTTGGATCTTAGCCCCTCCATCTATTTGCATTTCATCTTCACTGTCATACCTGTCCAAGACATCTTGCTCTTTTGCTTCAGCAAAAACATCTTGAGTAAACCACTTCTTCACAATCTCCTCCTGAGGTGGTGCATCCTCAAGGGGCACAACAAGAGGGTTGACTTCATTATCTTCCATGTCACTCTCAGAGTCTTGAGCAGAATCAATCATCGTGCTATCATCATTGCCATCCTGGAAAAGAAAAGAGCAGCACTACCATTAATGCAAAGAAAGACAAAAGAAAAATAAACTTCTGAGTAACTTGAAGAAGCCATGTGGAAAAAAAAAACACTTAGTACACATTTTTTAGATGATTTATGAAAGGCACTTGGAAAGTTTAAGATAATGATCAAAATTTTATTCAACCCTTCTATGTAATCCTAGTTAAAGGACAGACAGGATTTAGTTAAAATCAATTTGAATTTGACTTTTACTTTGGTAAAAACTGAATCTCACCAAATCTACAATTCAGTTAATATATTTGAAATCTACACGCCACTGTATTACAACTCATAAGTTGTTGTAATACAGGAAATAAATGTAAATAATAACAAATCAAGTATATAGGAAGGAGATGAAGCTGTGCCTAGTACTCCTTGGGGTAAACACGATCCAGATTTGAAGTCTCTTACAGATCAATTTTGATCCAGAAGAACAGGAATTAAATCTTTGCCAAACTAGAACAAAGCTCAAACAAGTTAGCTCCCACTAGGGGGTTTTACCCTGTGCGCACCCAAAGGGTAGCGGCTGCGGGTTTCTCTTGTCATCAAAAAAAAAAAAAAGTTAGCTCCCACTAAATCCAGCAGAGCATCATCAAACAAGTACTAAAAGAATGACCCCTATTGAATTTATATACAAAGTACTTGTTGAAGAAAACAAGAAACTCAGTCCCATAGCAAAAGGAAACAGGAAAAACATAAGTGGAGGATGTACAAATAAGAATTTTATAGTGCAACTTAAACCTCACTTACCTGCAGATCATCCTTCAAGTGTGCTTGTTTGGATCGCTTTCTCTGTTTTGATTTACCTTCCACTCTACCCAAATACCGTTCATAAGCCTCATCAAATAATGCCTCTATATTGTCATCATGTCTGAAAATGAAGGGAAAAAGAGACCTTGTAGCTTTAGAAGTTTACAGGCAACAATCAATTTTAGAAGCAGATCCGCAAAAAGCTGGCCATAATACCTTCTGCGTTCGTCTTCAGAGTCCAGATCACTGGATGAATGCTCCTGGGCTTCCTCGTCACTTTCATCACTTACCTCAGTAGTTTCTTTGTCGTATTCACTGTTATCAACAGCTACGAGATCTTTCTTACCCTGAAATGTTTTTTCAAATGCATGTGAAGAATATAATTAACAAATGTTGTAGCACTCTTCACATAGCAGTAAAAATGAATTAAATTGGGTGAAGAAAAATTATCAAGATTAGTAGTGAAACAAATCTGCATATCACGTATCTAACAATGGAAAGGATTAGAAAAAATAGCATGTGTTTGGTCCAGTGTAATCAAGGCGCGCTTAAGCCCTAAAGCGAGGCTCAAAACGTGTTGAGCGCTTCGCCTCGCTTTATGTGCGCTTCAGTGTCGTCATCAAGGTTCTAAGGCAAGCTTTTCCTTGCCAATGAGCCTTTTATGAAGAAGTGAAACTAAATAATTGATATTTCACTTAACCATAAAAAAATTTCAATTTCTTTGTTCATATATTTTTTTGGATAAAGGTAATATTATTTCTTTGTTCATATATTCGTCATTCGTGTTTATAATTATTAGTCTTGAACTAAACATATATATTTGTATTCTTTTCTTCCTTTGCACCTTTTTTCATTAAAGCCCACGCTTTATTTGCCCTTAAAGTCCCCATGGACCTTAGACCTTTTTTGCGCTTTTCGCCTTTGATAACACTGGTTTGGTCTCAGAAAAAAAGTTAGAAAGCATTACTACTATTTTAAGGATTATTCTCAATAGGGTTTAAAAGATAGATCAAAAAAGATGGGGAAAAGGGAAAGATAACCTTTAAGTCTTGATAAGTGAAACACTTAAAGTGGTCCCATTTTGAGAAGCCAATAAAGATATCACTCTTACCTTGCATTTTATTCAAGGTTGACGCTTCCACCTTATAGAAAAGATATGTGTTTCTTATTTCTTACTATATAATATGATAACCCCATCTCATAGTGAGTTCACACTTTGTCCTATTTGCTGCGTCTTACAGTCCTTTTCTGCCATGGTCCAAAGCAATACTCTTCAAGTGTCATTCCTCTCTCTTCTCTGTTTGCTGTTCAGCACTGCCATGTTAAGGATGGTCCAAAGTCACTCCAAGAAATTACTGTCCAACAGTAGTCCTGGAAGTATCAACTTCACCCCTATTTTCATTTCTGCTTATCTCGTCTCCGCACAATACACCCTCACACTCCCTCAGAATGCTCTGAGATTTTCCCAACTGTAGGATGGTCAGCCAGATACACCACCTTTTTACTTGGTGGATGCCATAGGCTTCTGAATGTCCACAAGTTACAGACATCCATATTGCTTGTTGTACAAATGTGGAAATTGAAATGGTGTGCATTCCTGAACACTCCTTATATTTTTGGTTCAATAATTTTTTTTAAACGAGTGTGGAGTATAAATTGGGAGAGGGTGGATTTAACTTTCCCTGTTCACTCTATCCTTGAAATTCTCAACCACGTCACAAAAGCTCAAAAGCACATCTCCCCTGCTGCTGTTCCTACAAACCACATACCTCCCAACACCATCCACTGCACCTTTCTATTTACTGAATTAAACTAATTACATCATGGATAATTCTTTAGGGTATATTATAACATATAAATTTAATCATAACATTCACATCCGTGAAATGCCGTACCCTATAAAAAATGTTATGGTTCTAGATATCAATTTTACTTCTACCCGCAGAAAGATTCTAAAGCAACTTGACAACTGTAATTAGTCAAAGTCACCAATATTATCTGATATAGTAAAGTAACTAAACCAAAAATCAGGGAGGGTTGTCCATCAGAAATCTAGCAACTTATAGCAAGTGCATGTTTGACGAAGTTGTTATGGAGATACAACTCAGAAGAACCTGTAGTTAGAGCCAAGTTCTGAAGCAACTTGACAACTATGAGAAGAAAACAGTCAAAATCACCCTTCCTGGTTTTTGCCCTTTGCAATTCTTAGATAGAATATAAAAAGATCAAAAAAAATATTGTATGTATTCCCTTTACTAGTTCCAGCAAAGAATGCATTTTACTTCTCATTATTTATCTTCTTCTCTTTTCGGGGACAAGTCAAAAGTGCCCATTGTGCCACACTAAGGCAGAGTTATAGTTACAAATGTGCATGCATTTATTGAGTCGCCTAAAATTATAGCATAAGATGGACATTATGCAATAAATACAAGAAAAAAATTACGAACTCTCAACTTGCATAGCACTCAGAGGCGTATCTAGAGGGGGTGTCGTGGGTTCACGTGAACCCATGCTTCCCTCTCTAGATTATATATAGTAGTGTTATATTTTTAAAAAAATATTTAAATACCATGTTCAGAGTATCATATAATAATACGATGATGATTGGGTGCACCTCTCTAAGTGAGGATAGAAACTTTAATCATATATCCATCTTGTCTTTTTGAGTAACAACTCTCCAAGTGGTTATCGGTTACCCTTTTGACGTTTCAACTAATTTTGTTTTTGTTTTTTTCCTTTAATCCTTCAAAATTTTCAAGTGTGTTACATTGAAAATTCCTAAAAAATTTAGCACTATAAATATTGTATATAATTAAATCAAATGTATATTAAAATTTAAAACTAGTAGAAAAATTTAGCACTATAAATATTAAAATTTAGCACTATCAAATGTATATATTTTGGACCTATAATTTTTAAAATTTAATAGTTCATATTAAGAACCTAAAAGTCAAATCGATCAAATTTATATTTAGGATACATTTTTTCATAATCGTGCACCCATCTAGCCGAAATCCTGGATACGCCCCTGAATTGGCACTCAATTCCTTCAAAATTTCTTCCCTCCATATTAACCAAAAATACCAAATGGAGGCATCTTCCATAACCTCTTTTGCCTAGCCTCCAATATGTATGTCTACCAACTTTCATCACTTCTTTAGAATGTAAGATTTATTGATGAAACTAGCAGAAACTGGGAAAATGTGGGTCTACTCCTCCTTGTGTCTTCTACATAAGCAACAATAAATATTATGATACATATCTCCTCAAATTATCTTCTTTCAGAATAGCATCCCACTAGATGCACCCAAAAAAGAACTAACCTTCAACCGTTCTATAGCATCCACAATGATTCCAAAAGGGTGCCATCAAATCACCTCAATGAATGGCTGGTTATGATATAACTTCATCAAAGATCATTTTGAGGATGATCTTCCCTAAACTAATTTGTCATCCCCCTAGATTGTGTGGCTATATAACCTTTGAAGTAATGTTTACATCTCAAATTTTAGATCCTGTATGGATATGTTGAAAGTTAAATTCCAGAAAATCTGCATACCTTCCTAACTAAAAAGCTCCCCTACACATTCCTGTCATTTCGGAGAAAATCTAAAATTGGGAAACCATCATTCAATTTTATGTTACATTACTTCTTCTCTCAGAATCTCAAATTACCATTTCCAACTAAAAGCAAGTGAATTCAGAAGACCCTTTTTAAATCAAAATCACCTGTTGACCCTCTTCACCAGCTTGTTATGTAAGTTAAAGTGACCCCTTCAGAGAACAACCCATGTTGATTAATTCCCATATGCTTTCAGAATGTTGTTTGGCTGTCAAGACTCAGTATAACGAATTCTTCCCATCACAAAATGCTCCTCTAAAGCATCATCCAACTCAACTACCACAAATTTCATAACACGAACTTAAAGCAAATATATAAATAAAACAAACCTAACAAAAAAATAGACAAGTAGATACTATCACATAGCAACTATTTCAGTTTTTAGCTACAATATCTAGTTGGTATCTAGATGTAGATTTTCTCAAATACACAAGACCTCATCTGGACGATGAAGAACAGAGCTTTCAACCAGATTAACTTTAAGGAAAAACAATTTCTCTGTAAAAGTAGCATCCAGTCCACTAGAGCAAATGATATAACAAGGAATCTAAGTGTGAAAATACCTTGATGGAAGATAGAGAGAACAAATCCTGATCACCATAGCCATCCTCTGTCGCATCTACTTGTATCCCAAGTGCCTTGCGTGCTTTCTCCTGCAATCAGAAAAATAAAGGGGAAACAATCAGTGAAATAGATCCCATGTGACTACTTCATGATTTTAGGAAAGTAACAGAAGTTGTTGGAGGGTACATATCAATTCAAGAAACCACTACCAGATTTTGGGCTAGTGTTAAGAGCACAACAAGTGATGTGTGAATTAGGCACTCGTCAGAGATTGGAATCTTTTCTCTCTTTTTTTTTTATAAAGGTAGAGTTGTATTCTTCAGCATGGTGTGCTGGGTACTTCCAAAAAGAAAACAAGTTATTTCCATAATTACATAGATCCTAGGAAATCTACCAACTGTTCTACTTCTTCTATACCATCTTCTTTACACCAAAAATACAACATGTTAATGCAATTTTCTTTAACCTTCTGAATAGTGTTAGTAATATTCTCATGACACCTGAGGTCTCTTTCTTTCAAAATAGCCAGCCAGAAACAAGCAGGTACTATAGACCACCTCGTCACAGGTTGAATCTGACCAACAAAAAAGCCTGGTATTTAAGTGGAGATGTGTACTGGGACAGACCATCATCCACCGTGTTTCAAACCAAGAACCGCTGGACTCGAGGATTTCTCAGTTATAAAAAAAATCAAGAAACCCTAATGTCAAGACTTCTACCAAATAATACTTAGTAGCAAGTTTAATTTTTCCCAGAATGCCCTGGTGTGAGTTTCAGACATTGACCTACAGGCAATCAAATAAATAATCAGCCTGGCCTGAACTGCAACTTTATCCAGGCTCTAGTTCGACTAATTCGGTTTATAGCTAAGATACCCTGAAGAAAAAATGTTTGGGGGTATTCAGAAGACGGTGAGGAGCCACCATAAGTTATTTCCAAACGTTGAAAACTTGAAATGCATGAAAGCGCACTTGTTTTCTCAAGGGAAAAGCACAAAATTCACAATTTGGGATACTTGTTTGTTCATTAATTCTTTTGAGCTCAACAGAAAATATCACTCCCCACATGATGTTGTATGGAACACATTCTTAACTATGTGTAAATAACAACAGCAAACTAAAACAGAAATTGAAAGAGACTTGGTGGAGCATATGCATAAACCTTGGCTCGTCTTTTTGCTTGAAGTTTCTTCTCTTTTTTCTGCTTTTTCTCCAAAATATTGGTTTTCTCCTCTATTTCATTGAGAACTCTTTCTTCTTCATCTTCACCTTCATCTTCACCTTCTTTGCTCTCACTTTCAACAACTGTTGGGGTCTTTATTTTTTCAGGAGATAAAGCTTTTCTTATCTGCATACGCCACCTAGAAAAAAAAAAGGTTTGCATTAAAAAAATCATAAGAGGAACATAAAAGAATGAGAATAGAGAATAATGTAACTAAATTCAATCAAGAACTTTGAGCATCCCAAAACGGAAAGG
This sequence comes from Solanum stenotomum, assembly GCF_019186545.1. Classification (NCBI taxonomy): domain Eukaryota; kingdom Viridiplantae; phylum Streptophyta; class Magnoliopsida; order Solanales; family Solanaceae; genus Solanum; species Solanum stenotomum. Next base: position 39,991,956 of record NC_064292.1, read on the forward strand.
TGCTAAAAAGGTTTCTGTTTCGTACTTTAACAGATACTTGAAGTCTTGCTTTGCAAGAACACGTAAATCATCACATAGAGATTTAACCTGACACAAAAATTGAAGCGTAAGGCTAACGATAGCAAGCAACTACAGCATCTAGCAACAACAGGCTATAGCCTATAATAGACCACATGTAATATACCTCCTCTGTTGTGAGAGTGTGGTATCTAATGGCCAAACAGGCAGGATCATCAAAACTCATTGAAGAAAATGTACCAAGGACCTGAACAGGGTTATCAGACCATACAAAATCTGCAACTGAGCACACCTTCCTTAGGACTGTGGCTCCATCTTCGTACCTGCAAGGTTCATTTTATACAAATGTCATATAGATGTAAGTGTGATGGGATAATTCATGCATCTGAAAATAGAAAGAAAGAAATCAATTAACTCAAATCTTCGCCCAGATTAGCTCTAATAATGACAAACCCATTAGACTGAATCAAAGTTAACATCAATCATTTGAAAGCTGGCAATTAGTTAGAAATTCAAATGTCAAGGTAATAGCTACTGGAATGACATCATCTATTAATGATGGATAATAAAAGGATGAACCCAGTATACTAAGCTAGCATCTGACCATAGATTTTAGGACTAGATTTTGAAAAATTATCTTCAAATAGCTGTTTGGCCATGAAATTTGATTGGATTTTGAAGCTTCAAATCTGTGAACTTCAATTTTTTGGGTTTTTGGGACTTCCACTCACAAAACTTCAAATTCCAAAAATTACAATTTCAGAAGCTCAAATTTTCAAGTTTCATCTTCAAACTCTATGGCCAAACAAGAGCTAAGAGGTTTCACATGTTTCCCCAACAATTAAAGACTCTAAAACGGACTAGTAGAAGTTGAGGCAGGAATTTATTAGTGAAGCAGACAAAGCAACCTGAGAAGCCTTCACTACCAACTCAGTCCATGATTCTCATTAATACATGCAAAGAAAGAGATTTGGAGAGTGAAATCTTCAGCATCAGACTAATAAACAAACATTCACTTTATTTTGATGGAACAAAATCAGTCATAATCCACCGTCGTGGGAGACCATGAAGGCAGTGAAGCAGGCCAAGTTTTAGGAAGAATAAAGAACAAACTGCTGCAATGCTGGGGACGCAGAAAGTAAAAGCCCTCAATGGCCAAAGGCCAGAGCCCCACACACTCGCACCTTTCTCTCTCTGTCACCACACACTCTCTCTTCTCCCATTCATCATTTGACAATGTTACACTCTTTTCAGTGCTCAAACTACTTAGTAACCTCTCAACCTAGCATCACGGCCCATTGTCAGATGTTTGTTTTTCACTTTGCTAAAACTTCCTCAAAAAAAATCTCACAACAACTCAACCCATGTGATGAAACCAAAAGAAAAGGGAAAAAACAACTCATTTTTAGCAAACTGTCTTTCTCCTTATATAATGTCACTGCATCTCTTCAAATGAATGGCCACCTATTATCATTATTTAGCCAACAAAGACAGATTCAGCTTCTTCTCGTAATTCAAGCTCGTATGAGAAGCAGGTCAAGCATCCCCATAGATACTACATCAAGTGAATTGTTTACTTGTCAAAAAGGACAAACACATCATCTGCTTCCCTGCCTCAGTTCCACTACAAGGGCATATTCTGGGAAGTGTTAAAAGCAGACTGGTTCAGTTTACAAAGTTCGGTGTCCCAAAAATCTATGCACAAATAACATGTTTCTATGATTTGATTATAGTCAATGGAATGTCATGTTCCTTCTCATGGACTTGAAACAATTAGTCAAATGCATAAATACACAGCAAAATAGGATATACCCATCACGGTGTCTCTTCTGCTTCGTCGCCCCGAGTACATCAATCACCTGATTAAGTACACACAAGAAGCTCAATGAGATTATAGGAGCGTCTATATGTTAAGGAAAAGGAAAGTGCACGGACCTAGCATGCAAAAGAGATAAAAGGGGGAGGGGTTTAAGGAGAGAGTGTGAGAGAGGACCATAATTCAAAAACTCTTTCAGTACCTTGGGGGGTTCTTTTCCTCCTTGAAAGAGGTGCTTTACATCAAGAAGTCGTGGATCGATCTTTGAAGGAGCTTTATATTTAAAACCTATAATATAAATTTCAGCAGATGCTGAACGACTAGCCAGAGGTTTGTCCACCTCAACTTTTTCAAAAAGCTGTAGATGAAACTCAAAAGTGAGGGATCATTTGATCCTTTTATACTTGAAAATAAAACTGGGTATAGATGTGGAAAAAAAAAATTGAGATTGATATAGATGTGGAAATTTACCTGTCTTAGACAGTAAAGAACTGCATTATAATCTTGAGATCTGAAAATCTAAAAGAGGAGACCATATCAGTCTACCAGACAACTCTGTTTGTATGAGCATGAGAAAAAGTATTTTCATCACAATACGCTCGGATACACAAATACAAATATTGATCATCGCCTCCCAGCAGAAAAAGGAATGAACCTAAAAAATGTTACTTGAGGTTGCTTTTAAGTGTAAATACCAATAGATCTGATACTAGAACCAGATTCAACATTGTCAAAAGAGGCCAAGGGCTTCATTTTGGACAACTACATGTGCATACCAAGAGTTTTGCTAACATATGAGGCAGGAAGTATGGCACAATAAATAATCGGTAGGTCATGGAATATAGTTAAAGCAAAGATAAAACCCTAAGAATTCAGCCAATTACACCATTGGCTTCTGAGATGCACTCAACCATTCAAAAAAATACACTGATGAAACAATGAAAAGAATGAGATATCAAGAAAAAGATTACTAAAAGAACATAGTTATTGAACAGGAAAATGACAATGTAGTGTCTGGATAGTTGGCAGCGATGTAAGATATGTAGTGCTCATTCCTTCATGAGGATCAACTTTAAAGGATGCACTTTGGGAACCAGAAAAATTCAAACACTAGAAACTAGAATAAAAGTGCACAGCTGTCGGGCAAGGTAAGCTATATGAAGTAAATAGAAAAATTTAATCAGCAACTCCGTCGAAATGAAATTTCAAAATTTTTTGACTGTTGTAGGCAAATGGCTGTGTTAAACATAGTTAGAATCCCAACAACACAGAATAACGTTAATCTAAATTCAAAATTAGAAGTCATAGACTACTAGAGGTTTCTGGCATTACTCCACATGATTCATACAGGCATAAATAACAACGAAAACATAACAAGGCCAGTAACCAATTACGTTAACTAATTAAGGAACTCATCATCTCAGATCCAGAATCTGATATGACAAAAACACCAAGCTCATAGTAAGACGTAAAAGGGTCTTTTCCACTTTGTCCAACAAGCATAACATAATCGAAAAAGATAGAATTTTTAGCGAGTACCTTTGTAATAAAGGTCCCTTTTGGAGCCAACAATTCAGTAGCAAGCTTAACCGAATCAATAACCAATGAATTCTGACTAGTAGCTTCTTTAGCCCAAGCACCACCAACATTAGGTGAACCATCATGAAGAACCAAATCAAAAGCTCTACATCCATTCTCAGCCATAAGTTTCTTAATAGTTGAACGACATTTAGGTGTAGTGATATCCTGTTGAACAGAAATAGCACCACGAATTGGCCTAATTGGATCCAAATCAACACCGATAACAAGACTACCAACGGGTACATGCTTAACAGCCACTTGCATCCAACCACCAGGTGCTGCACAAAGATCAAGTACTGATTGTGATGAACGTAGAAAACTGAACTTGGAATCGAGTTGGATAAGCTTCCATGCTGCCCTAGAACGATAACCTTGTTCTTTGGCAAGATGATAGTACTTGTCCAAACGATGTTTTCCTTTCACCTTCCCCATTTCAACAAAAGAGGGTTTAACAAGTTTGCTAGGGTTTTGGCCCCTGGCCGACTTTATATATGATTTTGTATGCTTCTCTCACGTGTTGCTCGCGTGAACAACCCAAAAGCCTAAAACATGTAATTGGGTATGTATGAGTATTAGGGTACTTTCTTTCTTGTAATTAGGTTGTGTTTGGTAGGAAGGAAAATGTTTTCTTGCAAAATAAGTGAATTTCTAACTTATTTTTTCATGTTTGGTTGGTAAGTAAAAAATATTTTCTGGAAAAAAAAATTAATATTTGATTGGTGAATGAAAAATACTTTCTATAAAATATCATTTATTTTTGGCACTCTTTAGGAAAATAATTTCTGATCCAAAAATCAACTCTGATAATTGATCTAGGACCAAACACCTGAACTAGGACAAGACCCCGATGATCGTTCCAAAATACGACCCTAAGATCTGACCTAGAACCTCTGACCTAGACATTCGATCCATAACCTGACCCAGAAAATATTTTTCAAAAATAATTTTTTAAAAATAAAATTGACGGGGTTGGGGGAGCGGGTCAAGGTATGGGGTGGAGTAAAAAATGAAATTTTAAAAAGTTGAAATATTTTTTCAAATTTTTTTTGTATGTGTGGGGGGAGGGGTAGGGGTGGTAGCAGTGAGTGAGGTTAAAAAATCTTAAAATTTGAAATATTTTTTTTAAAGAAAATTAAAGTTTTAATTTTTTTGTTTCCGGGAGGGGGGTTGGTTTGGTGGTGTAACATCTCACAAATTGAAATAACTAGGAAGAAGCTAATAATTGAAAAGAGTCATTTTTTGGAAAGAAAGAAAATTTGGAAATTTTGTTAAGTTAGAATAAGTTGAGTTTTGGCCAACTTCAAACGGACATATCTTCTAGCTCAAGATGAGTTAGAGGTACTTCCAGATATGGTAGGAAAGCTCTTGGAATGATCTTTCCAACTCCACTGAGTTTGCACGATTTCGAGTTTGTATGAGTGAGTTATGCCCTTTGGAAGTTGGGTTGTTAGAATAAATAAAATCCAATCCGGATTTTGAAAGAGTAGTTTGGTCTTTTCCTTGCCCAATTATTTTATTTCGATTTTGGTAATTAAGTTAGGGTCTAATCAGAATTAAATCAGTTTACGCTTTTACCAAAATATGTTAGGGCTTGGAGAAAAGAGAAAAGAAGAGGAGAAAGGAGAAGAGAAGCAAGATTCGTCAAGATCGTCGAGTTTAGTTTGTGGATTTCATTAGGGGTGATCCCTACAAGGTATGTGAGATCACATAGCGTTGGGTTAGTTCACCCACGCACCAATCATGATTCAATTTCAGCGAAGTTTATTAGAATGGAAAGTAAATCCTTGAGTTCTTGATGATATTCATTTGAATTCTTGCGGATTGTGTTGTTGGAGTTTTCTTGAGATTGATTCATGTTTTTAGTTGTGTTTTCGAGTAGAACTGATGCATATTGAGGGTATATATGATTCTAAGTGTTTGGGGAAAGAACCATTGAAGTTTAGAGGGTTTAGAGATGAAAAACAAGCAAGAAAAGTCGTCAAACGTCTGGGGAAAAGGGTGGGGCATCGCGCCAGCCACGCGCCCCAAAAGGGTCTCTGAAGTTTACCCCTTGGGGCGACGCGCCAGCCAACGCTCCCCAGGGCAGTCTCTGATCTTTGCCCTCTGGCGCCCCGCGCCTCTGAGAAACCCCAGGGACGCCAGTCTTTTCNAAAAGTCGTCAAACGTCTGGGGAAAAGGGTGGGGCATCACGCCAGCCACGCGCCCCAAAAGGGTCTCTGAAGTTTACCCCTTAGGGCGACGCGCCAGCCAACGCTCCCCAGGGCAGTCTCTGATCTTTGCCCTCTGGCGCCCCGCGCCTCTGAGAAACCCCAGGGACGCCAGTCTTTTCCATTTCTTCCCCACCTTTTGGTACTTGTTCCTTAGCAATGTACTATTTTTTCTAGTTGTTTCCAACACTCTAAGGTACATCTAAACATCATGAAATCATCCATAAACATGAGATCATGAACCTTGAATCCATAATCCAATTCAAGGAAAGTTATGATCAAAGTCAAGAGAAGTTTTTATAGTTTTCTAAAAGTCTTTTCCAAATGTTTTAACTTTGTTTTAAGACTTAAAGTTCAAGTTGAGTAAAGAGTAAAGAGTAAAGTTTGAAGTTCATTTCTTCAAAGGTATATGGGGATTATGTATTCCCAAAGGGTTTAAAAGATTTTTCACATTTAAACAAGAATGGAAACCTCGATTTCCAAAAGGCCTTCGGGCTAGTTTTCAGAAAAGAGTAATCGCTTTCTAAATGAAGCAAGAGAGGAAACTTTGATTTCTAAGATAGCTTTTGAGCTAAGTTTTTGAGCACTAATCTCAAATCACAAAAAGAAGTATGTTTTTAAACATAAGAGCTAATATTATATTTTTTGGAAGTAGTATTGAGCACCGATATGGGAGAGTGTTCAAACAACTCACAGCCCTCATAAACCATGTATCCTTCATGGGTAGAAAAGGGTTATACTTTTTAGATGATTCCTTTAGTGTTTTTTAGCATAGACTAGTGGATCCACTTAGTAGTTCAGGTTCTATGCCCTCGACAAGATATAAGACGGCCCTAGCAGCGTGAGGCAAAACGATGTATCATCGCAATAGCTCTTATGTGATGGTTGTCGGTTAGAGAAACTCCCACAAAAGTAATTGTATTCTTATACACACAGTTTATTGTATTTTTACATACATTTCAGAGTTATATGTATCTTTGCATACAAACAGAGTTGACATCATGTTTTAAACAACTTTTTTTTATATTACACTTGTTTTAACCTGCTTTATATTGAAATGAGTTCAGTTATGTTGAGTTGAGTTGAGCCAGGTAAGTTCTTCAGATTCTTTTCAAGTCTATGTTGTGTTTAGCATTCTAACTCGCATACTCGTACATTCAATGTACTGATGCCAGTTGGTCTGCATCTTATTATGATGCAAACACAGGTAACTAGGATCGGCATCCAGCGCATCGTTGATCCAGTGAGCACTCCAGAGTTAGTTGGTGAGCCTCATTGCATTTCGGAGTCCCTTTTATTGCTTTCAGTTACTTTGTTAGTTCATTAGGATGTCGTGGGGTTTGTCCCGACATGCATCTCAGTTGTTTTAGAGGCTTCGTAGATAGTCAGATGTTAGTTCTTTAGTCTTTTCATTGACTTTATCATTTCATATGTTAAGACTTGAGTTGCCATTTTGGCCAAGTTGAATGTTTGACTTTTAAGCATTCTCAGTTTTTTATTATTCAAGTGAATATAGTGCTTTTGATCATTATAAATATGCATAGAGTCTTCCGGTGAGTTAAGTAAGACAGGTCAAAGGTTCGCTTGGGGCCAGTAATGGTTCTCAAGTGCCAGTCTCGCCCAAGGTATAGGCTCGGAGTGTGACAGGCAGTAGGGGTAAAAATATATTTGAAATTTTAAAAAATTATTTTTTTTGGATGGGGAGGGTCGGGTACAGGGTACGGGGTACGGGGTAGGGTAAGGAAAAAAATATTGAAAGATGAAATAGAGTTTTGGAAAATGTTTTCATTAATTTTTTAAGTAAAGTCATTTTCCTTAAATTTGAGGAAAACAAGTTGATTTGGAAAACATTTTCCAAGACATTGAAGCCAACCAAACATGGAAAATACCAAAACACCCTTAAAGTTAATTATGTTGAGATTAGTTTCGTGTATTAAAGTTAATATACATTACATAATTTCTAAAAATAAGTTTTTTGTTTATAAGAATATCTTTCATAAGTGTAAAGGATGTGAAAAGTGATGTATGTTTGAGGGTTATTTTTGCTATTTAACTATTTTATTGCAAGATAAGTTATTTCAGGATTATTATTCTACTCAGAGGCAGTGATAACTTATCTCAATACTAATTATTAATCTTGAAATAAGTTATTTCAAACTTTGTAACCAAACAGGGAATTAAGAGGTATTAAAAATTTAAGTCAAGATTATTTTTGTTTATCCATCATAGTGTCTTTAAGTTGTAATTGCATTTTTCTTTGAATTTGTCACAATCCAATAGTACCACCTAGACGTGATATGGTACTTAGAATTCCGAGAGACCCTAAGCAAACCATATGGCGCAGTATGACACTAAGATAACAACATAACTGAAATAAAAAGATAAGCGGAAATCGAAGTCTCAAATAGTAATCTCAACATAATACTGAATCAGAGTACAAAGACCATAATGCGGAAATACTATGTCTAACAACAAGCCTCTACTACATAAGAAAGACTAGGACAAACCCTAGTTCACTTGAACAATCTGAAAACTGAATAAGTCTAAAATACATAAAAGCATAAGTGTGACCATGTCTCCGAACTACGAGGACTCACCAAATTTGATCAGCTAATAGGATCCAATACTAACCGCAGACTGAGTAATATGCATCTGAATCTATATTATAAAATAATATACGCACAAGAGATGTATGTGGTCAGTCCTCAGAATGTACTGAATATGGAGAAAGATGCATGATTATAACAAGATAGCATAATAAATCTAAAAAACATAATAATGCAATGACCAAGTAAACATAACTTAAATTTGATCATATGATTTCATAAAACATAGTATAAGGTCATGCATTCTTCTTTAAATCATTATCATGTCATAAGTCTTTGAGGAAGTCATAAGCCTTTGTGGGAAATACCATTAACCGACATAAACCATGTAAGTTATAACTGGAGTTCATTGTATTGTTCTCACATTGAAAAAGAAAGTATTCTACTTGCCACGATAGTGACCATAATCATAAGCTTATGTGGATCCACTAGCTAGATTCAATTAAGACTAAGCCATACGGGGTACTTAGTTTTGAGACAAGGAGATTGTTACTAAAAATGTAGCACCTAAAACAGAGGCGTATCTAAGAGGGGGGGGGGTCATTGGGTTCACGTGAACCCATGGTCTCCTCCCGAGATCATATATAGTAGTGTTATATATTTTTTTTTAAATATTGAAATATAGATGTGTGAACCCACACTTGGAAGTATCACATAATGCGATTATGACTGGATGCACCTCTCTCCGCGAGGTCAGAAATTTGAATTTTATATTTATCTTGTTTTATTTTTCTTTCTAAAATTAGATAACACCTCTCTAAGTGGAAATTGGTGTGTGTGTATGTATATATATATATATATAAGAATTAATTTTAGACCTATAATTTTAAAATTTTAACGGTTTTCAGTAGTAAAAACCTAAATGTCAAACCGATCAAATTTATATCATAGATCAACCTTATTATAACAGTGCACCCATCATCTCAAAATCCTGGATTCGCCTTTGACCTCAAACCTTGATAAGTTGAGTTGGAAAGAAAATTCTAAATTTTGGCTATTGGTGCATGTTGCACGAGCCCACCTACGGACCGTACAAGGTCATGCGATCTGTACGAGGGTAGTCGTCGGAGAGGTGTGAGAAAAGTTGAAAATGTCAAGTCCTAGAAGAATTCCTACAGACCACCATGACAGTCTGTAGAAGTATATACAACCCGTAGGAAGTGTTCATAGGAAGGGGGTCCAAACTTGGTGAAATTTTGATCGACTTTTGGGTTCTACGGTTAGGATCTACGACTCATAGAAGGGTCTACAAACCGTAGGAAGTTTTCGTGAAAAGTGATTGGAATTTCAGCCTCTAGTACTTTGATCTACGGATGACCAGGACGGTCCATAAAAGCTTGTACGAACTGTAGGTCACCTCTAGCAGTTTTTAAGTTAGGGTTATTTGGGCCATTTCTTTTCTTTTCTACACCTAAACTATGTCGTTTTGACCCTACTCCTGTGATTGCTTTTACTCTTCAAAACCTACCTATTTCCCCTTATTCACTCAAAATCCCTCTAAGAAAATCTCTCTAAATTGTCTCCAAGGATTCTCTCAAGTGGATTAGGGTTCTTCAAACTTTCAAGTCTCTTCCTCTAATTCCAAGGCCTAAGTATGTGGGAAATTCATCAATGGATTCTCGTTCATCCATTGAGCCCCAAAGATTTCTTTATTTCCTTCCATGATTTCAACCCAAATTTCTAGGGTTTTATATGATTCTTCATGGCTTTGATTATTTATGATCCAATCAATTATATTTAATCTTATTATGCATGATTTGATTCAAATTACATGTTTTCAAAGTATTTCATACGAACCCATATTATACGTCTATCTTATGCACACATTAAGAAATTGTAGTGACTAGTGACTATGATTCTAGGGTGCTTTCAAATAAAGTATCTCATGAGTTACGAAATTAGATTGCTTCTGATTGAAGTATTCCTACTATGAAAGATTTCTATGGCTTAGCCAC
>NC_064292.1:40007058-40094890 GCF_019186545.1 Solanum stenotomum
GAAAGAAAAATCAAAATAATAGATGAAGAAGAGTAGGTTTGAATCTTACATTTTGAAGAACACTTCCTTCAAAGATTCAACTTTTAGGTTTGAATCTTACATTTTGAAGAACAATTCCTTTAAACATTCAACTTTTAGGTTTGAAGAGCTAAGATTTGAGAAAAATAATGAATTAAGTCGCCATTTTTTGGATGATTGGGTTGGTGAGGGAGAAGAGGTATTTAGGGTTCTTCAAAAGTGAAGATTGTTCTTCAAATGGGTAATGGGTCGGATATTACCGTTGGAGGGGTAAATTTAATTTTTAAAAAATGTTAAAAGATGACTAACGCGCCGTTCTAAGCTGTAACAACACGCACACAAGGTTGGTGTTCGGAGGGTTGAAAATAATTCACATAAAAGATGTTAAGGGGGGTATATAAACACCCGTGTAGTTTAAGTACTAAAGTAAGTTTTCGTGCCAAGTTCAGGGGGGTTTTTATGTATTTTCCCATTATATTTAATCTTATTATGCATGATTTGATTCAAATTACATGTTTTCAAAGTATTTCATACGAACCCATATTATACGTCTATCTTATGCACACATTAAGAAATTGTAGTGACTAGTGACTATGATTCTAGGGTGCTTTCAAATAAAGTATCTCATGAGTTACGAAATTAGATTGCTTCTGATTGAAGTATTCCTACTATGAAAGATTTCTATGGCTTAGCCACCTCCGATTGAAGTGTAGTTTTACTTAAAAAAAAGATTATCATGATTTAAATGCTTTCAATTAGAAGTATATATAAATAGAAAACGGTATTACCAGAAAAAGGCAATAAGAAACCAGAAAATCTCAAGACTAATTCATTTCAAAATGTGAACAACAAAAATCACGAGCTTAAGCTGCTGCTGAAGCCTTTCCTGAGCCTTTTCCTTTTTGGTTGCGTCTTCTTTTTCATTCCATGCTTTCTTGCATCTTTTTTCATTCTTGGATCGACAAGGACCTTTCCCTTGCCAACCTTAACTTGAACTCCCTTCTTTGCCACTACATATTCCCTTTCTGGTTTTTTTGTTGACGACGCCTTCCTGTATAGTTGTTCAATCATTTTTCTCTTTGAACCTTCAGAGATTTCAGTTTGGTCTGATATTGAGTTAGCTTTCTTCCTAAACTTCTCTAGCTTTCTATGTGCTGCCCGTTTCTTACGAGCTTTGGCTTCTGCAACCTTCTTTGCAGGCCGAGCATCAATTGCTTTAAATTGAGCTCTCATTGCAGCAATCTCCTCTTTTGTCACGGGTTTCACTGGCTGGAAATTTCTCTTTTCCTCATCAATGAACCACTTCGGCAACCCCTCATCGTGAAACATATATCTGTTGTAAGCATCATCAATCTTTTCTTCCCTCGGCCTTTTCTTCAGCGTCATTTTTGCTGTAGCCAATATTTCAGCCTTGGTGTCAATGTCGTCATCAGATTCATCAGATGATGAGTCACTAGAATCAGTAGCAGGAGCAGGAACAATCTCAAAATCATCCGTCTTAGAAGCTGAGACCTGTAAGCCACCATTTGTTTTCCTCCTCGTCATATCCTTAGTTTCTCCCTGCTGTTTATCATTTTTCAGTTCCTTAGATTTTTGGATCTTCTTAGACCCTCCATCTACTTCCATTTCATCATTACTGTCATACATGTCCAAGACATCCTGCTCTTCTGCTTCAGCAAAAACATCTTGAGTAAACCACATCTTCACAATCTCCTCCTGAGGTGGTGCATCCTCAAGGGGCACAACAAGAGGGTTGACTTCATTATCTTCTATGTCACTCTCAGAGTCTTGAGCAGAATGAATCATTGTGCTATCATCATTGCCATCCTGAAAAAGAAAGAGCAGCACTACCATTAATGCAAAGAAAGACAGAAAAGAAAAACTTCTGAGTAACTTGAAGAAGCCATGTTAAAAAACATACCACTTTGTACACATTTTTTAGATGATTTATGAAAGGTAATTGGAAAATTTAAGATAATGATCAAAATTTGATTCAATCCTTTTATGTAATCCTAGTTTAAGGCCAATCAGGATTTATTTAAATCAATTTGAATTTGTTTTTTTTTTTTTTGGTAAAAACTGAATCTTACCAAATTTACAATCTCAGTTAATATTTATTTGAAATCTGCATGAACTTTATTACAGCTAATGAGTTGTTGTAATATAGGAAATGAATGTAAATAATAGCAAATCAAGTATATAGGAAGGACATGAAGTTGTGCCTAGTACTCCCTGGGGCAAACACAATCCAGATTTGGAGTGTTTTACAGATCAATTTTGATCCAGAAAAACAGGATTTAAATCTTTGCCAAATTAGAACAAAGCTCAAACAAGTTAGCTCCCTACTAAATCCAGCAGAGCATCATCAATCAAGTACTAAAAGAATGACCTCTATTGAATTTATATACAAAGTACTTGTTGAAGGAAACAGGAAACTCGGTCCCATAGCAAAAGGAAACACGGAAAGAACTAAGGAGAGGATGTACAGATAAGAATTTTGTAGTGCAACTTAAACCTCACTTACCTGCAGATCATCCTTCAAGTGTGCTTGTTTGGATCGCTTTCTCTGTTTAGATTTACCTTCCACTCTACCCAAATACCGTTCATAAGCCTCATCAAATAATGCCTCAATATTATCATCATGTCTGAAAATGAAGGGAAAAAGAAACCTTGTAGCTTTAGAAGTTTACAGGCAACAATCAATTATAGAAGCAGATCAGCAAAAAGCTGGCCATAATACCTCCTGCGTTCGTCTCCAGAGTCCAGATCACTGGATGAATGTCCCTGGGCATCCTCATCACTTTCATTGCTTACCTCAGTAGTTTCTTTGTCATATTCACTGTTATCAACAGCTACAAGATCTTTCTTACCCTGAAATGTTTTTTCAAATGCATGTGATATCTAGATGTAGATTTTCTCAAATACACAAGACCCCATATGGACGATGAAGAACAGAGATTTCAACCAGATTAACATTAAGGAAAAACAATTTCTCTGTAAAAGCCGCATCCAGTCCACTAGTGCAAATGATATAACAAAGAAGCTAAAGTGTGAAAATACCTTGATGGAAGATAGAGAGAACAAATCCTGATCACCATAACCATCCTCTGTCGCATCTACTTGTATCCCAAGTGCCTTGCGTGCTTTCTCCTGCAATCAGAAGAATAAAAGGGAAATAAATCAGTGAAATAGATCCCATGTGAATACTTCATGAATTTAGGAAAGTAACAGTAGTTGTTAGAGGGTACATATCAATTCAAGAAACCACTCCAAGACTTTGGTCGAGTGTTAAGAGCACAGCAAGTGATGTGTGAATTGGGCGCTAGTCAGAGATAGGAATCTTTTCTCTTTCTTTGTTAATGGTAGAGTTGTATTCTCCGTATGCTGGCTACTTCCAAAAAGTTACAAGCTATTTCCGTAATTACATAGATCCTAGGAAATCCACAAACTGTCTACTTCTTCTATACCATCTTCTTTACACCAAATATACAACACGTTAATGCAATTTTCTTTCACCTTCTGAATAGTGTTAGTAATATTCTCATGACACCTGAGGTTTCTTTCTCTCAAAATAGCCCACCAGAAACAAGCAGGTACTACAGACAACCTTGTCACAGGTTGAATCCGACAGCAGAGAAAAGCCTGGTGTTTAAGTGGAGAAGTGTAGCGGGACAGACCATCATCCACAGAGTTTCAAACCAAGAGCCGCTGGACTCAAGGGTTTCTCAGTTATAAAAAAATAAAAAAACCCTAATGTCAAGATTTCAACCAAATAATACTTAGTAGCAAGTTTAATTTTTCCCAGAACGCCCAGGTATGATTCATTGACCTACAGGCAATCAAATTAATATTCCACCTGGCTCTGAACTGCAACTTTTCCCAGGCTCTAGTTCGACTAATCAGTTTATAGCTAAGATACCCTGAAGAGAAGATGTTTAAGGGGGTATTCAGAAGACGGAGAGGAGCCACCATAAGTTTTTTCCAAACGTTCATAACTTGAAATGCATGAAAGCGCACTTGTTTTCATAAGGGAAAAGCACAAAATTTCACAATTTGGGATACTTGTTTGATCATTAATTCTTCTGAGCTCAACAGAAAATACCACTCCCCACATGATGTTTTATGGAATACATTCTTAACCATGTGTAAATAACAACAGCTAACCAAAACAGAAATTGAAAGAGACTTGGTGGAGCATATGCATAAACCTTGGCTCGTCTTTTTGCTTGAAGTTTCTTCTCTTTTTTCTGCTTTTTCTCCAAAATATTGGTTTTCTCCTCTATTTCATTGAGAACTCTTTCATCTTCATCTTCACCTTCATCTTCACCTTCTTTGCTCTCACTTTCAACAACTGTTGGGGTCTTTATTTTTTCAGGAGATAAAGCTTTTCTTATCTGCATACGCCACCTAGAAAAAAAAAGGTTTGCATTAAAAAAATCACAAGAGGAACATAAAAGAATGAGAATAGAGAATAATGTAACTAAATTCAATCAAGAACTTTGAGCATCCCAAAACGGAAAGGTGCTAAAAAGGTTTCTGTTTCGTACTTTAAGAGATACTTGAATTCTTGCTTTGCAAGAACACGCAAATCATCACATAGAGATTTAACCTGACACAAAATTTGAAGTGTAAGGCTAACGATAGCAAGCAACTACAGCATCTAGCAACAACAGGCTATAGCCTATAATAGACCACATGTAATATACCTCCTCTGTTGTAAGAGTGTGATCTCTAATGGCCAAACACGCAGGATCATCAAAGCTCATTGAAGTAACTGAACCAAGGACCTGAACAGGGTTATCAGACCATACAAAATCTGCAACTGAGCACACCTTCCTTAGGACTGTGGCTCCATCTTCGTACCTGCAGGGTTCATTTTATACAAATGTCATATAGATGCAAGTGTGATGAGATAATTCATGCATCTAAAATAGAAAGAAGGAAATCAATTAACTCAAATCCTCACCCAGATTTAGTTCTAAGAATGACTAACCCATTAGACTGAATCAAAGTTAACATCAATCATTTAAAAGCTGGAAATTAGTTAGAAATTCAAATTTCAAGGTAATAGCTACTGGAATGACATCATCTTTTATTGATGGATAATAAAAAAGACCAGTCCCAGTATACTAGGCAAGCATTTGGCCATGAAATTTGATTGGATTTTGAAGCTTCAAATCTGTAAATTTCAATTTTTGGGACTTCCACTCACAAAACTTCAAATTCCAAAATTACAACTTCAAAACCTATGGCCAAACGGGAGCTAAGAGGTTTCACATGTTGCCCCAACAATTATAGGCTCTAAAACAGACTAGTAGAAGTTGAGGCTGGAATTTATTAGTGAGGCAGACTAACCAATCTGAGAGCTTCATTATCAACTCAGTCCAGAATTCTCATTAAAACATGCAAAGAAAGAGATTTGGACAGTGAAATCTTCAGCATCAGACTGATAAACAAACATCCACTTTATTTTGATGGAACAAAATCAGTCATAATCCACCGGCCTGCGAAACCATGAAGGAAGTGAAGCAGGCCAAGTTTTAGGAAGAATAAAGAACAAACTGCTGCGATGCTGGGGACGCAGAAACTAAGAGCCCTCAATGGCCAAAGGCCAGATCCCCACACGCTCACACCTTTCTCTCTCTGTCACCACACACTCTCTCTTCTCCCATTCATCATTTGACAATTTTACACTCTTTTCAGTGCTCAAACTATTTAGTAACCTCCCAACCTAGCATCATGGCCCATTGTCAGATGTTTGTTTTTCACTTTGCTAAAACTTCCTCAACAAAAATCTCACAACAACTCAACCCATGTGATGAAACCAAAAGAAAAGGGAAAAAACAACTTATTTTTAGCAAACTGTCTTTCTCCTTGTATAATGTCACTGCATCTCTTCAAATGAATGGTCACCTATTATCATTAGTTAGCCAACAAAGACGGATTCAGCTTCTTCTCGTAATTCAAGCTCGTATGAGAAGCTGGTCAAGCATCCCCATAGATACTACATCTAGTGAGTTGTGTACTTGTCAAAAAGGACAAACACATCATCTGCTTCCCTGCATCAGTTGCACTACAAGGGCAGATTCTGGGAAGTGTTAAAAGCAGACTGGTTCAGTTTACATAGTTTGGTGTCCCAAAAATCTATGCACAAAAAACATGTTTGTATCATTTGATTATAGTCAATGATGTCATGTTCCTTCTCATGGACTTGAAACAATTATTCAAATGCATAAATACACAGCAAAATAGGATATACCCATCACGGTGTCTCTTCTGCTTCGTCGCCCCGAGTACATCAATCACCTGATTAAGTACACACAAGAAGCTCAATTAGATTATAGGAGCGCCTATATGTCAAGGAAAAGGAAAGTGCACGGACCTAGCATGCAAAAGAGATAAAAGGGGGAGGGGGTTAAGGAGAGAGTGTGAGAGAGGACCATAATTCAAAAACCAGTACCTTGGGGGGTTCTTTTCCTCCTTGAAAGAGGTGCTTTATATCAAGAAGTCGTGGATCGATCTTTGAAGGAGCTTTATATTTCAAACCTATAATATAAATTTCAGCAGATGCTGAACGACTGGCCGGAGGTTTGTCCACCTCAACCTTTTCAAAAAGCTGTAGATGAAACTCAAAAGTGAGGGATCATTTGATCCTTTATACTTGAAAATAAAACTTTGTATAGATGTGGAAAATTACCTGTCTTAGACAGTAAAGAACTGCATTATAATCTTGAGATCTGAAAATCTAAAGGAGGAGACCATATCAGTCTAATGTACAACTCTGTTTGTATGAGCATGAGAAAAAGTATTTTCATCACAATTACGCTCGAACAAATACAAATATTGATCATTGCCTCGCAGAAGAAAAAGGAATGAACCTAAAACTGTTATTTGAGGTTGCTTTTAATGGTAAATAATACCAATAGATCTGATACTAGAGCCAGACTCAACATTGTTAAAAGAGGCAAAGGGCTTCATTTTGGACAGCTACATGTGCATGCCAAGAGTTTTGCCAACATATGAGGCAGGAAGAATGGCACAATAATTAATCAGTAGGTCATGGAAGATAGTTAAAGCAAATATAAAACCCTCAGAATTCAGCCAAATACACCATTGGCTTCGGAGATGCACTCAACCATTCAAAAAAATACACTGATGAAACAATGAAAAGAAGGATATATTAAGAAAAAGATTACTACAAGAACATAGTTATTGAACAGAAAATGACAATGTAGCGTTTAGATAGTTGGTAGCGATGTAAGATATGTAGTGCGCTCATTCCTTCACGAGGATCAACTTTAAAGGATGTACTTTGGTAAAGCTACAGCAGAAACACTCAAAGACTAATAGAATAAAATAGCACAGCTGTCGGGCAAGGTAAACCATATTAAGGAAATAGAATAATTTAATCAGCAACTCTGTTGAAATGAAATTTCAAAATTTTCTGATTGTTCTAGCCAAATGGCTGTGTTATACATAATTAGAATTCCAACAATACAGAATTCAAAATTACAAGTCATATACTACTAGAGCTTTCTGGCATTACTCTACATGATCCATATAGGCATAAATAGGAACGAAAACTTAACAAGACCAGTAACCAACTACATAATAGAACAGCAGATATCCATTAACTACTTAAAGGAACTCATCCCCGAGCACAAAGTCTTTTCCGCTTTGTCAACATTCATAATAACTTCAACAAGCTTAACATAATCGAAAAAGATTGAATTTTTAGCGACTACCTTTGTAATAAAAGTCCCTTTAGGAGCCAACAATTCAGTAGCAAGCTTAACCGAATCAATTACCAATGAATTCTGACTAGTAGCTTCTTTAGCCCAAGCACCACCAACATTAGGGGAACCATCATGAAGAATCAAATCAAAAGCTCTACATCCATTCTCAGCCATAAGTTTCTTAATAGTTGAACGACATTTAGGTGTAGTGACATCCTGTTGAACAGAGATAGCACCGCGAATTGGCCTAATTGGATTCAAATCAACACCGATAACAAGACTACCAACGGGTACATGCCTAACAGCAACTTGCATCCAACCACCAGGTGCTGCACAAAGATCAAGTACTGATTGTGATGAACGTAGAAAACTGAACTTGGAATTGAGTTGGATAAGCTTCCATGCAGCCCTAGAACGATAACGTTGTTGTCTGGCAAGATGATAGTACTTGTCCAAACGATGCTTCCCTTTCACCTTCCCCATTTCGATCAAGAGGGTTTAACAAGTTTGCAAGGGTTTAGGCCCTGGCTGGCTGACTTTATATAGGGTTTTGTATATATAAAAAAAAAGTGAGGTATAAAAGGAATTTGATGAGGTATTTTTGTATTATTTAATTATTTTATTCCAGGATTATTATTTCATCAAGAGAAATATAAAAGTTAGGGGTGATTACTCGTCGCTTTACATAAGAGACTTCAAGTTAATCTACAATACGTCTACATCCTACAAAAAATATAGCAAAAGTAATATCAGTACACTACACATATCTATAAGCATCATCCACTAATCAAGAAAATCATGCAACATAACATAGGAAACACATTGACAATCATGAAGATCCTATACCACCCACCCCAATCATCATCATTCATTTTATTTAATAATCTAACCAACAAGATGCTTCTATTTACGGAACAGGTATATTGAGTAATTAGTCACATCAACTAATCTCATGAATCGATAACATTCGAATAACATCATTACACACTTAGTCACCCTTTTTCCTATTGTACCGAGCATTATGCCAATAACCTATGACAACCAACAGAAATCATAATGCACTAAACAATGTCATAACATAACCCCCACCCAAGATTACCACATATGTCGCATTGTATCAACTATGACAAAATCATAAGCAACACAAGAGTTATACATAGCTCAACAAGTAAAGCAATCATCTCAAAATATGTGCACATAGATATACATCAGCACCATTATACATATTTATTATCAATGCATCACACTCTCTCGATTGTACACACACGCTCAGAATTTTATTTATGTTCAATAGTTATGACCTACATGAGACCAACTTTATTTATATATCATGTCGTTGTGGTACGTACCCAACCTTTTGAAAATATGAAACCACTCATTCGGAAGCTCACCTCGCTTTAAGCCTTTCATAAATTTGTAAGTCAATATGTCACCATTAGTATTCTCACACATATATGTAACTGCTCGTCCGGAAGCTCACCTTGACTTCGAGTCACTCATCAAACTATAAGGTCATATGTACCCTAACTACTATCACACATATAACTAAGTATATCACAGTTATAAGTACACCTGCAACACAAGAAATTCAATGATTTCATCAACCGTTTACTCATGCAATCTTAAGCATCACAATCACGTCATCAAGATGGTCTTCAACATGCATTCAACTTAGGGATACATATGTATCCAGTCAAGTCTAACTCCAATTAACCTACGAAATCCTTTTCCTCATCACGATCAATAGCCTAGCAATGACTAAGTAATAATATTATACCCTCATGTCATCACTACGACAAGTTCGTCCTCGTTAATAGTAATTAAACTTATTTTCTATGTTATGAGTTTATGTAGTTTCTTTGACGTGATCTATCTTCACTTCCTTACCCTATATTTCAACACATAAATTGTATTAATACAAAATACCCATCAAGAATTTCATACAATAACACATCAACACATAATTAAGTCTCTTTTACTTAAATTCTATATTTTATCCGGTCAAACGCCATGTCCATGGGCCTAATCATGATTCTCTAGTCAAACCTATATTATGCTCACATTTTATAACCATACTCTACTACTCATAAACATTATATATCACATACATACAACTTATCATAAAAGACTAATTCATTCCTTTTAAGAAATGCAAGTCATCTATGATACAATATGCTATATATTTATACTAATAAAGCATCATAAAGAAATGACAATTTACTCCTTAAGAAAGACACAAGTTCTCTATGATACCCATTGTATATATCATATATTGATAGATTATTAATAAAGGACATGTTCATTTTTTCGAAATACAACACTTCTCAGTTCTTTATGATATTAATATGATATATATGATATACTGACAAAGTATCATAAAGAACTAGCTCATTCTTTCAAGAAAAGCACAATTCAATTACCTATGATATCCACACGGTATATACCATATACTAATAGGGTATCGTGAATGACTTATCCACATGATATATCCATGGTAGCAAGATATCATAAATGACCGATTCATTCGTTCAAAAAAATTTGTCATCTATGATACATATATGGTATATATTATATGTTGTCAGGATATCATAGAGATCGGTTCATTCCTTAAAAATACTTTTTAGTTTTATATGATGGTACATATCATATCCTGATAGAGAGTATCACAGGGATTAATTTATTCCTTAAACAATATTTATTAGTCCTCTTTGATATTCAGATGATATAATCATATACAAATAATTAAGGTATCAAAGAATTTATGCTTAATTTTGATATTTTATTATCAATTTTAACAAGTATATTTTAATAAAAGTAATTATTAAAAAATAGAGTCATGTTTTAGATATAAGTTTTGTTTTTGTTTGCAAAAGAGATTTTTTTTAATAAAAATATATTTTTCATCAATGTAGATTTAAATAAACAAACTAATGGGTGTAGTATGTAGTATTTTGGGTTAATTACTTGAGTGGATCCCTTTTAAAAAATAATTACTTATTTTAAATATACTTTTTAATTATTATCATTTATAGCAATATATAACAATACAATGTATTTTATTAAATTGTGTTTCTCTCACTCTTTTTTTTTCTCTCTCGCACTCTTTCTTCCTTTCTTTCTCTCTACAAACTTTTTATGAGCTCTTTTTTGATCTCTCCAATCCTTGGCTGATCAATGATGTAGCAAACGAAAGAGCATTTTATTATCTGTAAATTGAATAAAATTTGTATCAATAATGAATTAAACAAGTAATCCAATCGTAACAAATTAACCAATAAACTGCAAAATGAATTAAACTTGTATTAAAAGTGTATTACACAAATATTAAAGTTGAATTAGAAGAGAGAATTAAGCATGAATAAAAAAACGTAACTAATGAAAGTATTATACAAAATTAAATTTGCATTAAAAATGTATTATACAAAATTAAAATTGAATTAGAAGAGAGAATTAAGAATGAATGAAAAGTGTAAGTAACGAAAGACAAGACAATAGTCTACAGATTGAATTAAACTTGTATTATTCATGAATAAAACAAGTATTTTATGTGTCTTGTAAATTATTTTTGGTTTGTATCACTAAGAACATGAGTGATGTTTGCAATATGTATTAAAAATGTATTATAAATGTATTATAAGTGTGTCACCTAAATTATTTTAGTTGATATCATTAAAAGGGGAGTGGAATTCGCAATATGTATTTTAAATGTATTGTTCATGATTTTAATATAATTTTAATACAATTATGAAATATATCTAATACAAACGAAAGAGCAGTCAATGATTCGTAGACTAAATAAAACTTGTATCAATAATTAATTAGACAAGTAATTTAATCGTAAGAAATGAAGAAACATAATAAACTGCCAAATGAATTAAACTTGAATTAAAAAGTATTACATACATATTAAAGTTGAATTAAATATGAATGGAAACTAATCACAAATTCATAAAATTCAACTAATGAATTCAAAATTTGAAGCTTTATAATAACCATCAATGGTGAACTTTTGCTGTTTTAATTTTAGATATTTGAAATTTCTGCTTGAAAACTTAATTTTGTACAAATTTTCGGTCTTTCTATTCCTTTTATCATCGTATTTTTGGGTGAAAATTGCAAATTATGGGTAAAAACTTATTAGAGGAGTTCTTTAGATGGAAATTTGAAAGAAGAAGAAGAATCAAAAGAAGAAGTAGAGGAGGAAGATATAGGATGACACAAAAAGAGACGAAGAAAAAAAATAAAAAGAAGCAGAGGAGGAAGAGAAAAAAAAAGGCAGAGAAAGAGGCAAAGCGAATATAGACAGTACAATTTTTTAATTTCAAAAAATTATTATATTTAGTTAGAAAAATTATATTGCTATAGATGGTAAATATTTTTTTAATATAGCATATTTATGTGATTTACCTAGTATTTTTCCTATTTATTTTTATTATAGTTTAATTTGTATAATTTTCTCTTTTTAATAACCTAGAAATAGCTAGTTAATATTTTATAATATTTAAAAAGAGGTTAAAACATATACAATTATAGAAATTGATAAAAGAAGAAGAGGATAATCTAACCAGAAAAAAATAAAAATAAATCATGCTAAATAATACAAAACAAAAAAGGAGACAATAAGAGAAAAAGAAAGTAAGAGAAGAAAACAAAAGAAGAGAAAGAATATCTGACAAATTAGTAAGAGAGGAGGTAAATCAGGTAATTTTAATTCGCTTTAAATAGATAATTCCTGTATTTTTACTAGAGCCGTCAATATGGGCTAGGCCCGTTGGGTCGGCCTGGCCTAACCCGTGATGTGATAGGGCTGGTCTATGATTTTTGGAGCCCATTTAAGAAAAATGCTTTTTAGACTGGCCTAAATAAGCCTGCCAATTTATGGGGCTTGAGAAATATGAATAGGGCCGGTCCGTGGGCCAAAAAATAATAATTAAAAAATAAAAATAAAAATAAAATAAAGTATTAAAAATAACAAGAGTCTAAATTCAAAATCTGTTTAAAGTTTGAATTATTACAAGTTAAATACAAATTATGTTTATAAAATATGTACTACATAAAATTAAAATTCCCTAAAACTTTTAGGGAATCACTACATAGGCCGTAACCTATGGAGTATTGTCATAGTTTTTGTATTTTATTATGATCATTGGAAAACAATTAGGTTAATATTTCTATTTAGATATTTATGTTTTTACTTGAAATCAAACTTAATAAATATTATAAAGATAATTTTATTTGTGGATTTGATTAACAAGTAGTAACACTAACACCATGTAATATTGTCTTGTCAATATTTATGATAATATTTTAAAATTATAATTTAATTAAAAAAATTATAAAAAATATACTTTTAAGAAAAGAGGGCTGGTCCGGCAAGCCCGTAGCCCACATACTTGTGGGCTGAGCTGACCATTTTTTGGCCCACACCAAAAATGGGCTAGCCCGGCTTGACCTGTAAAATTCAAAGCCTATATGAGTTAGCCCGGATGGGGTGGGCTAGCCCATATTGACAGCTCTAATTTTTAATATAATTTATTATCGTATTTGATATTATATTTAATTAAGTTTCATTTGGCTATTGATATGTATGCCTATGTTTGAACGAATTTTTTCATCTAAAATTTTGACTTTTGATGCTAAATTGCTAATTTTTCGGAAGTGAAAATTTATCATTTAATTTTTTGAATTTCCATCATTAAACATATTTCTTATTTGATATATTTACTATTTAATTTTTTTTCTCTTCAATTCCATTTTAATTTTTTTGGGGTAGATCTTTTGTCACGCCTCGAGCGTACAACCTGGACGTGATCGACACTCGAGAACCATTTGTCATCCTCAAGCGAACCCTTGACCTGACTGACTACTTAGCGGAAGACTCACTTAAGCAATAACAGACTTAAAATAAAATTTGATCTAAGAAAAACTCAACTCGAATGTCTGAAAGTACTCATGCAATAATTATAATAGTTTGCAAAATATCTTTAAAGGAAAGAAAGTACTGAGAGACTCCTCGACTCTACCTATATACGAAGCCTACAATGTTTAAGATAGATGTCGGGACAATAGACCCACGAAGCATAAAAAAAGCTAAACTGAAAGTAAACGTGAAGTCTTCGAAAAGTGTAGAGTGATCTCAACGGAGCGCTTGTTGATGATCCTAAATACCTGTGTCTGCATCACAAAAAGATGCAGGTCAAATGACGTCAGTACATTGAATGTACGAGTATGTAATATAGTTGAAGCGAAACAACTAAAAGAAAGGACAACAATATATAAAATATACTCAAGCTGGATGTAATGAGATAAATGAGTTAAATCATTTAAACTTTAAAAAATAATTACTCATCTTTGCACTCAACATAATAAGTATTATATGAAAATACACTTTAACTCTATTAGGAGATTCTCTAACGATAACCATCACTATGAGTTAAATGATAATGCAACGTCTTGTCCACGCTGCCAGAACTGTTCTATACCGTGCCGGGGGATAGAACCTCTCAACTAAGTGGATCCACTAAGCAATAAGGATTCATCTAAAAAGTATGATCCAGTACCCATGTTGGCAAGACATGGTTTATGAGGATTTTGAGTTGTCTGAACTTATCCCCATAT
Source organism: Solanum stenotomum (assembly GCF_019186545.1). Lineage (NCBI taxonomy): Eukaryota > Viridiplantae > Streptophyta > Magnoliopsida > Solanales > Solanaceae > Solanum > Solanum stenotomum. The sequence goes on from NC_064292.1 coordinate 40,021,431, forward strand.
CGGTGCTCAATACTACTCCTAATAATATATACTCTTGCTCAAATGTATATAACATACTATTTCTCTGGTTTGAGATAATTGCTCAAACTATCTTGTTAAAAGAGGTAATTGCTCAAAAATATCTCTGAACTCATTGCTCATTTAGAAAACAATGTTTCTCTTTACTCAATATAAAAAAATACATTTCTCCGGATTAAGATAATTACTCAAAAAGGCCTTTTTAAGAGGTAACTGCTCTACGTAAAATCTTTCTGAAAACTCTTTTACTTTTCTCAAAACAATACACTTTTTCTTCATGTAAAAATGAAACATTTGGGAAATAATTAGTTCCTATATACTCTTGCTCAAATCTTGGTTAAGCTTTTCCTCAAACTCCTCTTTACTTTCTCAAAACTCAGTTTAAATAATTATGTTTTGTTTAAAAGATTTTCAATAAGAACTCAATAAATACTCAGGAATAGGGTTCATACTAAAAATAGACATGAACAATCAACTCAATAATCACAATACACAATATAAGACAATTCAATAATTAGAAATAGGAATTCAATAATCATCAACTCAAGAACTCAGAACTCAATATCAACTCATCTCAAGAATACTCAAATATAAGGATAGAACCCTAAATTACTCTTTTACTGATTTGAAAGTAGATGTAGGGCGTGAAGGCGAACTAGCTCAACAATATGATAGCTTTACAAACCTGAAAGAACGAAGTTCTTGGTGAAATTGACGAAGCTCGAAGAATGCTTGAAACCCTAACTTTTCTCCTCTTGGAACCTTGATCTAATGACTTGAAGTGTTAATGAACGTAAAAGAACTGGTTAACACTTTCTAAGCCCTTAACTAGGTGAAAACATTGTGGTTTAGGCTTAAATAAGAACTAAAAACGACGAGCTTAAGTACCAAACAACATAGGAAAAAGACCAAAATGACCGCAACTTAAAAACTAATGGAGTGCCTTAAAAGAAAGGCTTCATGGACCGGTTAGGGCTCCACAATCCCTAAAACACTTTGCCGTCCATATAGTCATTCATGAAACCTTGACTGGCAGGGCCTTACTAAATAAAATGGGCATAACTATTTGCTCTTAACTCAAAATGAGGCAAACTTGGTGGCTTGAAAAGACGACTGGTAGACCTCTAATTTGATAGGTCATGGCCCCCCCTAATGCGTTATATGATGAGAGATATGATCGTTTGAAGTTGAACTTAACTTAAAAGTTGTCGGGTGACCCTAGATGGACCCCTAAATGAACCGTTTAAAGTTTCATTGGTCGTTTATGGTTTCGTCTAGGTGATTAAAAACCAAGCAACCCTAGACAATTGGGTAACTTGCCCTAAACAGATCGTCCAACCCTATACGGTTCGTATAGGGAGCCGTCCAGGTGGCCCTTTTCAAGGTTGGCCGTCCACTGCCTCTAAACGACCAATAGTCCCTTTCACGAGCCGTTTAGGATTTAGTGAAAGGTACATGGTCTGTTTTAGGGTTGTGGACCTACCTATTAGCCCTCTTTGGCTCTTTTAACTCTCCTAAGTTCGAGGTGTTACAATATCTCCCTCTTGGGAACATTCGTCCTCGAATGGAACTCAACTAACATGAAAAGTGTAGGAGAAAACATATCATCCCAACATGAGCATAAATAAACAACATACACTCAACATATTTTAATGAAAAAGTATTTTACAAAGAGTTAGTACCTTGGAATGGAGTTGAGTTGGAGAAAAAGAGATGAGGGTATCTCTTCTTCATATCGGCTTCCCAAGTAGCTTATCAACAAATTGGTTCCTCCACAATACTTTGACGAATGTAACCTTTTTGGTTCTCAACTTGCGAACCTGACGATCAAGGATCTGAACTGGAATCTCCTCATATGAATGACTGCCCTCTACTTCAATACTCTTAGTAGGCTGAATAAATGCAACATTACCCAAACACTTCTTTAGCATATAAATATGAAACACTGGATGGACTACTGCTAACTCTGGTGATAGCTCCAACTCATAAGCTACATTACTAACCCACTTGGATATCCGCTATAGACCAATGTATCGGGGACTAAGCTTCCCTTTCTTACAAACCTCATAACACCCTTCATGGGTGAAACTTTCAGATATACCTAATCATCAACGTCAAACTCCAAATCTTTTCTTCTATCATTATAGGAATTTTGATGATTTTGCATTGTTTTCAACCTCTCCTAAATTGTCTTCACCTTCTCCATGGATTGATAAACCAAATCTGGTCCTATCAACTCAACTTCGCCAACCTCAAACCTTCGCCCATATAGAGCCTCATACAGAGTCATCTCAATGCTAGTGTGGTAACTATTATTGTATGCAAACTCAATAAGAGGAAAGTTGTCATCTCAATTACCTTTGAAATCCAAAACACAAGCTCTTAATATATCCTCCAAGTACTGAACTGTGCACTCTGCTTGACCAACTGTCTGGGGTGAAAAATGATACTAAGGTTCACTTTCGAACCCAACCTTTCTGGAATGGCCTCCAAAATTGCATGGTGAACTAAGCACATCTATTTAAAATGGTATACAAGGGTACTCCATGAAGTTGAAACATATCACAAATGTACAGATTTGCATACTCTTCTACTGTATAGGTAGTTTTTAGAAATGGGCTGACTTGGTCATCTGGTCCATAATCACCCAAATTGAATGTTGTCTGCAAGATCGCGGTAAGCCAGTAATGAAGTCCATATTAATCATCTCTTACTTCCATTCTGGAAGGGGTATATTTTGAGCTACACCACATGACCTTTGATGCTCAGCCTTGACTTGTTGGCAATTTGGGCACTTAGCAACAAACTCGGCAATGCACCTCTTCATGCCACTCCACCAATAGACTTCTCTCAAGTCATGGTATATCTTGGTGGCACCTGGATGAATAGAATATCAGGAGCCATGAACTTTTTCCATGATTCTCTCTCGGAGTTCATCCACATTTAGAACATATAACTTACCCTGATACCTCAACACACCATCTCCCTTGTGCAAAGACCATAGTTTTTTTTACTTATGCACATTTGCCTTCAACTCAAGTAAAATAGGATCTTTGTTTCTCTTTAACTTCTGACACTAATGATGATTCAGCCCCATTTATCACGACTGTAGACACATAATTTTTGACCGAACCTAAATTTTTACACCATTTTTAGAGTTTAAATATTTTAAAAATCTAAATTAAATATTTTGACTTTTATCTTATTTTATTAATTTTATTTTAAAAGAAATGAAAACTACAAAAATAGAATCACACTTTAAGTTACATTTTGTTTTTTAAATTTATTCAAAGTTTTAATAATAAATTAGTGATTTTATTTTATATATTTTTTGATCTAGCTGTTTAATTTTTCTTAGTTCATATTATTATTATTATTATATTTTTATTTATTAACAACAAAAAAATTAAAAAAATAACTTACCCATTACCCTTACCCCCACTCACCATACTCCCTCACACTACCACCTCACACTCCCTCACACTACCAAAATTCTGCACCAAAAACACACAACCTCACCCACTCGCCACGTACACCCAACACATCCCTCACATCTCTACCCACTAACACAACAATACACCACTACACACTCAATACACACGTACATCATATTTCAACAACCACAACACAATACAGACATAGAGACCATTTTTTGAAAAAATAAAACCACAACATACATTCTTATACCAAAAAAGATCCCACTCCAAAGAGACACGGAAGAAACCAAAAAAAATCAACTACTACAAAAATCAAAAAACACAAAACGCAGCAAGAAAAGAAAGAGAAAAGATTTGCACACTTGAAAAAAAATCATTCACCTATATACAAACATTTTTCTTCCTTCTACACATATATATATCCCTACATACGATCTACAAAATGATTCGTGGGTGTTTTAATCGAGGTTCGATCAAGATTTTGCGGTACTTATTCTCTTTATTTAAGGTTAAATTTTATCTTATTTCTTTAATTTATTCATGGAATTTGACGTAATTATGTGATATGTTTTTTTTTTTTATAGTTTTGTTTGATTCAAGATTTAATTGAAATGAATATTTGATTAAGCGTTGTATCTTATTTAATGAGTGAAGATGACTTAATTGGTTATTATTTTCATTTGTTTATTTTTTATTCCTTAGTTACTATCTTGATTTATATGCCATTAATGATGAAGTAGAAATTTTTAGGCTCAAAGAAATTATTATCATTTTTATTTTATCAAATAAATATAAGAATTATTTTACAATTCTTTATTATTTTGTTGGATTAAAAAGTGTATGCTTAATTTTGACGTTAATTTTAAGAGTAATAAATAAATCAATAAAATAAACAGATATAGAAATGATGCTAGAATTATATATTGTATCCTCACCATTTAGATTTATTTTATTTTATTTAGTTTTATTTATAAGGGAAAAAATATTAGTTTTTTAATGAAACTTTTAGACAAATTAAAAAGAAATGGTTTCATTTAAGAATGTGGTTACACATCTTTTTTGAAACATTAAAATAAATTCAAGGATGCGGTGACGCACCTTGTCCAATAATATAATTAATTTCCATTAATTTAAAGTAAGGGACTTATAGACAAAATTAATAAGAAAACAATTATGTCTCTAAATGTCAAGACCAAGAATGCGGTTACGCATCTAGGTTAAGACCAAATAAAAGTTCAACAATAAAAAATGCAAACAAATAAGGGCCTGTAATAATGTATCCAAAATAATAATAACAATAATTTAAAATAAGTATAAGTCAATAAAAGCGACCGTGCTAGAACCACGGGACTTGAGGGATACCTAATACCTTCCCCTCGGTCAATAGAATTCCTTATCCAAATTTCTAGTTCACAGACCAAATAAAGAGTCATTTCCTTTTGGTTAGGGATTAAACAAAAATGTGACTTGGAACACCATAAATCAATTCCAAGTGGCGACTCTGAGAAAAATTAAATAATCCTTTAATCAATAACGTCACTTAAATTGGAAAAACCCTTCCGCCTCCGTGCGCGAAAAGGGGTGTGACAACGACCACCCCACCTTCACTGGAATCTAACAAATAGACTCCCAAACATGCAAGTTTGAGCAATTCCTTAGCCAATTCTTTCTTGCCTTCCTCGACATGAGCAATACTCTCCATGGACAACCTTCTCAAGGCATCAACAACAACATTAGCCTTACCTAGATGGTAGAGAATACTCATATCATAATTTTTGAGTAGTTCTATCCATCTCCTTTGTCAATGATTTAGCTCCTTCTGTTTGAAAACATATTGGAGACTCTTGTGATTAGTGAACACATCCACATGAATGCCATAGAGATAGTGGCACCATATCTTGAGAGCAAAAACTACTACTACCAACTCGAGATCATGAGTCGGTTAGTTCTTCTCGTGAATCTTAAGTTGCCTGGAGGCATAGGCTGTAACCTTACCATTCTACATCATTACACAACCAAGTCCAACTCTGGACGCATCGCAATAAACAACAAAACTCTCTATACCCTTTGGTAGGATCAACACTGGATCAGTGGTTAACCGACTTTCCAATTCCTGAAAACTTTGCTCACAAGCTTCAGACCACTAAAACTTAGCTGGTTTTTTAGTCAACTTAGTTAATAGATATGAAATAGATGAATAAACCTCGATGAACCTTCTGTAGTAACCATCCAGTCCCAAGAAAATCCTTATGTCAGTTGGGGACGTGGGTTTAGGCCAATTCTGCATTGCTTCAATCTTCTGAGTGTCAACTCGAATTCCATCGCCAGACATTATATGGCCTAAGAATACCACAGACTCAAGCCAAAACTCACACTTAGAAAACATGACATACAACTCTTGATCCTTGAGAGTTTGGAGGACTATTCTAAGATGACTAGCATGGTCCTTCTTATTTCTTGAATATATTAATATGTCATCAATAAATACGATAACAAATATGTCCAGATACTTTTTAAATACTCTATTCATAAGATCTATAAATGTTGTAGGAGTGTTAGTCAAATCAAAGGACATAATGAGGAACTCATAATGACCATAATAGGTCTTGAAAACTGTCTTCAGACTTTCAACTGATGATAGCCAGATCTGAGTTCTATTGATGAATGGTATATTTTCACTCATTTAAGTTTCATTTAGCTCAATAATTAGTCTCCTCGATGCCTAATTCTGTCATATTCTAATAAAATATTGATGATTTACAGCTATGAAGGCAATTGGACAAGGCAATAACTGATGTTTGAAAGAATGACAAAAAATACAAAAAAGAAGTGCAAAGTAAATATTGTTGATTGCCTAACATGAATGTCAGAATGCCAAGTGGGCACGACCTCGCCCATTTGACAATGCATATCACTTGTGTCTATCATAGAAGACTGGCGGGATCTAGTAGAAACGACAATGTGCCGAATGAGAACGACGGTCCTGATACATATTGCCTAAAGCGACAATGTGCAGTGCAAAAGTTGAATGCTCGAAAGGCAAACCAATGAGGTATTTGGTGATTCACTAAATATGAAAGACCGACTCAATCGAGTTCGTCAACTTAGGTTCAAAAACCTGAAGCCTAAAGCATCACACAACGAGCTGAGGAGCGAAGGGCAATTCGTTGAGCCCGACTAATGTCGTCAAAGTAGGCGCATAGTGGATTTTTGGGCCAAATTTTGGAAAAGTATAAATAGCCTAAAGGATACAATTCTTAAATACCAATTTTTAAGTGTTTGGAGAGTTTGAAAATAAGAGTTCAGAAAGTTCTTTTGAAAGAGTCTAATAATACTTTACATTTGAAGAACACTTTTCTACTTTTTGGGGTTTAACAATTTGGAGTTGGAGTTGATAAATTGAAGTTAAATCTAAAGTGGGTTTACTCTTAATTGTTGATTTCATGTTACCCATGGCTGCTTTCATGGAAGGAATAATTTCTTTATTTTTTGTGATGGGTGGCTAAAACTCCAAGATCTAAGGGTGCTCAAATGGGGTTGGGTGTTGATTTAATGTAGTGGGTATTGTGCTATGCTCTGTTTTGTTGTTGTTCATGTATGCATTTGGACTAATTACCACGAGGTTAACTCAAGGGTTAATGTTGCAAAATAAATTCCTACTTCCGATCTCCGATTGATGCTCGAAAGAGATTTATTGGAGTGGGTAATTAGTTCAATACTAACAATTTAGGTTTGATGTATGTAGCTTGCTTGAAAGAGAGGTTATGGGTCAGATCCATTTTCCTTATTCTTGAAAGAGAGAATAGAGTAAGGTATTGAGTTGTTTAAGATTGACATTTAGATGAGACCAAATGAGATTCTAGGCATAGATGCTTTGAGATTGAAAGGTGATTAGAGTTAATGAAGATGACTTAGCCTATTCATGAATGTTTATCACTATAGAGCAACACAATCACCCCTATGTGACATCGATTTCCAATCCCGCACCCCTAGATTACTTTCTAACTCTTGATTTCTTCGATATTTTAGTTTAAGTGCGAAAATTGATAGTCAAACCTTTGTATTAAGTTGGTGATACCATCCACCTAATTATTTTTACTATTGTAAATGAGCTAATTTAAAGTCCAAATTTCTTGAAAAGGAATTCTCTACGATATACCATTCCCTGTAGGATTCAATCTCGACTCTTTGTTGGATTTTTTATTGACTATGATCGCTCACTTTTTTAACTAGTTTTGGAGGGTGATTTGAGTGTTATCAAAAATGGCGCCATTGTCGGGGAATGATGGTTGAGAATTCTTATTGACATATTAGATTTTAATCTCGTTTATTTGTAAAAGATTTGTTGTTTGGTGTTGGCTGATTTGTAGGTTGACAAAATGAGTGACCATGGAAGTGAAAATGACAGTCACTATGGTCAAACGACAACATGAGTGATCTAAATGACATTCCCATTAATTTCATTCAAACCACGGGAGTAATCCGGATACTTCCTACAACCGGGAGGACTATATTTCACATCACCAGAACTATGATATAATTGCTCCAGATGAAAGGAGTTTTCAGGGATCTAGCTCATGAGGATTCCTAAGACACTTTAGGGATTTCAAGTAGGTATATGGAACCTTTGTGTTCAAAAATATCTCCAAAGAATCTGTAAGATTGAGGTTATTACCGTTCTCTTTAACGGGAGAGGCTACAAGATGGTTGGAAGAATTGTCAAATGAGTCAATCCCTTTGTGGGAAGTGCTAATTAGTGTCTTATTGGAGAGATTATTTCCACCCTCGAAGATGGTTAAACATCATCTCCAAATAAAAAATTTCAAGCGTATTGGAGGTGAGCCTTTGCATGAGATGTGATTGAGGTTTAAGAAGTTGTCTTGCAATGTCCAACGCATGGCGTTCCGGACAATTTGATGCTGTAACTTTTATTGTAACCTTAATTTAGTTAATAAAGGTGTGGCTTATAAATTAGTCCATGGTGGATTAATGAGACAACTGTACGATGTAGTTTCTTTATTGTTTGATGATATGACTAAGGTCAACTGAGCATAGCACACTAGAGAGGACTAAGTCCCTTTTCTATATGTGGGTTTCAGCAAAGAACAAGTTGTGAAGGACCATGAAAGAGATGAAAACATAGCCAAAGTGATGACCCAAATCAATTTATTGTCTAAACATGTCATGTGAGGTGGAACCAAGTCAGTAAATACGGTTGGAACCAATAGTGGATAGTGCCCAGATGATGCCAAATTTGAGGCATTTTACAATGAGGAAGTTCAATACTTAGAACTCAAGTGGTATGTTCTCACACCAATTATCAACGACAAAGTGGGAACCAAGGTTGGAACAAGGATAAAGATAGTGGTTGGAAAGACTGGCGAAGTGAAAATTAGAGAGATAGGGAGATGAAAAAAGATAGATATGTACCTCCCTATGATCGTCACGCCCAAAAGAACCAGTTGGGCTAGAATGAAGTTGGACTGAAAACATGCTTGTAAGGATCTACAACGAGGTGGAAGGGTCTGATAAGGTGTTGAAGGATTTGGAAAATTACTTCTCCACTTTATCCAGATGGTGACTTCACACTCAGTTTCTATCAAACAACTTGAGACCCAACTGGGTCAAAATGTCACTCATCTAAATCCAAGGCAAAATGGAACTTTGCCTAGTAACACCATCTTGAACCCCAAAAATGATTATTGAGTTTGAGCAATATGTCGTGCCACACCGTTGAATAAGGCTCTTCTTGGGAGGCAACCCAAGACTTTATTTTTGTTTTTACCACTTTCGAATAACATGCGTTGTGAGTTCAGGTTGAGAAGAGGTTGGAGGATTGAAAAGGGATGCATAAGTAATGCAAAACCTAAACGACGATCCATCGAAGGCATAATGTAGACTAATCCTTGTTCGTATTTTGAGTTTCAATAGATGGAAAAGTGTAATGTTCAGATCGGCAATCAAAACTCCAAAGGACGATTCACCGTAGTGCACTACGTGGACTCAACCTCCGGGTTTGGTGTTTGTTCAAGAATGTTCGGTGAGCTTAAGCTCCAATTGACTATTTTCCAAACACGTTCGGCTTTATTAGTTGAGATCGCCAAACGGGCCAAATAAAAAAAGGCCAAGGGCCTTTTCAAATTCAAAAATCAAAACCTTTGAAATTAGAGAGCCTTTTCAATTCCTTTCCATTCCTTGGCATATTTTAAGTGTTTGTGAGTCTCTTTATGAGTGTTTACAAAGTATGAAAAGTGCTTTTTGTTGGAGTTCATGTCAACCTAACCCCAATCCATGATTTTCTCGATTGTTGTCGGCATTTGGGTTTTTAACTTCTTATTGATGTTTTTGAGTTTAAAAATCTATATAGGGTGTGGGCTTGAGCCCCTTAACTTATATTTTGTACCTGATTTCGATGGATAGCATTGTATTGTTGGAATTGACTTGTGCTCATGTGATTTTGATTGTGAATGCCTGTAAAAATGTGAATCGTAATTGTGTTGGTGAAGTTGCGAAATTAAGTTGCTAAATATGCTGGGTCTATGCCTAATTGAATGTGTGTGAAATCCGAGTAGCCTAGGGTTGACCCAAATTGCATGATTTTTCCAATGATAGATAGGGTGACTACTTTCTTAAGGGCTAATCATCAATTAGTGCAATGCTTAGTGATAGATGGGGGAAATTTGAGTACCCATGGGTAGAAAAACATATATGTGGATTGTAATGTTGGGGGAAACTAGTATTTGTTGTGTGTATTGGATTATCTGTGAAAATTAGGCACTGAGCTGAACATTTCTTGTTCGGCAGGCTTGTCTTAGATCGCTAAGGAAATTAGGTAAATCGATGAGTAGGCCCCAGCTCGCCTTCCTTAGTATATGCATGGCATTGGGTACTGTCCCATTCGACATGATTGTCTTAGTCCGCTGAACACATTTGGGGAATTTCCAAGTAGGAGATGACATCACCCTTGATGTCTGTGCCCTTCCTTTTTGCACTGTCAGTTTCGGCGGACTTGTCTTAGCCTGCCAAAACCAACTTGGTGAATCACCGAGTTGGCATTGAATTCGCCTTTTATGCCTGAGCCTTGAGTAAATTTCAGTAGAGCTCACCGATCTTGTTTTCGATTCGCTTTCCCGTTAGGCGAGCCTCATGAATGTTTTTGAAATGTGATTTTATTTCAACTAACCTTCACAACTCCCATATTTGAATGTGTGCTTGGTAAATAATGACAAAACCAAGGGCAAACAAGTGGCTTCATCCAACACTGAATCGGATAGAGAACATTCTCCTCCTCATCCTCCTTCTCCAAAAAAGCAAAAGGGTATGTCTATAAATAAGTCTTCGGAGGCCTCTCATACCCAACAAGCAAAGCCTCAGACCCCTACCAGTGGGTGTAAGAAAGTGAGGAAGCACATAACCACTAAGCATGTGAATATCCACTCGAAGTTGGTATCACCTCCGCAAGACCCCAATCCTGCTTCTCATGTTCTCTCATTAATAGCTCCAAGATCTTTGAGTAGGCTTAAGGTAGAAAGAGAACATACCATTTTGGAGGAGCATCAACTCACGACTAACGGGGTCATGAGAGATTATCCAGCCATTTGGACAGTTATCAAATTCTACAGGTTGAATCAGTTTACAAAAGCCATAACACCCTATGTGCCATAGTGGGTACGTGAATTCTATGAAGCCTATGCCAAGGCATTGCCAAAGAATAGAAAAAGTACCGTTTAGAAAACTGTAGATGAAGTGAAAGTTAGAGGCAAAATTGTGCAGGTCCATTCCAATGAGATCAACACACTGTTGGGCACCTTATCTAATCATAACGATGAATACAAGATTAGGATGGCTAAAACTCTAGATACTCTAAAAGGGTGGTTGGCCCCTATGATATCCTGTGAATCTTCCCCTTTTAGGATGGATGAAGATTCTAAGATAAAAAAGAAATACCTGAACAACCTTGAAAGATACTGGTTCGGATTTATCAACAACAATGTGATGTCGTCCCAAAATGAATCAATACTTCGGCATCCAAATGCAGTGATAGTTGATGAGTCCATGATTTGGACTCATGTACGACTTTATTTTAATAGATTTAGTGTCCTCAAATGAATATTTTGTGCCAATAACTAATGTAAATCCCTGAATTTCAGGTATTTGGATTGAGGAACAAAACATGGACACTATTGAGCAAAAAAGGAACAAGACAACTGAAAGAACGAAGGAAAGAAGGCCTGAGGATCGCCTAACCCATTAGGCGAGTCGTCGAACGGCCAGGGTCTCACCTAATGTTCCAGAGTGCCAAGGCCTAAAGGAGAAAATCTAGTCGGCGAGAAAAAGGAGGTGTGGGCGAGTCACTGAACGGTTTCGCGATGCAGTGCCATATCACCCAAAGTTACAGAACCTGAAGATGCTGAAGGAAATAGCAAAATGGCGATGAAAATGACCAAATGGTGGATTGCCGGTTGGATTGGAGATCCCGACTTACTGCGTCGACTGAACCTTCGCAGCACACTTTTTGACAACTATAAATACTTGTTTAAATTTTTAGCTTAGTATATCTCTTGTGGAAACATAATATTTTTCAGTTTTTGAAGTTGAGAGCTTAGAACTGAATAGAGAGACAATATATCCTTAGCTTTGAAGATTTGAAAATTTCCATTTCCAAGAAATTTGAAGTGGGTGTCGAAGATTCTTTATTTTAGACCTTTGTAAAGACAATATCAATTATACCCAGTTGATGGAAACACAACTTGGTAACGATTTTTACCTTTTTACTATATTTAGCTAAAACCTCAATTTTTCGGGTGTGATTATGGGTTGATTTAACTACTGGGTATTGTTAATTGATAGTTTATTTACTGTTTAAAAGTGATTTCATTCAGTAATTGTGGTTGAATTTAATGGGTTGTAGTTGCAAATACAATCTTAGCTTTGTGTTTTTGGCTTGGTCGAGAGAGAGGTTTTAAAACCAAAATTACAGATTCGATGGTCTATGGGTATTGGATTGCCATGGGTTCAACTCGAGAGAGTGAACCCTAAACCCCTTTCCACACATTCCACTCAAGAGATTGAATAGACTAAAGTGAAGGTTGTACTTCATTGCCGCTTATTGGTGTTCAAGAGAAACCAATTTGATTCAGGGTAAATTATTCGAGAGAAAGTTTACCCCCACTAAAGTCTAGCTTATTCACCGATTTGCAATTGTTTACTATTAATTGCAATTACCCGGTTGTTAAACTTAGCCCATAATCCAATCACAACCCAAGAATCTCGTCTCTATATTCGTATTTTCGTGTTATTTATTGTTTTAGTTGATAGTACAAACAAACCTCCTTGATATTTGACACTTGTCTCACTTATAATTTAAACCATGCTTTTATTCGTAAATGTTTTTAGCTATGATTAACTTGAGCATATTTATGCTTTTCTATTGATTCTTGAGTACGAACCACTCCCTTGGGACTCCACCCCAACTCACTAGTTGGGTGATATTACTATTGAACGATCGTTGATCCTTATTATTGGATGAAGTATCTTTGATAATGTTTATGAAAATGGCGCCGCTGCCGGGGAGTGGTGTTACTTGAGAAGTTTTATTTAAGTTGAGTTTTGTTCTTGTTAGTTATAATGATACTTACTTAATTTTGGTTTTGTTTTGCTTGTTTGTACTTTGAAATAGAGGAGGTGAGCATGTTGGGCAGTAATTCCGAACAAATGGATTTTCCTCCGTTAGAAGTGATGATGTTCAGGGATCGCATCCTAACCTTCAAACAATTGGAAGGTGAACAGATTTATGAGTCGTGGCTAAGGTTTAAAGCACTGTTGGTTTAATGCCCAACTTATGAAATTCCCTATGTAGTCCTCTTGGATTGTTTTTACAGAAGTCTTGGTCCTGGGAACAAGGTGTTGGCTGATCAACTCATCCTGGGTGGTATTGCACAACAACCCTATGTGATAGCATCCCAACTGCTTGATCACATGGCTGAAACAAACCAAGAAGTAGAGAGGGACTTCATGTTGGCCACACTGATAACTCAGCTGGATGATTTGGCCAAAAAGATAATGGAGATTGAAGTCCAATGCAAAAGGAAGGATATAGACATCCCTCATCATAAGCGAAGAAAGCCTAAGGACAATGAGGCTAGTCATGTCGAAGGAATGCTCTCAATCATTCTCCAAAAGGTCAATGAGCATGATAGAGTGCTATAAAAGATGAAAGAGAATGTCTAAGTGCTAAATCAGATGATTGGCTCTCATTCCAGATCTATCCAGCCTCTTGAGAACCTTATGGGTCATGCGCGGCCTCATCTCTACCCGCGACAAAAAAAGGGGTTGCCTAGTGATACTATGGCTAACCCCAAATATGAGGTTTAAGTGTTGATTTGTGTCGTACCATGACGTTAACTAAGGCGCTGCTTGGGAGTCAACCTAAGACCCTTTTATTGCTTTATTTTTGTTTGGGTAGATAATGGTGTGTTGATTATGCAGGTTAAAGTGTGGAAAGTGTTTGAAAAATGCAGGGTGACGAGCTAAAGGTCCAGTCGGCGCATTGCCGAAGATGTCGGCGACCCCGACCCAGACTTCTATTGGACTCAAGAAAATTTTACATTGGAGTCTGTAAAACTCGGCGTTCCCAGGAAATTATTGGCGAGTGGCCGACAAGGTCAGCGATCACGATCTATACCGTCGTTTGGACCCCCAAATCAACTGAGGGCCCTGTAAAACTTGGCGAGGTAAGTGACTACTTGGCGTGTCGCCGAGTGGTTCGGCGAGCACGACTAATGTCGCCGAATGGGCTAGAACTGGACGGTTTTTTAAGGCCAAAGGTTCAAATTTTCAAACTCTTCACTTTCCCTCACTTTTTATATTCCCAAACTCACACCCGCACTCTAGTTTATATATTATATAACTTTTAGAGTATTTTAGTCATTGATTTGTGCTCGGATTTGGATTATGATACGCTCAAATTACACCTTCCTAAAGAAGCATAAGCGATCGTTATCAAGTAAAGAACCCAACTTGTAGGTTGGGGTCGATCCCATGAGGAAAATGGTTTAGACTTCACTTTTACTAACAATTATATTCGTTTAGTCAAATTACTTCCAGAAACAAGTAATTAAAAGGGGGGGGGGGGGATTTGTGAAATACAATTGTAAGAATTCAGTAAGTAATCAGTAAACAAAAGTCAATTTCGATTGTTATCAAGATGAGAGAATTAACTAGGGTATACGTGTTCCCCACAAGCTCATAACACAGTAATCCTACTAATAGCAATCCTTTCCTAGTGTACTACATGCAAAGTGATAAGTTAGGTATCTCTAAATCCTTGGTCCGGCATATAGAGAATTTCACCCCGCACCTTAGTCCGGCTACGTGTGTATAATTTACTAACCCAAACCTTTACCTCATATTAGACAACATATGTGGTCCGGCTATGCGTGTATAATTTACTAACCCAAACCCTAGTTGTGGAGTTTAGTTACCCATAATCATATGAATACACTTCATTGTTTTAGATGAAAGAATTACGAACTTACGTAAGAAGAATAATAAACCCAGAAATTCAACTTGAATTGCAACACTAAAATCTTCAAAACAAACTTAGGAAATTAAGAATTGCTAAAGTTGCAAGTTAATCTCCCAAGTCAAGAACTAGAATAAAAATAATAAAGTCTAACCCCCAAAAACGAAGTTTACATGCCCTATTTATAATAAACCCAGAAATTCAACTTGAATTGCAACACTAAAATCTTCAAAACAAACTTAGGAAATTAAGAATTGCTAAAGTTGCAAGTTAATCTCCCAAGTCAAGAACTAGAATAAAAATAATAAAGTCTAACCCCCAAAAACGAAGTTTACATGCCCTATTTATAATAAACCCAGAAATTCAACTTGAATTGCGACACTAAAATCTTCAAAACAAACTTAGGAAATTAAGAATTGCTAAAGTTGCAAGTTAATCTCCCAAGTCAAGAACTAGAATAAAAATAATAAAGTCTAACCCCCAAAAACGAAGTTTACATGCCCTATTTATAGAAAACAAGTCCTAAATTAAAGGGGAAACAAAATAAGAAAAGTTTGTTTAGGCAGGTGTCTTCATTCCACGAGGCTGACTCACGAACCGTCAATGGATCTACTGTCCGTGAGTCCCTTCCATCAGCCAGGACTTAGAAAATACTCTAGCTTCCAAGAATCAGCTTCTCTGAAGCAAACGATGAAACTCCAGTACGGACCGTAGATCGATCTACGGTCCGTCAATCCCTCTCCGTAGCTCCACAATTAGAATCTTCAAACATCAGGTACTGGAACCCTCACAGTATCATTCTACGGATCAGCAGTACGATCCGTAGATCAATCTACGGACCGTCAATGGCCACCGTGGTTCCACACTTGGTTAGATTTCCCTGAGTTGTCTTCCATGCCTTGCCTGCTGATCTACAGTCGCCATCTACAGAGCATCAATGGACCTACGGTTCGTAGATCACCTCCGTAGATGCCGTGTTCTGCATTTCTTTCAGCTGTCTCTTTACTTTTGCGCCTAAAAATCTTTCCTGCAAAACATGATAAAAACACATAAAAACCAATACAAAAAGGCCCTAGACACACACAACTCTTAAGTGAAATGTATTAAAAATATCATAAACTCACAGTATATCAACACTCTCAACTTAAATTCGTTGTTTGTCCTCAAGCGATGCACTAAGACTTTAAACGACACTTGTATAGAATTAAGCAATTTAAGCACAAGCAATCACATGACACTCTATCCCAACTATCTTTTCTGGTGAAAAGTCTATTCTTTTAGACTCGACAAGCTAATTCATGCGGGTCAAAGTATGACAAAGATCAACCAACGAACACACAACATTCACTGTTTCATTATCACCAAGGTACCAACTTTTCGACAATGTAACTAGTGGCCTTACTACAAACGAAATCCCTTTTTCACACAATGAATATGAATTTGAGTACAAGGATTCATTTAACACTCACACTCAGAAGTAACTTCAAGTACAGTTAATGCTCAATACCATAGGCTTGCCCTTATTTTCACTGCTTAGACTCTCCAAACTAGATTCTAGGATCATTATAGGACTTTCTTGGCTTGTAACATAAGCTCAGGGTCAGGTGTGGTACATTTAGGTACTTCTTAGTGACTTTCTGCCCTCCTTGACTAACACTAGGCTTTCAACCTCTTTTTGCCCTATTTTTGATATCCTACAGTTTTATCTTCTTTCCCTTGATTTTCTTCAACCATGGATGTGACTTTAGACTTTGTAGCTCTTTATTTTTCACTTTCATCTCTTTCTTGCATTTTATTCTTTTCTTTAGATTTCAACAAGTCACATCCTTTCCTCTCTTTTTCTTTTTCTCTTTTTTAACATCAAACTCTTTTCATACCTATTTTTCTTTCGGTTTCTTCTTTCATAGCCACCCTCAACTTATGGATTTCCCATTGGTTGAGGTACACAATACCCGATGTCGGATCAGGGCCAAGATTGAGGTTACCCTTTACATTAGCCACCTTTAACTTAGGCTTTTGGCCTAAGTCGAGGTGTACATGTCCAAGGAGGGACTGGGGCCAACATAGTAGATTATGGGAAGGTGAGCTAGGGGTTTAGAAAGAAATGGTCTACTTTAGGCTTAAAGCATTTGGATCAAAGGGAGCATTTATTTCATTTGGTTGGATTCTTCTTTAAGGCAATTTGTGGACTTATCAGAAAAAAGGGCCTATGATCACTTCCTAGCCTCTAGAGTAAATTGTCTTAGCAAGACTAACCGGGCAAGTTCTAGATTGACACAAAATTGTTTGAACAATCAACTATTCTCACACACTCTTGGAACATAGTTTCATTATCAGATTACTCAGTTCAAGTTTTAGCTTAAGTCATGCCATCAAGTTGGTTCATTATCATGTCATACTCAGAGCCGATACATTCAACTTATCTTAGCCTACAAATTCTAGCACACATTACAAAATTTGGACGAGTATAAGTTTTCATAAGCCATCATGCTTCATTCTTTTTCATGCTTCTACATATACGATCCTAGCACATGCTAGTTCAACAGAAATTAAACAGTCTCTTGAGGGAAAAGAACACATGCAAGAAAACCCCAAGAGAGGATTACGAGTTGGGTTACTTAGACTTCACTCTATCACTCACAATCCATTTACCCCAACCCCAACAAAAATAGATGCGATTGTCCCCAATGCATACAAAAAAAGTAAAAGATAATGGATTGGGTGAAGCAAACCTATGGCGCATAGCGCCGAAGACTTATCAACAAATGGGTGGGTCCGATTTCTCGGAGCCCGCTAAATCAACACTCGGGTCACCCTCAGTAGTGCCCGCATAAAAAAAGACAACACCATCAGTAGTGCTATCTGTCACTCTAATTGCACCCGCAGTGGTGCTCACATCAATCCTCACGAGCATAGAACTCGACGGCTCAACAATCATCTCACTGGTCCTTTGCTGCCTTAGCTGCTCATCTATTATGGAGGCTTTCCGTGCCTTCTTCTCCTACATGCGCTGCCTTTTGCTAGCCTTTTCCTCCTCTGTGAGCTCATTTTTGTGACTAGATTGGTGCCTCTTACCGTGGGCACGTGCAGACTCGGGCTGCTCCTACGCATCATCTCCACTGTATAGTGCACCTAGGACTGTATCATCGTCTAAACCAGAGGGTGCAATATGTGGCTCAACAAATGGTGTGGCCAGGATGGCGTCAACATCGTCCCGGAGACTAGCTAGCTCGATCCGAAAAGAGGACATATCAGTAGTGGGAGTTAGCCTCTCTAGAACTCTTAACTCGAAGGCATCGAGCCACTTATGACTTGCTTGGACCTTATGGTCCGTTTTCGCCTCTATCCTTTTTTCTACTCTCTCTTCAAACTTAACAATCAACTTCTCCATCCAGGGCTTAATATGGTGCAGCAAGGTGGCCATCGGACCATTAGTATAACATTAGTTCTCGAAGGTGGGGTGACTCTAGATGAGCTGGGGGCCTGACTAGTGGCCTGAGAAGAGGAGGCTGGGGAATCATCAGTGTGGACTGGAGGGGCAGGCTCATCACCCTGCATTTGCTCCACATCATCTACTAAATCAGTACCCAATGACACATCGATCCGCGGCCCTCTGCGAGGTGCTGCCACATTTTCCTCGTCCCGAATTAGGCCAACATCTAAGGTCCCTGTAGGGTGGATTAGCCTATCATAGTGCCAGATCGACACTCTAGAGTCCCTACACAATTGGAAAATTAAACATGGAAAGGGGTAAGTAGTGGAGGTCTTGAACGCCTTGTCGTGAAATTTTGCCAGCAGCATGCGGGCAAGTCAATCTCCAATCCTGCTACTAATGCTGCAACCATGACGGCTTTATCCCATGTGAGTTGGTTGTTAGCTTTTGTAGGCGACACCATGTTACGCACCAACAACCAGAAGAACTTGGCAACAAAATTTAATGTGGCTTTTCGAATACCCAACTGTGGTGCGGTGACCCACTCCGCACGCTCGCCATCTGCAACAATGTATTTAGCCAACCAAAGGATAACAACCTCCCTCTGCTCTGCATTACGCGTTAAGGCTCCACTCCTTACACCATCCCATCTATAATCAAATTCGGTCGTGTTGAGAGCCCAAGTGTGATCAGGACCAGGGCCATAGAGGAATCGGCTGATGGTGGCATATGATATGTCCACTGGAAAACCTCGAACCATGGTAGAAGTGATAGGGTCCTGGGATGTGGGCTTGGACCTCTTGTCAATCGAATCTCGGAGAGTGGCAGCATAAGAGTCATAGAACTCCTGCACAATCTCATCACTATATGTCCCAGAGTCTCGAGCCATCCAGTCGCACTTGTGAAGCTGAAAAAGCCGATGGATGTCGGGTATAGTGTGTAAGCTCCCCGTGAGGACTTTGCACTCTTCAGTAATAAGCCGGGCCATCTTCTCTTTCTCATTCAGCATTCTGGCATCCCGATAGATTTTCCATTGCCCGTCAACACACCATTTGTTTGGCTCCCCAGCCACCGGATCAGGGTCATAGCTTCATGGCACCTGGACTTCTCCCGAACTGGTGTCCTCATCAGATGAGGTAGCTTTGTCATGTGAACCTAAGTTTATGGCGGATCCAGAACTGGAGTCGGAAGCATGAGCGGGCTCAGAGCTGGAAGCAGAGGTGGATTTTGAGCCGGAAGTAGAACCAGCCTCAGAAATTGAAGCAGAACTAGCCTCAGAACCGGAGGCAGAACCAGCCGGTGACCCGATCTATATGTTCTCCTCATCAGACTGAGAGACAGTGACTACGTTGGTGACTACCTGCCGGGACGTATTTCGGGTAGCCCGAGGAGCAGTAGGGGATGTCCTCGTGGCCGGTGGAACATATGCTTTATCCTTTTCTGCGTCCGTGTCTTCATCGATTAACCTGAAGCGAGGGGCAACAAATTTTGACTTGCCCCATTTTGTATAGGTGACTAGCTTCTTGGGTGCCATAGTACCTGTGGAAGCGTTATTAGTGCCAAAACTAACTACAAACACACTTAAAAAAATTATAGAATTAAAAATGAACAACAACAAAGACAAAATAAAATTTAGATAATGGCTACAGTGGTCATCTACAGAGGGGACCTCGGTCCGTAGGCTGATCTACGGTCCATGGATCAGAGGACCAACAACATTGGTTGTAGATGGAAACCACAGATGTACAGAACGGTTCGTAGATTGATCTACGGATCGTAGTCCACATCCGTGGTTTCACACTTGGTGAAATTTTCAAGTGCATCCAACCACAAACCTAATCTACTATCCGTAGATTGATCTACGATCTGTAGACGGGGTCTCGTGGATGTGATCTGTGCCAAGTTTCAGACATTCTTTATTTTCAAGCCCACATATTTGACCATTTTCAACTGTATCCTAGTCGAATCATGCATTTAAACATTTAATCATGCTAGTTTATCATTTTAAAGGTACCGATTACTCATTTTGATAATTAGTTCATACAAGATTCGGAACCCTAAGTCTAAACTTACATATAGACTAACATTTAGACCGGTTTAACACACTATCAAGGCAACACAATCACAATCTACCATCCCAAGGGTTTTAGTACTTAAATTTTAGCATGTAATTACATACACTTAATTACCCAAGGTCAAGACCCGACTCCCGACTTTCTATATTCAATCTATGAACCAAAATTCAAAGTGAGGGGAAAGTCTATTACCTTACAAGCAATGAGGAGTGGGGTGATTTCGTGATGACACTAAGCTTTGTAAGACTACACTAATCACCTAGTTGCGCTGAACCCGAACTCCGAAGTTTTGGAACAAATTTTGAGAGAGATTGAGGGATTTCTGGGATTAGTGGAGGTTGGAGAGGAAAGGAAAATTTAGGTTTTAAGGGGAGAGGAAAGGGAAGATTTAATGGGGAGTTATGGAGTGATTCAAGGAATTTGGAAGTTTAGAAACGGTTTGGTGGTAAATGGAGGGAAGTGGGAATGATTTAAAATTGGGGAATTTTAAATAGGATTAGTCTGGGTCGGGTCAGGCAGCATTTAGGGTTTTGGACCCACGAGACCCCGTCTACGGTCCGTGGGTCGATATACGGTCCGTAGATGGGGACCGTAGATCAAACTTGCACTTAAAAATTCAGAAACCTTACCTGGGATCAACGGACACTATTGACGGTCCATTGAATGAACCACAGACAGTCGATGGGGTCCGTAGACCGCTGCACCAGACCTTTTTCTGCAGATTCTGCTTTTCACCCCTGCACATGTAGCAACCAATAACACTTTCTTTTTACATTTTCTGGACACTTTTTAGACACAGATCCTATGCTATGTCTAGCCAACACTAAAACAAAAATAAAACAACTATCTAAATGAGTACATCGAAGCAACTAAACAAAGAAAACTACTAAACGGCAAACAAAAACCTATTGTTGGCTAGATTTTACATCTTGGGTTGCCTCCTAAGCAGCGCTTGATTTAACGTTGCGGCATGACGCATGCCTCTTGATTACTCAGACTTCATCAAGATGATAGGCTTCAACAGCTTCTTGCACACTTTCTGCGTTTCCCAAATAGATCTTGATCCTTTGCCCGTTAACCATAAACCTTGTTCCTTCACTGTTCTCAAGCTTAACCGCTCCATGGGGAAGCACTTTTGTGAGCAGAAATGGCCCTGTCCATTTGGATTTGAGTTTGCCCGGAAACAAGCGCAATCTAGAGTTGAATAGAAGCACAAGATCACCCACAACAAATTCTCGCTTTTCAATTCTTTGATCATGATACCTCTTCATCTTCTCTTTGTACAAGGCTGAACTTTCATAAGCTTTTAGGAGGAACTCATCAAGCATATTTAAGTCATTCATTCTTTGATTAGATGCGGCGCCCCAATCCAAATTTAGCTTCTTCATCGCCCACAAAGCCTTATGCTCTAGCTCTACCGGTAGATGGCAAGACTTCCCATATACAAGTTGGTAAGGAGACATACCTATGGGAGTCTTGTATGCAATACGATAGGCCCATAGAGCATCATTAAGATTCCTTGACCAATCCGTTCTATTAGCATTCATAGTCTTTGCCAAAATCTGTTTGATCTCTCTATTAGACACTTCAACTTACCCACTAGTCTGTGGATGGTAAGGAGTGGCTACATTGTGGGGGATAACATATTTCTCAAGTAGCGCCTTGAACAACTTATTACAAAAATGGGAACCTCCATCACTGATAATCGCCCTCGGTGTACCAAATCTGGAGAAGATATTCTGTTTCAAAAATGCGGTGACACTTTTACCTTCATTGTTTGGGAGCGCAACTGCTTCCACCCATTTTGATACATAATCAACCACAACAAGAATATACTTCATCCCATGTGAACTCACAAATGGACCTATAAAATCAATGCCCCATACATCAAACAACTCTATCACCAATATAGGATTTATAGGAAGCTCTTGCCTCTTTGAAATCCCTCTTTCTCTTTGGCAACGATCACAAGACTTGGCGAAATCATGAGCATCTTGGTGGATGGTAGGCCAGTAGTACCCACACTGCAAAATATTATGCGCAGTCTGAATACCACTATGATGTCCACCAACAAGCGATGAATGACATGCTTCAAGCACACTCAACATCTCAACCTCGGGCACACAACGACAAATAATCCCATCAGCACAACTACGATACAAGTGAGGCTCATCCTAAAAGAATTTCTTCACATCATGCATAAACTTTTTTCTTTGGTGAAACGACAAGTATGGGGGGACCAAATCGCTTGCCAAATAATTAGCAAAGTCTGCGAACCAAGGAATCAAATCATGAGAAGCAGCCAATACCTGTCCATCTGGGAAAGTATCATTAATTTCAGCCCTATCACCAAGCTTAAGCATAGCCTCTTCCTCTAATCTGGACAAGTGATCGGCAACTTGATTTTCGATCCCCTTCCTATCTTTTACCACAAAATCAAACTCTTACAGCAACAATACCCATCTAATCAACCTTAGTTTTGCATCCTTCTTCGCCATCAAATACCTCAATGCAGAATGGTCAGTATGCACTATGACCTTAGTACCAAGCAGGTAGGATCAGAATTTTTCGAATGCGAAAACCACCTCAAGAAGCTCTTGTTCAGTCACAATATAATTCTTTTGGGCCATGTTTAGAGCTTTGCTAGCATGGTAAATAGGATGGAGAATTTTCTCTCGCCTCTGTCCTAACACTACACCAAACATCACTCCACTCGCATCACACGTTACCTCAAACTGTTGTCCCTAATTCGGTGAAATAATGATAGGTGCAGTAACCAACTTCTCCTTCAACTCTCCAAATGATCTTAGACAAGCATCATCAAAATCAAACTTATACTCTTTTTCTAGCACTTTGCACAAAGGATGTGCAGTTTTGGAGAAATCTTTGATGAACCTCCTATAAAAACGTGCATGCCCAAGAAAACTCCTAACACCTTTTACAGAGATAAGTGGAGGAAGTTTTTCTATTACCTCAATTTTCACTTTATCTACCTCAATGCCATTCTCAAAAATCCGATGACCTAGAACTATCCCTTCTTTCACCATAAAGTGGCACTTCTCCCAATTTAGCACCAGATTGCAGTCCTCACACCTTTTAAGCACCTCAACCAGATGATCTAGACATCGATCAAAAGAGTCACCTACCACAGAGAAATCATCCATGAACACTTCAATAATTTCCTCCACCATATCAAAAAATATAGATATCATACAACGCTGGAAGGTCGCTGGAGCATTGCACAACCCAAAGGGCATCCGTTTGAAGGCGAAAGTCCCATAAGGGCAAGTGAATGTGGTCTTCTCTTGGTCCTCCGGAGCTATAGAAATCGGATTGTAGCCCGAATTACCATCAAGAAAAAAATACCAACCCTTACCAGTAAATCTATCCAATATCTGATCCATGAATGGTATAGGGAAATGGTCCTTTTCTGTCTAAGCATTTAGCTTCCAGTAGTCCATGCAGACTCTCCATCCAGTCACAGGCCGCATCGGAACAAGCTTATTTCTCTCATTAGGAACCACAGTAATCCCACCTTTCTTGGGCACATATTGAACAGGACATACCCAACAGCTATCTGCAATGGGATAGATAACTCCAACATCCAACCACTTGATGATCTCCTTCTTAACTACCTCTTGCATAGGAGATTTAATCTTCTTTGGTGCTCAATACTAGGTTTGTGATCTGGCATGAGTTGGATTTTGTGGGAACAAATACCGGGAGAAATCCCAATAATATTTGCAGTAGTCCACCCAATAGCTCGCTTGAACCTCATTAACACAGTCACCAAGCACTCAATTTGTCTCACATTTAAATCTACCACAATGATGAACGGCAAAGTATTATCTCTACCCAAGAATACATACCTCAAATGCGGTGGTAGAGCCTTAAGCTCCAATTTTAGTGCCTCTACAACAGATGGTCTCGCGGGTGGAGACTCACGATTCTTCATGTCTAACTCATACTTCTTTGGCTTTGACTTATATTCGCACCTATCGAGTGCAGCTACCAACTCATCGTACTCTTCAATTCCATCACTATCAAAATTCATCATCACTGCTGCTAGTGCCTCAACACCGAATCGCTCTACAATTTGCACTTCTGTTCCACTCTCAACTCTGCAGGTTATAGTAGATACCGTTTGGAGCTCATTACTCTGCTTCATGGACCTACAAATATTGAAAGTTGCTTCTTAATTGTTTAGTCTGAACTTCATCTGCCTTTTCTCCATATCAACCCATGCACGCCTTGCGGCAATGAATGGTCTCCCAAGGATGATGGGAACCTCAAAATCAACCTCACAGTTAAGAATCACAAAATCCACTAGAAAGATGAACGACTCCACTTTCACTAGCACATCATGGAGTAAACCAATGGGCCTTTTCACGGTTCGATCAGCCATAAGTAACCGTATCGTAGTAGGATTTGGATCCCTTACACCCAACTTCTTATAAATAGACAATGACATGAGGTTGATGCTGGCACCAAGATCACACAATGCCTTAGCAAAATGTAACAACCCTATAGTACATGGAATCGTGAAAGCACCAGGATCTTCCTTCTTCTGCACAAGAGACCTTGTAGCAATAGCGCTATAATGCTGCAATCTATTATCATCTTCAAAACTCACAGACCTTTTCTTTGTCACCATATCTTTCATAAACTTCGCATACCCAGACATTTTCTCCAAAGCTTCTATCAACAGAACGTTGATGGAAAGCTGCTTCAACATAGTAATAAACCAGTGATATTTACCATCTTCAGTCTTCTTCACTAACCTCTGCGGAAAAGGTGGTGGAGGTCTAGGTATGGGGACCACTTTCTGAGATATATCTACTGCTTTCTCTGTCTCATTCTTAGACTCTTCTCTAACATCTACCACATCATCTTTTTTTCTAATCTCAACATCCATCATAGACGGCATAGGTGGATCAATGGTTTGCTTATCCCCTCGAGTAGTAGTTGCCATACAATGACCATTATTCTTTGGATTTTGGATGGTTTTGCTAGGAAAAGTGCCAGGTTGACGTGGGTTCACTGTAGTAGCCAACTGAGTCATCTGCTGCTCTAGTTGCTTTATTCACACTACATGGGCATCGATCTTTTGACCAATACCAGACAAGTCGTTTCTCATCTCCTTCACATTCTTATCAGTTGCATCAAATCTTCTCATCATCTTATCTTCAATACGCGCCATATTGCCTCCAGCTTCCCTAGTACCAAATTCATGATTTTGAGGGGGAACATAAGGTCCAACCCGATCGTTTCTGTTGCCATAGTTATTCCGGTTGTAGTTGTTGTCGTGATTGAAGTTCCAATCACGGACATATTGACCCTTTCGATTGTAATTGCCATAGTTCTGACCTTGGTTTCCTTGACCCTGGCGCCAATTTTCTGTGTTGGATCCTTGGGCGTTTGGTCGGAAACCCCCGTCTGATCATTCACCGCATAAGCATCCTCTTCATAGTAACACTCTTCAACTGGTGGTGGAGTTCTAGTTATGTAGTTCACCGCATTTACCTTTTCCGCACCTCCGCTCACATGCTTCAATTCCAACCCTAACTAGGTCCTCATCTAAGTCATCTCCTTACGAATATCATCCGCAGACTGGTTGTTTGTAGCTTGAACGGAAAATGTGTTTCTCCCAGTATCTAACCTCCTAGTGCTCCATTCTTTATTTTTGCGAGAGATCTTCTCCAATTTTTCTGCAATCTGTGTGTATGTGCACTCACCATATGAACCTCCATCAATAGTATCAAGCACTGATTTATTGTTGTCATCCTGACCTCGATATAAATATTCCTTTAGTGACTCATCATCAATACGATGATTCAAAACACCTCTTATAAACGCAGTGAATCTGTCCCAAGAGCTACTCACAAACTCTCCGGGTAATGCCACAAAATTATTGACCTTATCTTTGTGATTGAGCTTCTTGGATACTGGATAATATCTTGCTAAGAACACATCCTTTAGTTGGTCCCATGTATAGATTGAGTTATAAGGAAGTTCAGTGAACCATACAACAACATCGACTCTTAGTGATAGAGGGAACACTCACAATCCAATGACATCCATATCCAAGTCTGGTCGACCTACACAGCTCTTGCAAACTACTCTTATCTTGGCTATGTGAGCATGTGGATCCTCCGATGACAACCTCGAGAACAAGCCCATCGCTGTAAGCATCTGCATTAAGCTACTGGTCACTACAAATGTGTGCCCCGGAGGCAAAGGGGGTAGGCCAAGAGGTCCATCTGAGTCAGCACGTCTACGTTGCCCCTATAGTTTTCATGTAGTCGTAGGCCTTGTGGACCCTGCACCCTTACTTCATCTCCCAATTGATTTTCAGCTAGAACCTGGTTGTCCCCACCAACTACCCTCGGAGGTTGCAACTCAGCTTCATCACCTAGATTGTCTCTGATAGGATTAACTTGAACTCCTTGATTGTCTCTGATAGGATTAACTTGAACTCCTTGATTGTTCATTCTTCGCAAAGTTCGGTTCAACTTTGGATCGTAAGGAGTAAGTGGTTCACCTTGGTTCCTTGTACTTGGCATACACTTGAGTCAGAACCTGAGAGAGACAAAAACAAAAGAAAAAGTAAAATTAGGAAATATTTGACCAAAGTTCAATAATGTAGTTAAAATTAGTCTAAAATCCAATTTCCCCGGCAGCGGCGCCAAAATTTGATACGCTCAAATTACACCTCCCTAAAGAAGCATAAGCGATCGTTATCAAGTAAAGAACTTAACTTGTAGGCTGGGGTCAATCCCATGAGGAAAATGGTTTAGAATTCACTTTAACCAACAATTATATTCGTTTAGTCAAATTACTTCCAGAAACAAGTAATTAAAAAGGGGGATTTGTGAAACAAATTGTAAGAATTCAGTAAGTAATCAGTAAACAAAAGTCAATTTCGGTTGTTATCAAGATGAGAGAATTAACTAGGGTATACATGTTCCCCACTAGCTCATAACGCAATAATTCTAATAATAGCAATCCTTTCCTAGTGTACTACATGCAAAGTGATAAGTGAGGTATCTCTAAATCCTTGGTCCGACATCTAGAGAATTTCACCCCGCACCTTGGTCCGGCTACGTGTGTATAATTTACTAACCCTTACCTTTACCTCATATTAGACATCACATCGATGTTTGGCTTAGTTATTACTTTGCACCAATCAACACTAGCCTATTAGATAGTATCACACTAAATCTATGTTGATAATTCTTTTCTTGTTGATTACCTCCTTGGTTCGACAAGTAACAACAAGGCGAGTTCTAACGCGTGCACTTGTTAAAAAGACTTCTAAATGAAAGAATTATCAATGTTTGCAACAACACTATTCAAGAATTGCTTAGTTACTATTCATACTTTGTTAATCGTTCATGGTTCCCACAACCCTAGTTGTGGAGTTTAGTTACCCATAATCATATGAACACACTTCATTGTTTTAGATGAAAGAATTACGAACTTACGTAAGAAGAATAATAAACCCAGAAATTCAACTTGAATTGCAACACCAAAATCTTCAAAACGAACTTAGGAAATTAAGAATTGCTAAAGTTGCAAGTTAATCTCCCAAGTCGAGAACTAGAATAAAAGTAATAAAGTCTAACCCCCAAAAACGAGGTTTACGTGCCCTATTTATAGAAAACAAGTCCTAAATTAAAAGGAAAACAAAATAAGAAAAGTTTGTTCAGGCACACGTCTTCATCCACGAGACTGACTCGTGGACCATCAATGGATCTACGGTCTGTGAGTCCCTTCCGTCAGCCAGGACTTAGAAAATATTTCAGCGTCCAAAAATCAGCTTCTCTGAAGCAAACGATGGAACTTCAGTACGGACCGTAGATCGATCTACGGTCCGTCAATCCCTCTCCATAGCTGCACACTTAGAATTTTCAAACATCAGGTACTGGAACTCTCGCAGTATCATTCTACGGATTAACAGTACGGTCCGTAGATCAATCTACGGACCGTCAATAGCCACCGTAGTTCCACACTTGGTTAGATTTCCCTGAGTTGTCTTCCATGCCTTGCCTGCTGATCTACAGTCACCATCTATGGAGCCTCAATGGACCTACGATCAGTAGATCACCTCCGTAGATGCTGTGTTCTACATTTCTTTCAGCTCTCTCTTTACTTCAGCGCCTAAACATCTTTCCTGCAAAACATGATAAAAACACATAAAAACCAATACAAATAGGCCCTAGGTACACACAACTCTTAAGTGAAATATATTAAAAATATCGTAAACTCACAGTATATCATATTACATTGCCGCCTAGCATTTTAATATCATTTTAATCAGCATCTAAGGTTGGTTTTCCAAACCCCGAGTCTATTTTTATCAATTTTGTACTCATTTGCAACATTATTATCTTGATTGAGGTGTCCCTGGCCTCTCTGATAGGATTAGAATGTTTGAATGCTTGCTCTAATTTGAATGTCTTTCCCGTATTACTTTTAATGTTGAAATCTCGTAATGTTATGCCTTTAAATTGGTTAAATTTTATGGGGTTGTGCTTGCATGTCGTTGGGTTTATTTGGGTGAAGTCTGAGTAGCCAGTATTTGTGCCAAACGACGTAATTTACCTAATGATAGAAATGATGACATCATTCTTAAGGGTAAAAGTCGTCAATTGGCCAAATTTGGCAAACTCGGGAGAATTCTGAGTATCTCGGGGTGATGGGTGTTGTGGGTCTAGTTTTAATTTGAGTTGTGCATGTTTTGATTTTGTTTTCGGGGGTTGTGAGGTTAAATTCGAGAAGTTGGGTTGAAAGTAGGCACGTTGGGTCATTTGGTGAGCTGTGTCGAGCTCGCTGAACCACTCGGCAGTTCACCGAAGGTCCCCATCTCGCCTTTAGTTTCATGCTAAATGAATAGTTTGGCTCTGTAACTTTCGGCGAGAAGCCTGAGATCCCTAAAAGCACTCGGCGACTCGCCAAAAGTCTTCTTGATCACCTTTTTTGTTTGCACCGTTGAACCTTTTTACATTGTAACTTTCGATGGGCTAGCCCTTACTTGCCGAAAACAGTCGGTGATCCGCCGAAAGCAGTCAACGATTCGCCGAAAAGGCTTTCCCATTACCGACTTGCTAAAATTTTTGAGCCAATCCCTTCGACGATCCCGACCTAGCCCGCCAAAGAGATTCGGTGACTCACCGGCTGGTTCGGTGAGTCTGTCTGCAATTATTTTCTGTACCTTTGATTTAAATGCTTCTAACTTTTTCCCGATGTTTTGCAGATATGGTATGATCAAATATAGACATGTCACCCCGAAAAAGAGCTCGGGGTATCACTATAAATAAAGGGGTATCAAACCCTCCAAAGAAGGGCAGACAAGAGCCTCCTCTAGGTGACAAAGATAAGGGCAAGAGGCCCATATCCAATAGGGTGACTACTGGTTATCGGGATTCTTTATCTGGGCCTGAGGATGACCATCATTTCCAGTCCCGACGGAATGAAATCCGGGCTAGATCTCAACCTGACTCAGCCAGAGTCCCTCTTGCTTCCACACCAACAGACTCAGTGCCAGCTCAGGCACTTTCTGTGACCCCTATGCCACCTATCATTCCTCATCCCAGGCTTGTAAACCGGTTAAAAGGTTATGGTTTGTGAACCATCATAGAAGAGAAGTTGCTCTCGACAGAAGGCCTGGAAGGCAAGTAGTCAAATGTGAGGAACACCCTCCACTACCATAGGTTTGATCAGTTTACCAGGCTGCGAGGCCCTTACATTCCTTCATGGGTCTGGGAGTTCTATACTGCCTACGGTGACTTGGTCCCGAAGATCAAGAAGAATGATAGGAGGAGAGCAGATCCAGCAGATACCTCTCCGGAGGTTGATGTTGATTCTATACCTGCAGAGGCATCTTTGCCTACTCCGACCTCCAGGCCTCCGGGCCTCCGGGCCTTCAGGTACTTCTGCCCCTACCTCTTCTTCATATGCTCCAGGTACATCCACTTTCTCCCAGCAGGACAAGATTACTCAGGCAATGATCCTGAATATGAGGCATCTAGCCCATTCAACTGACGTGAGGGCTACCAGACTTGAGAGAGACGTCCCTCTTATGATTGAGGCTACTATTTTAGCTGCAGTGACCCTTATTCAGACTTCTATTGACACTCTCACCACGAGAGTCGAGGCTTGTGAAAACAGGCAGGGGGAGACCTCTGAGGTTACCAGTTTGAAAGCCAAGGTAAAAGACTTGAGGAATGAAGTAGACTATCTGAAGTCTACAGACTCCACTTCATTACTAGAGGCTGCAGATGATTTGGATGCTCCTAATACTTCAAAGATTCCTTCGGCTACCACCGGAGATATACATAAGGATGAGGGTATAATTGATGAGTCAGATGCTGAGACCGACGAGGAGCAGATAGAGAGACAGGAGGAGAGCATATATTGAGACTTTCCAGATCTTGAGGAGACGATCATGCAGTCGGTGATCCAGACATCACTGACTGAGTCTGCTATGTCAGCTTCTAGTGGGTATGGTACTGCTATTCTTTCTGAGGTGACTTCGAGTACTGAGGCCCAAGTCCAGATTGATGCACCAGGCATTGATGCCCAGACAGATGGAATGATTGTGTAGACAAGATCCCCTATTTACCTCCCTCTCTGTCTTTCTTTATTTAACTTTTTGATATTTTTATTTGCATTTGAGGACAAATGACTTTATTTGTGGTGGGGTGAGGCCTACCTTTTGTGTGAATATTCATGTTTTTTTATATATTGGGTTTTGAGCTGAAATTATGTTGTACACTTTTTTTTTTAAAACAAATTTTGGTAGGCCTTTCATTAATATCAAATCAGGAGTAAACAATTACAAACTCATTTGGGTCTAATACCCAAATCCAAAAACAATACACATAAATCAAGTTAGCTCATTCGGTCACCCTACTCCTTATAATCCCTGACTGTTAGCGTTTCCTAATTCTGCTTTTTTCCTTTCCTTTCCCAGAAACTTACTCACCTTAGTTGTGGCTCGATCCTCCCCCTTCCCATTGCCTCCTTAATGGTGATATTTGTATGTATGGGGTCTGACTTTTATCGCTGTTTAGTATTCTTCTTCCATTAGGTTCAAGACTATTAAAATCCTCATATCTGCATGTACCTTTCTTTATCGCCTTGTTTGCTAAGTAGTCCGCAAGTTGATTTCCCTCCCTCATTATATGATGGAATGTATGTTGTATGTCTTTCAATATTGTCTTAATTTCTTCCACCAGATCTGTGATTATCCATGGGGTAGCCCATTTTCCTTCTAGCACTTTGCACATTAGCATAGAATCTGTTTGAATGATGTCCTGATTATAATGTGATTTCTTACAATGCTTACTTTCTTCTAGGATGGCCTTTGCTTCTGCTACTGTATTTGTAGTGTTTTCCATACACGCACCTTCAGCATACATAATATCTCCTCTCTCGTTCCTTAGACAAAATGCATAAGAGCTCACTCCCGGATTTCCTTTAGATGCTCCGTCAGTGTTATATTTAATCCACCCTGTTTGTGGATACTCCCACTTCTTCACTCTTGGCCTATAGTCCTCCATTGCCTTCAGAATTTCTGCCCAGCTACCTCTACTTTTCATACTAGGCCTTCTTACCTTTGCCAACATAAACATATTTCTAGTTACATTATGTATGACTCTTGGTATGGAGATGTTCTTTCCTTCATGCTTCTTTTTGTTTCTCCTCTTCCATAGTTCCCATATTATGAAGCTTGGCATAGCTCTATAGAATGACTTTTGGTCTGGTTTGATACTGGCCCCCCACCACAACATTATCACTTCTCTTAGTTGTAATCCAGTAATGTTTAAACCTGCAAAAGAACAAAAGTAGGACCATGTCCTGTTAGCAAAATCTAATTTTAGAAACACGTGAGAAAGTGTTTCCTCGTCAGGTTTGTCACAACACTAACATCTCGGTGGGCCTTCTAGACCCCATCTTCTCAGCCTATCATCCACTGGGATCTTAAATTTCCATATTCGCCACATCATAAAGGCCATTTTGAACGGCATTCCTTTAGTCCATATCCACCTATAGATTCTGTTAGGGTCCTCCTTATGCCTTATATAATTCCATGTAGTCTTCACTGTAAAGGCTCCCCTTGACTCCAACATCCAGCATGGTTTATCTTCAGTACATCTCTCTTTAGGTGGTTTGATGTGACAAAGTATATGTTCCACCAGATCTGAGGGTAAAATATCATTCAGAATATCCACGTTCCATTCTCCTTGAATGGCAAGATCTGGTACCTTGACGTAGGTCTCATCCCATTCAAAGTCATCCCCTGAAATTGTGTACAAATCCCCCATTCCTGTCCAGTTGTCGTGCCACAGGGAAGCTGATCCATTTCTAGTCTGCCATAATATTTGGAGTTCAATTAACTCTCGAGCCTGCAACATCTTCTTCCAAATTAATGTTGTACACTGATTTTTGTGGAAGGTTTGAGCTTGTGGCTCTGTGTTTTTAATTGTAAATGATTTTTTACCCTTCCAAATTTTTTTTGCCACCGCTTGTTTATGTTGAATGTGGCTGTTCTTTTGCAAATTTGAGTATCGATTTTAATCAATACCGATGACTTGAATAGTGCTCATAATTGAACAAAAATGAATGTGCGGCTACGATGAGGCCAAATGAAGTTGCATAATCAATATGTGAGCTCTTTGCATCTCGTTGTGACTAGCCAATTATCGAATTAAGTCTCTTGTGATGAACATTGCACACTAGCAAAAGTGTGGAGTCTTGTTTGACTTTGGTGTCAATGCTTTGTGTGATGAGCTTACCGACAACCATGTGTGATGACACCTAGAATTTTCCCCGTTGGTCCGGTTGACTAATTGATGCAATCTCTTGATATGATCTTAGGCAACTTTAATAAGTGTGAAACAATTTGACATTATACCTTTTTTGTGGTCTACCTTGTGAGTGTGTGAACTCCTTTTGAGCACCCTTTGAACCTTAACCTTTTTTTGGAAGAAACTTGATGAAAACATAACCTTTCTTGATCCAATACCATAATCCTCATGATTTGTTTGAATAGACAACTTAGGCCAAAAGCCTAAGTTGGGGGTGTGGTGAAAAGAGAAGGTAAATCAAGGAGTGCAAGAAAGTCCCCTTCTACCCATGCTTTGAGAAAAATGGAACCCCTCCATACAAAAAAAAGAGAGAAAAAGAAGAAAAGAATGAAAAAG
This sequence comes from Solanum stenotomum, assembly GCF_019186545.1. Classification (NCBI taxonomy): domain Eukaryota; kingdom Viridiplantae; phylum Streptophyta; class Magnoliopsida; order Solanales; family Solanaceae; genus Solanum; species Solanum stenotomum. Next base: position 40,055,126 of record NC_064292.1, read on the forward strand.
AAAAAGTTGTGGAATAAAGTTGTGAAAATGCAAAAAGAAATGGGGTTTCCAATAGTTCATGGAAAGTGAATAATGGGATGAGTTGTAAGCACAAATGGAAAATGATAAAGAAAATGAAAGGGAGTGTTGTTCACACCACATTTCATGAAGACTATAGCCATTGAGCATAAATGACCATACCTTTGCACTCAGCCCCGTTACAAGCCTTGAAAAGACCTTTTTGATCTTGGGTGAGTTGAAACAAATTTTGGTTGGAAAATATGGGCAAATCTATGGGTGAAATCATACATTGTGTTCATCTTTTTGAGTGTGAGTGTTGTATTTGATTTTGAAACTTTAAATTGTTGAACCATTGTGTGTGAATATGGAATCATTCTTTGTGTGAGGGCATTTGAGTACCTTTGTTGAGCTTGAACTTGCATTTGAAGCAAGTATTGTGAACTTGAGATTCTTTGATATTGGTGAGTCACAACTTGACTCTTTGAGTGCACAATTGATCTTTGCATGAGTAAGTTGAGTCTTTTTTTGTGCATTCATGATTGAATCTTGTGTAGCACTATTTGAGAAATCCTTTTTGAACTGCTGAACATGAGTTTTACTTGAGGACAAACAAAAGTTTAAGTTGGGGGTGTTGATGAGTCCACGATTTGAACTCATTTACGACTTTATTTTAATAGATTTAGTGTCCTCAAACACATATTTTGTTCCAATAACTGATGTTAATCCCTGAATTTCAGGTATTTAGATTGAAGAACAAAGCATGGACACTATTGAGCAAAAAGGAACAAGGCAGCTGAAAGAACGAAGGAAAGAAGGCCCGAGGATCGCGTAACCCATTAGGCGAGTCGCCAAACGGCCAGGGTCTTGCCTAATGTTCTAGAGTGCCAAGCCCTGAAGGAGCAAATCTAGTTGGCGAGAGAAATAAGGTGTCGGCGAGTCACCGAACGGTTCCGTGATGCAGTTCCATATCGCCCAAAGTTACAGAACCTGAAGATGCCGAAGGTAAAAGCAAAACGGCGATGAAAATGACTAAAGGGCGGATTGCCGGTTGGATCGGCGATCCCAACTTACTGCGCCGACTGAACCTTCGCAGCACACTTTTTGACAACTATAAATACTTGTTTAAATTTTTAGCTTAGCATCTGATATCGGATCTCTTGTGGAAACATAATATTTTTTAGTTTTTGAAGTTGAGAACTTTGAATTGAATAGAGAGACAATATTTCCTTAGCTTTGAAGATTTCAAAATTTCCATTTCCAAGAAATTTTAAGTGGGTGTCGAAGATTCTTCATCTTAGACATTTGTAAAGACAATATCAATCGTACCGAGTTGATGGAAACACATCTTGGTAGCAATTTTTACCTTTTTACTATGTCTAGCTAAAACCCCAATTCTTATGGTGTGATTATGTGATTATGGGTTGATTTAACTACTGGGTATTGTTAATTGATAGTTTATTTACTGTTTTAAAGTGATTTCGTTCAGTAATTATGGTTGAATTTAATGGGTTGTAGTTGTAAATACAATCTTAGCTTCGTGTTTTTGGCTTGCTCGAGATAGAGGTTTTAAAACCACAATTACTGAATCGATGGTCTATGGGTACTGGGTTGTCATGGGTTCAGCTCGAGAGAGTGAACCCTAAACCCTTTTCCACATATTCAACTCGAGAGAGTGAATGGACTAAAGAGAAGGTTGTATTTCATTGCCGCTTATTGGTGTTCGAGAGAAACCAATTTGATTTAGGGTAAATTGTTCAAGAGAAAGTTTACCCCACTAAAGTCTAGCTTATTCACTGATTTGTAGCTGTTTACTATTAATTGCAATTACCCAGTTGTTTACCTTACCCCATAATCCGATCACATCCTAAGAATCTTGTTTCCATATTCGTATTTTCGTGTTATTTACTATTTTAGTTGATAGTACAAACAAACCCCTTGATATTTGACACTTGTGTCACCTATAATTTAAACCATGCTTTTATTCGTAAGTGTTTTTAGCTATGATTAACTTGAGCATATTTATGCTTTTCTATTGATTCTTGAGTACGAACCACTCTCTTGGGACTCCACCCCAACTTACAAGTTGGGTTATATTACTATTGAACGATAGCTGATGCTTAGTATTGGATGAAGTATCTTTGATAGAGTTTATCACTAGTGTGTTCTATTATTAAGAGAGAGAAGATCAATGTTAGCAACGTAATAGTGGAAGAGATACTGTTATAGGCCAGACAAAAATAGGCTTCTCTACCTTTCTCAATGCTCATTACGCAGCTATGTAAGAGAGCGCAATTTCTCTTTTGGGGAAAACTGATGTTAGAATCACAGCGGTCTCTTCCAGTGAAATTTAGAGGATTGAGGTTATGTATTTGTGGGACAATGCGCTCGGAAGAAGCTGTCACCACCAGGTTTTATGCCCGTAGTTGATCCCGCTATGTTGGCAGCTGAGGCTAGTGCACATGCTCTTTTTATGGAGCAGGCATATATCTCTACATCTTCCTCCCCTGCTGGCCCCTTTTTAACAGATGTTAGAGCTGCTCGAGTTGAGCCGGACATGCCCAAGCTTATTGACCAAGCCATTGAGAAGGCCTTGGATCCTTTGACAGAGAGGGTGGTCAAGTGTGAGGGGGATATTGAGAGTCACACTTTAAGGTTAGATGATCTCACTGCTAGGATAGATGATCGGGAGAAGGTTGAGGATAACTTTGGTGCACTAGACACCATGAGGGCTGAAATTGCTACCTTATGAGTGGAGGTGGTTCAGTTGCAGTCGACTGACATATCTATGCTTTGGGGTGAGGTTCCCCTTCCAGATGCACCTACTCATATGCCCGAGATGTCGAGTGTTTTGCCTTCCTCTAGGGAGCAGCTTGAGGTTGCTATGCATGTTGAGACTGTGGCTGAGGATGAGAGTGAGAGGGCTGAGGAGATTGATAAGGAGGAGTTGCGGGGTAAAGCGCATGGAATTGCTGAGACGTTGACTGAGATAAATAGGAGACTGATGAGGTCATTCTTTAGGCAATCTTAGAGAGATCTCTTCGAGAGCTTTCAGAGGTTGGGTCGAGTAGAGCCACTCCAGACTCTACCATACCTCATATTGCTCCGTCAAGCACTGATACCCCAGTTGATCTTTCCTTGCCGCCTCCATTGATCCTTTTGCCTGGCATCGATGCCCTTTTTGAGGCTTCACCACCCGAGGCTTCATATGAGAGTGTTCCATAGGCATAGACTGTTAGGGGGGCCCTTTATCTCAGCCTCCTCGTATTTTTATTTGATTTGCATTGAGGACACTATATTCTATTTTTGGTGGGATGAGGGACTTCGTGCCAATATTCCCCTTTTGATTGTATTTTTGTTATTTTGAGTTTTGAACAGTTGTAGTAGTACTTTTTGTTTATATTAGAGTACACTTTTGGGTTAAACATTGCTTCTCTATTTCTGTTTCATTCTCCCTTGACGTTCAACCCCCATGAGTTTAGATCGTGAAATGCTTGAAATTTTCATTGATAACAATTTGAGGGATCAATTGTGTTCAATATCAATGTCTTGAATTGTACTCATGATAAACATGATGCATTGTGTTGGTGTTGCGAGAATAAAATCGATGTGGTTACACCTTTGAGTGATCTCTGTGAATCTTTTATTTACAAGCTGCATTTTGATGTAAGCCTTGAAATGAGCATCGCACATACATTTTTGATCTTTTCAGGATGTGCTAAATGAGTGTATTTCAAAGTGCCATATGTGGTGAGGTCTTACTTAAAAGTATGCATGTGGAGTCCTAGAATTTGCCTTGTTAGTCAAATTATATGAATCTTGGTGAATGTGAGACATGATCTTGGGCAACAATTTAAAGAGGGAACAAAATTGTCCATAAAGCCTTTGTGACTACCTTGTGAGGGTGTGAATCCATTTTGGCACCATTTGAGCCTAACTTATTTGTTGACAGCCAAAATAAGCCTCTTAAACCAAATTATCCCTACCTTATCATCAAAAATACTTTTTGAAGCATTGTATTGTTTTAATAGCCAACTTAGGCCAAAAGCCTAAGTTGGGGGTATGGAAAGGAGGGATGAATGAAGCCAAGTAAAGGGCAAAGAAAGATCAAATGAGACTCAAATATGAAATTATTGCAAAAAAAAAGGAACCCCTCCTTATAAAAGAAAGGGAAAAAGGAAAAATATACCCCGAACTATCGTAAATGGTATTCAAGTAACCTCCGTCATACTTTTTGGACATTGGTACCCCTACCGTCCAAATATCAGAGCATATTTGCCCTTCACTCTAACAAAAGACTTATTTGGTACACGTGGCGCATTCCAATGGGTTTGACCAATTAATTAACCCAAAATTCAAATACCCACCCATCACCCATTTAACCCACCCGATAGACCTATTACCCAGATTAACTAATCTATCGATCTAAGAACCTAAAAGAAACCCATTTCTCTCAAGTATTTCATTTGTCAAACTAAAACCCTAGTTCATAAGACGTAAACTACTTCAATTCTTCGACCAATTTCTCTCAACTTTTTTGTCGATTCTTAGACCAATTTAATCTTTTCTTAGTCGATTCTTCATTGATTCATCATCTCCCTCAATCATACCTTAAATCATGTCTGAAAATAGTTGTGATTTAATTAGTAACTCCATGATAATGACTTGTTTTTGTGGTGAAATGACTAGCTGTTTTACTTCAAGGACTCTATTGAACCCCAGAAAAGGATTTTATAGATGTTCTAAGCCCGAAGAACGTTTTTCAGTAAATGTAAATTTGTCTGATTTCTACTTGTAATTTATATGATTATGAGTTCTTCTCCATTTTCTCGATCAGATTGAAAATTGTGGATTTTTGAGGTGGGAAGATAGTTTTCCAGGAAATTCTTCCACTGAAATAAATTTGCTTAAGTCTAAATTGGAAGTTGCTACGTTGAAAATAGAGAATTTGAGAGAGTCGTTTAATGCTGTTAAGATTATAAGAGACAACTTAAAGAAAAAATTGGAGAATTTTGATAGTTTAAACTACTTCGAGGTGAACAAATCAAGAAATTTGGAAGCGAAAGTGTCGAACTTTAAGATGTTCTGTATATTGTCATTTACTGTGTTTATGGTATTTGTTGTTGCAATTTTCAAGTGATTTAGTTTAGTGATTTAGATGTTGTGTAAGCATAAGGAAGATATGTTCTTGAATGTGTTAGTTATTTTCAAGTCTTCCTTTGTATTAGAGAATTTTATCTTTTGAATTGTGTTAGTGTATTTTTGTGATTTAGATGTTCCTTAAGCATAAGGAAGATGTGTCTTTAATGTAATTTTCAAGTGTTCATTTGTATTAGATAATTTTATCCTTTGAATTGTGTTAGTGTATATTTGTGATTTAGATGTTGTGTAAGTAACCATAAGAATGTGTGTTCTTCAATGTAATTTTCAAGTGTTAATTATTTTCAACTGTTCATTTGTATTAGAGCTTCAACCATATTTTGTATTGGTATTTATAAATTAACACTATTTATTTGCGTTAATAGGTTCACAAGTTAATGTAACTATCATATTAGACTACCGGTTAATATGCTCACAGGTGAATGCAACTATTTTATTAGAGTTAAGAGTTAATCTTGCACAAACTCTACATGAGTTGCACAAAGGCTAAACAAAGTCACTATTAAACTTGCACAAAGGCTAACATGGACACTATTAAACTTGCACAAAGGCTAAACAAAGACACTATTAAACTTGCACAAAGGCTAAACACAGACACCATACATAACATTTAAACGTTGGTCATATAATAGCAAATGTCACTTACTAAACACATACTATTAAACTTGTCACACTTCACTTAGTCTAGGAAAAACATAAGTTTAGCTGATACACTTAACCTATACAACAGTACCAAAACACAGACAACCAGCTTAACCAATTTTGGTGGTGCAATGGCATGAAACTGATCACATTTCCCGAATGGTTTTCCCTTAACAGGTTGTAACTTGTGTTTGTAAACTTCCCAGGCAACATGCTTACTGTAATACCAATCAATTTCATTCTTGGGTATCATTTTCTTGTGCTCCATGGCCTTAATTGCATGAGGACATGGAATTCCAAATCCCATGTTCTACATGTGTATTTTTTCTCCTTTAAATTGACAATGTGTCTATCTGCACCTTCAATGACCTCATAGACATTATCCCCATTGCCACTCACCTTACAAACTTTGGATATCTTCAAATACTCAATATACAACAACTCACTTTTGGGACTAAACCCATCTTCTTTCCCCTTTCTCACAACAACCTCTTTTGTTGCCGACCTCTCCATTATTTTGACCCTGGTGTCTTCCAACATACCAATAATTGGATTGTATCTTGCTTCAAGTATCCAAGCATTGAAGGACTCTGTAAAGTTATTATTCACAACCTGATTTTTGCACACTGTATCTAAATAGACTCTGCACCATGTTTTGGGAGGATACTAAATCTTGTCAAACCTCTTCATCAACTTCCTTGATCTCTTGAAGTTGGTCCTCAAACTCCTTTGAAAATGAGGACCATGTAGCCCACCATAACAACTTCTTCAGCTCACATTTACCCCATCTTTTGCATCAATTTGCCTCAATATGTCTTGCACAATATCTTTGATGTGCTTCAGGTAAAATTGTCCTTACTGCATCAAACAACCCATGAGTATCAAATAAAAACAACTAAATTAACAAAATAATAGTATTAGATAAAGGTAAATAAATTGCAACTTAGTAGTATAATATTACCTTCTGCATATTTGATATGAATGTCAAACCTTCACCATTCTAAAGTTCAAGTGAATATGCCAAATATCTCATGAACCATGTCTAAGTCCTTTTAGTCTCTTTATCTGCCACAACCCAAGCTAGAGGGTAGAAAGAGTTATTACTGTCTTGACCAACAACAACCAATACTTGTCCCTTAGCTTTTCGTTCAAGGAATGTACCATCTAACCCAATAAATGAGTTTAACCCTGAATTAAAACCCAACTTCATTGCCTTGAAGCATATATACATCCTAAGAAATTTTCTCTTACCAGTAGATAGTGCCTCTTTAAACAAATCTATCACAATGTCGGACCCTAGATTGAAACTTCTCAATTCAATAGCATAACCCTCTAGTTTATTGTAAGAGTCTACAAAGCTACCATCCAAAGTCTCTAGTATCTTCCTTTTGACTCTCTTGCACTTTTCTTCACTTACATTTAAATTAAACACTCTATGTAAGTCAAACTTCATTTCTTTGACCTTGTACTTAGGGTCACTTTGCAATTTCTCCTTAAAATAGTGAGCTATTGTTGAGTAATCCACTAAAGAGTTGTCATATGCTATTTCACACTCTATACGATCTACTAGTGTTTTGACACTAACAACAGGAGTGGTCAGATCCCAGAAATTAGACATAAAAATGGACAACCTTCAGCACCACATTTATATCTCATTTTTTTCTTATCACTCTTTACCACAACCTGTTCTACCTTCTTAGCCATAACATAAAGTTTGCAGAATTGTTTTGCTTCAGCTATGTCCTTGAAGGTCATACCCATAACAATCTCCTTATAATCTTGCAAACTATCGGTAATATTCCTCTTGTTTTAGTAACTAAAGTTTCTGATTCATCAGTATCATAATCTGAACAACTAAACACCATTCCATTATCATTGTCACTTTCACTTTCACCATAGTCTGTGCCTTCATTAACAATTGGTATAAGTAAAAATGATCCATCTTGCATTAAAATATAAAGTACATCATAATTTACAGTCATCAGTAGTAAATAAATGAATGGATTTATAATCACTAATGATAAAAGATGCTAAGGTCCTAGCTCCTTTATCACCTACTATTTCAAAATATTTCCCAGAAGGAACACGTACAATAAATTGTTGCACACCAACAAAACCTAAATTATCTATGTGTACTCATGGACTAAGTAAAAAAAGATATAAGATCAGGATCATAGTCTCTCCAATAATGAACCCATCTTTTATCATAATTTTATTTTGAACTGGTATGCCACTCACCACCATGATGAAAGTATATGGTAATTTCAGCCATGTTAATAACGTACACAGATTTAGTAAATAACATAAGTCAGACACATAAGTAAGTTACATTAGGAAATAAGTAAGTTAATTAGTTATTAAGTCACATAAGTCAGTTAGCTAGTAAGTAACATAAGTAGTCACATTAGTAAGTCACGTAAGTAAGTTACATTTGAAAATAAGTAAGTTAGTTCGTTAGTTATTAAGTCACATAAGTCATTTAGCTAGTAAGTAACATAAGTTAGTCACATTAGTAAGTCACACAAGTAAGTCAGTTAGTTAGTAAGTCACATTAGTAAGCTACATGAATTATTTAAGTCTTAAAACATAAGGTTAGTTAGTTAGTTTGTAATTACTCATATTAGGAAATAAGAATAAAATATGAAAAGTGACAGTCAAAGGAAGCATTCAACAAATAAGCTAAGTCAATTATTTAAGTCTTAAAGCATAAGGTTAGTTAGTTAGTTTGTAAGTACTCATATTAGTAAGCATAAGTTACCCAGTCAGTCACATTAGTAAGCATAAGTAAGTCTTAAAGAATTAAACAAGTCACATTAAATTAGTTAGTAGTCACATTAGGAGTAAAAAAGAAAAAATAAAAAGTGACATTCAAACAAAAAAGGTAAATTTAAGTCTGTTCAAGTCACATTACATAGTTAGTAAGTTTGGAAAAAGAAGAAAAAATGAAAAGTGACGTGTCAAAGGAAGCATTTAATAGATAGGCCAAGTGAATTATTTAAGTCTTAAAGCATAAGGTTAGTTAGTAAGTACTCACATCAGTAAGTTAGTAAGTCACATTACATTAGTTAAGTTAGTAAGTACTCATGTTAGTAAGCATAAGTCACATTACATTAGTTAAGTTAGTAAGTACTCACATTAGTAAGTATAAGTCCCATTACATTAATTAGTACTCACATTAGGAATAAAGGAGAAACAATCAAAGGTGACAGTCAAACAAGGTAAGTCAAAGAAGGAAGATTTAAGTTTGTTAAGTATTTGAGCTAATTACACAATACTAATTAACAGATGAACGTAAAATAATATTAAACAAGTGGTCCATGTTAAGTATTTGAGCTAATTAGACAATACTAATTAATAAATAAGCTAGGTAAATTTAGATTAAACAAGTGGTCCTACCTAACTGTACAAAATGTAAATAATATATCAATTATATACTTGTCTAGTTATTATGGACCTACCTAAATGTACAAAATAAATAGTCATAAATAAAGTGAATAAAGGCATAAAGAAAGGGATAGAGACAGTCGACCAAAGTGGAAGATTAAAAATCCATAAATCATAGAAAGCGACACTACACAAGCAATACATCTGAACCACAAACAAAAAAACACTTCATTAACATAATGGTGCACAAACCCCTAACAAATCAGCATAAACGACACTAAAGTAAAACCCTAGAAAACTAAAAAAATGACCACAATTCATTTTTTAAGATAAACGTGAACACACCCCTACAAAACACTATAAAAAGCAGATTCTAGATAAACATTAAATATACCAATGAAAATCAAAATTCAACATCTTTCATACACACTACGACTGACAATACAAGCAAAAATTGATTACAAACAAGATCTATGAGATAAACAGAGTGAAAGTGTGAGTACATATGATCGGATCAGAGTGAATCCACCAAGAATCGACAGAGGCGAGTGAGTAGTTTACGTCTGATGAACTAGGGTTTTAATTTGATGAACGAAAGACTTGAGAGAAATGGGGTTTTGTTAGGTTTTTAGATAGATTAGTTAGTCTGGGTAATGGGACTGTCGGGTGGGTTAAATTGGTAATGAGCGGGTATTTGAATTTTGGGTTAATTAATTGGTCAAACCGAGTTGAGCCGTAGGATTGCACCGTGTGTACCAAATAAGTCTTCCATTAAAATGAAGGGTAAATATGCTTTGATTTTTGGATGACAATGGTACCGATGTCCAAAAAGTATGACAGAGGATATCTGTATACTATTTATGATAGTTCGGGGATATATTTGTTCTTTTTCTCAAAAAGAAAAAAAACATTTATCATCATTATGATGGAAATAGCTTGGAAAAATGAAAATAAAAAAGAGAAGTGAAGGCAATAAAAGGGGGATTTCAAATAAATTGAGTGACAAGTCAAGGTTTGAGTTCTCAAATGAAAAAGAAGAAAAAGAACTTAAGAAGAGGTGATGATGATTGCAACAATGCTTTGAAAAAGGTGTAAGTCACAAATCCAAATAGACCATACCTTAACCCTCAACCCCATTACAAGCCTAAAAGACTCTTGAGATCTTGCATGAACTAGGTTGTGTGATGATTGAAAAATATGGGCAAACCTATGGGACAAAGCTTGTATGTGTTTCTTTTTTGAGAGAGAGAGAGTCGCATTGATTCCTATTACCTTTATTGATTTGCTTCATGAGAGCATAAAATAGTTCTTAATGTGAGGTCACTTGAATGCGTTTATTGAAACATGTTCTTGCATTAGACAAGAAGCTAAAGTGAGCTTGAGCTTGTTTGAGACTAGCTAGTCATCATTCAACGCTTTTTGATCATGATTGTAGACACATAGTTTTTTACCGAACCTAAAATTTTACACCATTTTTAGAGCTGAAATATTTTTATAAATATAAATTAAATATTTTGACTTTTCTTTTATTTTATTATGTTTATTTTAAAAGATTTGAAAACAACAAAAATAGAATCACTTTTTAAGGTAAGTTTTATTTTAAATTGTTTAAAAAGAAATAAAAGATTACAAAAAATAATCTATATTATTTTAAAATTAAGTTTTTATAAATAAGCTAGTATTTTTTAATTGTTTTTTTTTAACTATTTGACTTTTTCTTAGATTATTATTAATTTAAAATAATTAGTTGATATGTTATTATAATTTATTATTTATATGTATAGTTAATTTTATTCTTTTAAAAGCAAAATAAAACTAGGACTAAATTTTTTTTTTTAAAAAAGATCCTAAATAATCTAACAAACCTACCCCATACACTCCCACTCCCTCACATTTTCCTCAACTAAACAACCCACTACCCACACCTATATCCACTAGACTACTACTACAAATAAAACACAAATCTGCACCGAAGAGAGGACACAAAAAACATACAGAAAAAAGAAAATAAAAGGAAAAATTTTCAGCAATAGACTTCCTTCTCCACGCGCACACAACATACATATTCGTCCTCTTATTATATTTTTTTTTCTACTCACAAAACAAAGGTTGAGTTTGAGGTTTGCATTCGTGGTTTCGAGTTTGTGGTTCCCTGTTAGAATTGCTTTCCTTTCGTAAGTTGATTTTCGTAAGAGGTACTATTTAACATTTATTTTATAATTTGATTTTCTTGATTATATAGTACTTAATTTCGGTGTCATGAATTTATTCAAATTTCATGTGTGTTTAGCTTTGCCATTATAATATTGAAATACATGTAAATATTTGTATTGTTGAATTTGGATTAAAATATGATATAATGTATAATTGCTTCTCGCTCACCTAGGAATCAATATTTTTCTTTATTTGCTCTATTTTATCAAGCGGAAACGTGACTCGTGGATTGTTGTTAATTAATTTGATCAATTCACATATTTTTGAGTTATTCATTGATAGCATAATTTAAGAATGGACTAAGTAAATCATTGTTTGTTAACCAAAAATGCATTTTTATACTATTTAATCTTTATCAGCTAAAGTCTCTTAGATTCTTGGTATTCTTAGGGTCATAGATCTAAGGCTAGTTTCAAATTTATTGTGAATATAAAGGTTAGATTTATTTTTTCTTAAAAAGAGCCCTTTTATGAGTTCATTAATTTATGACATTAGATTTGGGGGTAATAACTTGCAAATAATAAAAATCGCCTCATTGTTTAAGCGAAAATATTTGTTAAATGAGATATAGTCACACGTGTCATTAATTATTAGTTAAAGTGTACTCTTAATGTTTTGTTGTTTTATTATGCTTTCATTAAAAAATATTATAAATTAATTACGCTCTGTTTTGTTAATGCTTGGAAACACTATTGTTGCTCTTACTTTATTTGTTTATATTTTGTTATGCTTCACTGAAAATTAATAATTCTATTAAAAATTTGTAAATTAATAACACTCTGTTTAGTTAATGACTGAAAGTACTTTTATGCTTTAATAAAATAAGGTTGAATTAATTGAATTTAATATTTTGTGGGGGAGGTGATAAGTAACATATAGAAAACGTTTTTGGTCACTTTAACATTTTGACGTTGACATTTACTTTTAGACTGTTTTAACATAATAATAGGTATATATTAGGATCTATTATACATTGATGAGTACAAACGTAATTAAATTTCTCTCAATTAAAAATGTGGTTACACATCTTTTTTTGAGATGCTTAGAAGAAATTCAAGGATGCGGTGACGCACCTTGTCTCAAACCATTTTAATAATTAACTTTTATTAATTCAAATCAAATGTGTAGGTAAAAGTTTTATTAGGTGCGACAATAGAAGACAATTCTGTCTCTAAATGTCAAGACCAAGAATGCAATTACACATCTAGGTTAGAACCAAATAAAATTTTTTGAGACACTAGAAGAAATTCAAGGATGTGGTGACACACCTTGGTCAAAATATTTTTAACAGTTAACTTCCATTAAATTTAAACTAAAATTTGTAGATAGAGAATACTAGGTGATGCACTCGAAAGAAGAAAGCAGTTATGCTTCTAAGTTATTAAATGTCAAATCGAGAATGTAGTTATGCATCTGGTTTTAGACTAATAAAAATTCAACAATAAAAAAAGAGCAAACCATGGCCTGGACTTATAAATTTATCCAAAAATATATTAAGACAAGTATAAGTCAATAAAAGCGATCGTGCTAGAAGCACGAGACTCGAGGAATGCCTAATACCTTTCCCTCGGTCAACAAAATTCCTTACCCAGATTTCTAGTTCGCAGACCAAAATAAAAAGTCATTTTCTTTTGATTAGAGATTTAAAAAGGTGACTTGGAACACCATAACTCAAATCCAAGTGGCAACTCTGAGCAATAAAACAATCCCTAGTCAATATTGTCACTTAAATTGGAAAAATCCTATCCGTTTGAAAAAATAGGGGTGTGACAGATGTTGACTCCACTGGGGAATAACCAGAATTCGAGCTTTGTTATATTGACTTTTACTCGATTTTATTATTTTATCTTTTGGATATATTGTGTATGCTGGCCTAATGTGCTACTTGTTGCTATTTATTGATTTGATATTGTTGAACTGTATTATAAATTGTCTTCTCTCATTCACCCTATTAGTTTCTAAAAAAACACTTCACACACATTCACAGGAATGCAGTTATGCATCCTACTTTTTCTTGAGATAAACTAGAGTATCTTGACACCCAGTGAAAGATTTTTAGTCGCATATTTTAGGCGGGGTTGGACCAGCATCGAAGTCGAAATAGCGCTGCTACCGATAAATTGCCCCTCCCTGACTTGAGTTGTCCACTCGGGTAAGCAAGTATAGACACTAATCTCTTTAGGTTTAAGCCTATTAAACCTGGTATACATACATGTTATCCCTAGTCCGCTTATTTGCATCATTTGTATTTGACTTAGTGGGACTCGACATAGGGATCGTATTCGTCTAGGACATGTTTCCCTATCATGTTTAACCATTTAGATCATTTTTTGTGTTACATGAAAATGCATTTATTTAGAAAGTCTTGACGAGTTGATCTATTTTAGTATGATTAGTGGAATGAGTTATATTTCTTCTTTTAGAAGTTATTATACCTTTTTTTTAAAAATGAAATGAAAGATTTTTCACTATTTAACAAAAATTACAAAAAAATAATAAATTATTTTTAGTTTCTTTTGTACATTTAAAAAAGCTTTCAGAATTCTTTGAAAAATAATGCATTTGTCAAGTCATGTCAATATCTTAAAGTTTTTTTAACTGTCCAATTTGAACGAACTACGCATTGATTCTCAACTCTATGAGATACGTAGGCAACCCTCCCCGGGTTCGATGATTCTTATTAAAAAAATAATGTTGTGTTTATAATCTTCCTGAACTACGTTTGATCGGGTTCTTGCTTTGACAAGATACGTAGGCAGCCTTATTTTAAGGTTCGGTCCAACCAAGAAAAAATCTAGAAAGTCCTCGTCATAAAAACTGGGGAAAATTAAAAAAAAATTAAAAGTTCAAATAAAGTGTTTCTCTTCCTTATTTTAAAATATATATATATATATAAGATGATGAAAATCTGTCTCACAGGTATGACATTTCTTCAAGAAAAATTTTAATTTAGAAAATTTGACTTGGTTGGTACCAACAAGTTTAAGAATGTGCATAAGAAAAAAATAAAAGAAAGTGTTAAACTATTTGACAAGACAGTCCAACTTTGTTGTGACCTATTGACTTCTTTCTCTTGATATGTTTATGTAATACTTGAGAAACAGTTTTGCTTAAAGTTAAGGGTAAAACAAATTCGAACTCATGTTTCATGTGCATTGTGTGGTGAGATTTAGATATAGAATTCAATGACATGACTTTGTTGATCTAGAACTTGGCCCGAATGTTGGTTAAGGCGAAATTTTGAGCAACATTTAACTTGGGAAAGGATTACAAGCTTTCTTTGATTCGATTGTACCTTTCAAGCCTACCGAATGACATATTATCCATAGAACTCCCATTTCGAGCCTGAAACCATTTTATTTGAATAATCATATTTTAGTGTATATCTTTCTGAGTGCATAAATGCACTATTCCTTGATCTCACCTCCTTGAGCGCACTATCACTTATCTACACAGTGCCAAAGATCTAAGTTGGATAACGAAGAGAAAAGTCAAACATGTGAAAGTCCAAAAAAAAATGACAAATAAAAGTTAGAATGAAAAAATGAAAAAAAAACCTCCAACAAAGAGGAGAGAAAATGAGAAAAAAAAGAGAAGAAAATAAATGAGGAGAAGCTTTCAAAAAAACAAAGGTCTAATGCGAAAATGAAAAATATTGAGAGCATTGTGCAAATTTTAAGGAGGAAATAGTCACTTTATCCCAAATGAATATCCTACCTTTCCCTAAGCCTACATTACACGCCAATGACTAGTCCTATTTGATCTTATTTTTGTGTTCTCACATTAGTGGATACTTAAATGAGGGCCAAACATATGGTATCTCAATCTTATGCATTGAACATCATTGTGAGTGTGAGTGACTTTCAAAAATGTCTATGATCTAAATTATTCTATAGTGTGTGAAAAATGACTTTATTTGTTGTAAGGACACTTGAAACATGAGGATATAAATAGTTCTAGTCCCTTAATTTAGGCAAGATGAACTCATCTTGTAAATATTCAAGTATGTTTGAGATACTATTTGAAACTATAGGGATTACTCAAAGTTGACCTCAAATTTGTCTGAAATTAGTTGAAGGTGATTCATATGCATCATACTAATTGTTGGTACAAACTAAAGTCAAAACATAGACAAACGTGAACTAATTCGTTTCTCAAAAAGATAAAACTACGTTTGACCTGATACTTGCTATACAAGATACGTAGACAGTCTTACAATAGGGCTCGGTCTCACAAAATAAATTTATATTCTTCAACGAACGAAATTGGATTATTTCTTTTTTTTTTTAAAAAAAAGATAAATTAAAAAGAGTTTCAAAGTTCCTCAATTTAAAAACTGGGCATTTTTATTTGTAAAAAAAATCACTCTTATTACTAGGGAACAAAGACCATATTTGCATTTTGACCTTAGAGAATGAACACCCTAGATGCATCATCTTTCATTCCTAAAGAATAAACACTTTAGTAGCATTTTGACCTTAGGGAACAAAAACCCTACCATCTTTCATTTCTAGGGAACAAACACCCTAATTGCATCAATGTCTTGCATTTTTCTTTTGGTATAAGTATTTCTCATTTATGCTCATAGCTTAAATGACATTTTTCTAGTATAAACTGGGGCAAAAATTAATGTCGTGGTTATTCTATTTGATTATTTAGTGTAGCATGACCCTCCTTGATAATGAGATTAGCAGGACTCTCATGGATAATGGGATTAGCAGGACCCTCCTGGATAATGGGACACTAGCAGGACCTTCCTGAATAATGGGACAAGTAGGACCCTCCTAGATAAAGGGACACTAGCAGGATCCTCCTGGATAATGGGATTAGCAAGACCCTCCTAGATAATGGGACACTAGCAGGACCCTCCTGAATAATGGGACTAGCAGGACCCTTCTGGATAATGGGACACTAGCAGGACCCTCAAGAATAATGGGACTAGCAAGACTCTCACGGATAATGGGACACTAGTAGGACCCTCCCAGATAATGGGAATAGTAGGACCCTCTTGGATAATAGGACACTAGCAGGACCCTCCTGGATAATGGGACTAGCAGGACCCTCTTGGATAATGGGATTAGCAGGACGCTCCTGAATAATGGGACACTAGCAGGACCCTCCTGGATAATGAGACTAGCAGGATCCTCCTGGATAATGAGACTAGCAGGACGATCCTGGATAATGGGACACTAGCAGGACGCTCCTGGATAATGGGACTAGCAAGACCCTCCAAGATAATGGGATTACCAGGACCCTCCTAGATAATGGGACACTAGCAGTACCCTCATGGATAATGGGACTAGTAGGACCCTCCTAGATAATGGGACACTAGCAGGACCCTCAAGAATAATGGGACTAGCAAGTCCCTCATGGATAATGGGACACTAGTAGGACCCTCCTAGATAATGGGAATAGCAGGACCCTCTTGGATAATAGGATACTAGCAGGACCCTCCTGGATAATGGGATTAGCAGGACCCTCTTGGATAATGGGACTAGCAAGACCCTCCTGGATAATGGGATTAGCAGGACGCTCCTGGATAATGGGACACTAGCAGGACCCTCCTGGATAATGGGATTAGCATGACCCTCCTGGATAATGGGACTAGCAGGACCTTCCTGAATAATGGGATTAGGAGGACCCTCATGGATAATGGGACTAGCAGGACCCTCCTGGATAATGGGACACTAGCAGGACCCTCCTGGATATTGGGACTAGCAGGACCCTCCTGAATAATGGGACACTAGCAGGACCCTCCTGGATAATGGGACTAGCAGGACCCTCACTGATAATGAGATTAGCAGGACCCTCCTGGATAATGGGACACTAGCAGGACCCTCCTTGATAATGGGTCTAACAGGACCCTCCTGGATAATGGGACCAGCAGGATCCTCTTAGATAATGGGACACTAGGAGGACCCTCCTGGATAATGTGACTAGCAGGACCCTCCTGGATAATGGGACTAGCAGGACCCTCCTGAATAATGGGACACTAGCAAGACTGTCATGACCCGAGAGCATCCCTAAGTCGTAACATGCGTATTCGACCTCTCGGAGGTCTTATACAAGCCCTTAGCATTCATCACATTAGATATGTAAAATAGTGTGGAATTAAAAACTCTTTAAATAAAATCCCATAAGACTCAAAGGTCACTTTTAAAACATCATTCAAAAGTACACAAGCGGAATACTAAGTCTCGTAGCCATCTTAGACATAAACGTGAAAACATACTAGGGACACGGCCCTTTACAATCAAAAGAAGTCTATTAAGTCTATTACAAGAACCTTATCATAAAACTAGAATAGAAAAGTCTTGTCCTCGACATATGAGGACATACCACAAGATCTTGGAAGAACTTCAAGTTCCAAGCTTACTATAGAACCCGCTTACTTTCCGGAACCTACACTTGTAGAAAATAGAGAAATATGGAATTAGTACAATTAAGTACTAAGTATGGAGACCATGCAAAAACATGCCAAAAGGGACATTTACAAGGAATAAATGCTTTCATATTATTTTGATAAAACCTTCACTTCACAAGTATAAGAGACATAATACAAGTCAATGTTCACATATAAAACCATAGCCAAACCATATATTCATATACAACCCATGCTTAACTTTAAAAGAACACACGCCATTTCATTACCGTAGGACCTCTACCTATTATAACCTTAAGACACACTTGAGTGAGACAAGAACTGACCGCCCATACAACCTCTTCAAGCACACTTAAGTGTTCCTCAAGATTACCTTAGACAAGGACATTTCCTTTATAACATAACATCAATAGACCAACATTCTTTAAGAAACCATTTAGGAGACATTCAAGCACATAAGGGGACATTCACATAATAGTCGTTAGACTTAGGGAACTCACTTTAGTATTTTCAAAACCTACTCGTGCCATGTGTAGATAGCATCCCATACTACCACCTACACTTTGTAGAACCTATCCAATAACTAGAGTGCACATCCCACATGATGGGAATAGGCATAACTGACATAGACCATACTAGCTAGGCATGGAATCCGGAGTCTATCCTACTTTGTAGAGGTTGTTCTACTTGCCAAAGGTAGAACTAGTAAGCAACCCATGTAGGCATATGGTTTAGGGGATGTCCAAGGAAGTTCATTGTGCCTAATCTCATACTCAACTAGGTCACCTTCCTAACCACATCCACTCGGTGCTAGCTTTGTTTCCCATAGAGTATTCAATCACATATGTACTTAGAGAGGGTTCCTTTTCTAGTTCAACCAACTCATAGTACCTCTTCCCAAGAAAGGCCCCATCTCTAAGTCATGACCGATCAAGGTTCATAAGGATAGCTCATTTGACTTTCTTAGATAAGGATTTTCATGCCGTTCCGGCTCCATCCATCTCTAAGTCTATCATCTCATTCAAGAAGGGAACTTCGCCCTAAGGCCCATCCTTCAAGGTTATACATTTACTTAGGAAAGCTAGACTTATGAAAAGACACCATTTCTTAGTTCTGCCGATTCAAGTCTTGGCCTAGAATTCCTCTTTTACCATTTATAGAAAGGGCACCATTTCTTAGTTCTAGCCCACTTCACACATTCATGCATTCAAGACTTTAAGTAACAAAGAGGGACACTTTAGTCTACCAACCAAGTCACAACATTTTCATTTAAGGATACTTCATAATCCAACATCCTTTCATATATACATCATGAGGAAAAAAATCATACTTTAAATCACAATGCTATCCACTTTACATAGGATCATCACAAGATCACATAAACTCTATCACATCATACCTTCACACATATAGCTTCACATAAAACTTTACATATAGCTTCATATAGGACTTTACATATAGCCTCATTCATATATAATAATATAACAATACAATAACACTCATATAATGCCCTTCATGGCCTCAATTCACAATAATACAATATTCCAACATTATGCAACAACTTCCCCAATGCCTTCATGGCTACAATTCACAATAATACCACACAAGAACAAGATATAACACTTCCACCAAAGGTGGATTCAACCTACCAACAACAGTCGTCACATATGGACATTTAAAGAGAACATATTTTCAATTACACTACAATAACACTTTGTACAAGATCACCTTATAACCATAAGAATACCTTCACATATTTACCTTCACATAGTACTATAACACTTCATAACTTGATAACACTTTAATTCAATAGATAATGCCTTCAAGGCCATATTCATAATACAATCCATAATTAAACACATCCACCATAAGTGGATCAAACCAAGCAAGAACAATTATATCAATAATATGAGATTAAGCCAACTTACGATCCTCCAAAGCCATCCTCAACATTAATCAATAGATATAGAAAATCATAAACATCAACAATACAATCTATTCTAAGCATAAATTCATCAATACCCAATCATTATCAACAAACCCATTTCGTAAGTCAAATATAGAAATTTGTGAAATCAAGGGTTCATGAGATTTTTCACTTGAAAACATCAATTTAATATCAACAATATCACAATCCATCATTTAAAATCATTTAATGCAAGAACCCTTGAGTAGAGTAAGAAATAGAAGTTTTTCATAACTTTTGAGAATTTGAAAACCCTTTGAAATTGGTTCTAAAGCGAAAACTATCTTTAGATAAAGAGCCGCTATACCTTAGTAGAGAAAACCCACGAAAATTTGATGCAAGAAACCTTCAATTCGAAACCCTAGCTCCAACTTAACCTTTGCCTTCAATGGTGTTCTAGAGAGAACCCTTTTTTTTCTTGAAGAATGAATTAAAACAATACCTTTTTAAAAGTTTTAATACCATATATAGTTATTAGAAATAAAATAAATATACCCACTTCTTAATTTAACTAAAATTAATATTTACGAAAACGCCCCTTGCCTACATGGACCTACCAAATAAAACTAAGGCAAAATCCAATTTTTATTTTGGAAAATTTCATAACTCCAATTTATGCTTAAACTTTAAAAATTCATACGTTAGGCTCTAGTTTCACCTATCTATTTTTAGGGTCGCTACAAAGACCCTCCTGGATAATGGGACTAGGAGGACCCTCCTGGATAATGGGACACTAGCAGGACCCTCCTAGATAATGGGACACTAGCAGGACCCTCCTGGATAATGGGAATTAAACTAGCAGGACCATCCTAAACAATGAGAATTAAAGTAGCAGGACCCGTTTAAACAATGAGAATTAAACTAGCAGGATCCTCATAAACAATGTGAATTAAAATAGCAGGACCCTCCTAAACAATGAGAATTAGTGTAGCAGGACCCTCCTAAACAATGGGAACTAGTGTAGCAGGACCCTATTAAACAACGAGAATTAAAGTAGTAGGACCCTCATAAACAATGAGAATTAGTGTTGCAGGACCCTCATAAACAATGGAAACTATGTAGCAGGACCCTCCTAAACAATGGAAACTAGAGTAGCAAGACCCTTCTAAACAATGGGAATTAGCATAGCAGGACCTTCCTAGACAATGAAATGTATCAGGACCCTTAGAAACAATGAGATTTAGATTAGCAGGACCCTCCTGGACAATGGGATTACCAGGACCTTCCTATATAATGAGATTTGGTTACTTTCTCCTAGGATAAACACTTACTAGTTTGATACCATTTTTTTTCCTCCTAGGATAAGCACTTACTAGTCTGAGTATATTTTTCTTAATTTACATTTTCTAATAACTCACAAAAAAATTTCAGTGAAAACTGGGGCAAAATTTTTGTTTATTTCTTTTGTTTGTGATGGTTTTCAGGTTTCTTCAAGCGAAACATGGATTTGAAATTCAAGAACAAAGTTTCAATGCATGTAGCAACCTGACTTCTTGACATCTATTTCTATTCAGCTTTTAATCAAGAAAACATGCATTCATTCAAGAGCATTTTCAAATTGTCATTTTGAAGCATGCCAAAAACCCACTCGAAGTGGCAAGTTAAGTATCGAATCCATTCAAGATCAAGATACTCACCAAAATCAAGGTGATATCTCAAATTCAAGACTCAAGAGAAACTGCATTGGTAGGAACTTGTACTTTTATTTTCCTTTTGATTATTAACTTTGATTTTTTTATGTAAGGATAAGAGTTGCGACTTGGAGCCTCGATGGAACCTCACTTAACTTCCAATTCATCACCTCATCTCCTTGAACTACACATGACCTGATTCCCTTATAACTCGGGATATGTAGGGTGTCAAAAACAAGGACTCGGTCGCATATTTTTCGTTCAAATAAGAGTCCGGTCAAAATTTGTCGCATTGTCTACTTCTTTGTCTGAAAACTCTTCATGTTTCCAGTCAAAGAGAAGCAAACTGTAGACACATAATTTTTGACCGAACCTAAAATTTTACACAATTTTCAAAGCTGAAATATTTTTATAAATATAAATTAAATATTTTGACTTTTCTTTTATTTTATTAAGTTTATTTTAAAAGATTTGAAAACAACAAAAATAGAATCACTTTTTAAGGTAAGTTTTATTTCAATTGTTTAAAAAGTAATAAAAGATTACCAAAAAAATCTATATTTTTTTAAATTATGTTTTTATAAATAAGCTAGTATTATTTAATTGTTTTTTTAGCTCTTTGACTTTTTTGTAGATTTTTATTAATTTAAAATAATTAGTTGATATGTTATTATAATTTATTATTTATATGTATAGTTAATTTTATTCTTTTAAAAGCAAAATAAAACTAGAACTAAAATTAAAAAATAAAAAATAATAAAACTCTAAATAATCTAACAAACCTACCCCCACACACTCCCACTCCCTCACATTTTCCTTAACAAAACAACCTACTACCCACTCCTATATCCACTAGACTACTACTACAAATACAACACAAATCTGCACCGAGAAGAGGACACAAAAAACGTACAGAAAAAAGAAAATAAAAGGAAAAATTTTCAACAATAGACATCCTTCTCCACGCGCACACAACATACATATTCATCCTCTAATTATATTTTTTTTACTCACAAACAAAGGTTGAGTTTGAGGTTTGCATTCGTGGTTTCGAGTTCGTGATTCTCTGTTAGAATTGTTTTCCTTTCGTAAGTTGATTTCCGCAAGAGGTACTATTTAACATTTATTTTATAATTTGATTTTCATTATTATATAGTATTTAATTCCAGTGTCATGAATTTATTCAAATTTCATGTGTGTTTAGCTTTGCCATTATAATATTGAAATACATGTAAATATTTGTATTGTTGTATTTGGATTAAAATATGATATAACGTATAACTGCTTCTCGCTCATCCAAGAATCAATATTTTTCTTTATTCGCTCTATTTTATCAAGCCGAAACATGACTCGTGGATTGTTGTTAATTAATTTGATCAATTCACATAGTTTTGAGTTATTAGTTGATAGGATAATTTAATAATGGACTAAGTAAATCATTGTTTGTTAACCAAAAATGCATTTTTTATACGATTTAATCTTTATCATCTAAAGTCTCTTAGATTCTTGATATTCTTAAGGTCATAGATCTAAGGCTAGTTTCAAATTTGTTGTGAATATAAAGGTTAGATTTCTTTTTTCTTAAAAAGGGCCCTTTTTTGAGTTCATTAGATTTTGGGGTAATAACTTGCAAATAATAAAAATCGCCTCATTGTTTAAGCGAAAATATTTGTTAAATGAGATATAGTTACGTGTCATTAATTATTAGTTAAAGTGTACTCTTAATGCATTTGTTGTTTTATTATGCTTTCATTAAAACTTTATAAATTAATTACACTCTGTTTTGTTAATGCTTGGAAACACTATTGTTGCTCTTACTTTATTTGTTTATATTTTGTTATGCTTCACTGAAAATTAATAATTATATTAAAAATTTGTAAATTAATAACACTTTGTTTTGTTAATGAACGAAAGTACTTTTATGCTTTAATAAAATAAGGTTTAATTAATTGAGTTTAATATTTCGTGGGGAGGTGATAAGTGAAATATGGAAAAAAAAAATTGGTCACTTTAACATTTTGATGTTGCCATTTACTTTTAGACTGTTTTAACATAATAATAGGTATACATTAGGATCTATTATACATTGGATGAGTACAAACGTAATTAAATTTCTCTCAATTAAAAATGTGGTTACACATCTGTTTTTGAAATGCTTAGAAGAAATTCAAGAATGCGGTGATGCACCTTGTCTCAAACCATTTTAATAATTAACTTTTATTAATTCAAATCAAATGTATAGGTAAAACATTTATTAGGTGCAACAATAGAAGACAATTATGTCTCTAAATATCAAGACCAAGAATACGGTTACGCATTTAGGTTAGAACCAAATAAAAGTTTTTGAGACACTAGAAGAAATTCAAGGATATGGTGACACACCTTGGTCAAAATATTTTTAACAGTTAACTTCCATTAAATTTAAACTAAAATTTGTAGATAGAGATACTAGGTGATGCACTCGAGAGAAAAAAGCAGTTATGCTTCTAAGTTATTAAATGTCAAATCGAGAATGTAGTTATGCATCTGGTTTTAGACTAATAAAAATTCAATAATAAAAAAAGAGCAAACCATGGCATGTACATATAAATTTATCCAAAAATATATTAAGACAAGTATAAGTCAATAAAAGCGACCGTGTTAGAACCTCGGGACTCGAGGAATGCCTAATACCTTCCCCTCGATCAACTGAATTCCTTACTCAGATTTCTAGTTCGCAGACCAAAATAAAGAGTCATTTCCTTTTGATTAGGGATTAAAAAAGGTGGCTTGGAACACCATAACTCAATTCCAAGTGGCGACTCTGAACAATAAAATAATCCCTAGTCAATATCGTCACTTAAATTGGAAAAACCCTATCCGTTTGAAAAAAATAGGGGTGTGACAATGATTAAGGGTAACATGTTATTGAGAGTAGTTTTGATTTGGCACTTGTATGTTAGCTCTCATTGAGTATTGTTGTAGACACCCTTATTGAGCTTTTTGTGTTCTTGACTTACTCTAGGTCAAGCAAAAGTTTAAGTTGGGGGTGTTGATGAGCAGTAGATTTGCACCCATTTAAGGTCCATTTAGCTCAATAATTAGTGTCCTCAATGCCTAATTTTTTCCTATTCTGATAAAATATTGATAATTTGCAGCTATGAAGGCAATTGGACAAGGCAAGGACTAATTCTTGAAAGAATGACCAAAAATAGAAAAAAGAAATGCAAAGTAAACATTTTTGATCTCCTAACATGAAGGGCGGATCGCCAATTGAGAACAACCTCGCCCAATTTGACAATGCATAACACTTGTGTCTATCATAGAAGGTCGGCGAGCTCTAGTCGAAACGACGATGTGCCAAATGAGAACGGCGGTCCTGATACATATCGAGTAAAGCGACAGTGTGTAGTGCAAAAATTGAATGCTCGAAAGGAAAACCAAGGTGGTATTCGACGATTCACCAAACGTGAAACGCTGACTTCATCGAGTTCATCAAATGAGGTTCAAACTCCTGAAGCCTAGAGAATCACAAGGCGAGCTGAGGAGTCATGGGCGATTCACCGAGTAGGTTTGGCAAGCCTACCTAATGTCGCCGAAGTAGGCGCATGGTGGATATTTGGGCCAAATTTTGGGAAAGTATAAATAGCCCTAAAGATACAATTCTTAAGTACCAAGTATTAAGTTTTTGGAGAGTTTGAAAAGGAGAGTTTAGAAAGTTCTGTTGAGAGAGTCTAAAGAACAGTTTACCTTTGAAGAACACTTTTCTAATTTTTGGGGTTTTACAATTCGGAGTTTGAAGTTGATAAATTGAAGTTAAATCCAAAGAGGGCTTACTCTTAATTACTTGATTTAATATTACCCATGGCTACTTTCATGGAAGGTATAATTTCTTTTCTTTTTATGATGGGTGGGTAAAATCCCAAGATCTTGGGGTGCTCAAATGGGGTTGGGTGTTGATTTAATGTAGTGGGTATTGTACTATGCTCTGTTTTAGTGTTGTTCATGCATGAATTTGGTCTAATTACCATGAGGTTAACTCAATGACTTAGCCTATTCATGAATCTACATCACTATAGGGCAGCACAATCACCCTTATGTGACATCAATTTCTAATCCCCGTACCACTAGATTACTTGTTAACTCTTGATTCCTTTGATATTTTGGTTTAAGTGCGAAAATTGATAATCGAATATTTATATTAAGTTGGTGGTACCATCCACCCAATTGTTCTTATTACTGCAAATGAGCTAATTTAAAGTCCAAATTTCTTGATAAGGAATTCTCTATGATATACCATTCCTTGTAGATTTCGACCCCGACTCTTTATTTGGGTTTTTTACTAACTACGATCGCTCACACTTTTAATTGGTTTTGGAGGGTGATTTGAGTGTTATCATCTATCTTAGAAAAACAAGTGGCACCCTAAAGTTGGTCGAAAAGGTCATCAATTCTCGGAAGAGGATACTTATTCTTTATAGTGTCCTTGTTTAATTGACAATAATCAATACACCCCCTAAGGGAACCATCTTTATTCCTCATGAATAAGACCACGTCCCAAGTGAGACACCTTGTCAGATGAAACCCTTATCAAAAAGATCTATCAACTTCTCTTTTAACTCTTTCAACTCATTCAGAGTCATTTTATATGGAAAAATAGAAATGGATTGAGTATCGGGAATAATATCTATTCCGAAGTCTATTTATCTCTCAGGAGGGAATCTGGGAAGATCGTCTAGAAAGACCTTTGGAAAATCTCTCACAACTGAAACTGACTGAATAGGCAATGTCTCAACACTAAAGTCATTTACTCGGACTAAGTTGTAACGACTCGAAAAACTAATAAGTGAAACTAGAGCCTAATGAGTGTGTTGTTGAGTTTGATGTGTGGTTTAGTGTTGAGAAATGTCTTCCCGAGCTTAGGTTAAGGTTTTTGGGGTTAAACGTCAAGGTACGACTCACCAAGGACCAACCAAGGGTCCTTGAGGAGGACCCTAAAGCCTAACCCCCAAAACTGCCCAAGAACCAAAAAGTTGTAAAAAAGTTGTGACCCACGGATGGGATCTACGCCCCGTAGGTCCATCCATGCTCCGTAGGGCTTGGTCGTAGGTCAAAGCTATAGATGACAAGTTCCAACCCCAAACCACGAATAGCCAGTACGGCTCGTGGACCCACCCACAGTCCGTGAGTGGGGTTTGGTAGGTCAACACCTGAAACTGTCCAATTCGACCAAGTTGGGGGTAAAGTGGTAAATTCCTAATTAATTAGTTATGGGTTAGGGACAGTTTATTTTGATTAATTAGAGTTATTTAAGGCTTTTAAAGGTATTAAACTCCTTTTTTCAATTTATTATTCCCTAAACACAAAATAGAAACTACCTCTCCTCAAATAATTCTCTCTCTAGAAACCACCATTGGAGAAGAAGGAGTAAAGGTTTGAAGCTGAAGACTTCATCTTTTCTCTTCAATTTCGTGGAGTTTCTTCAATTGAGGTAGTCTTCATCCTTGATTAGCTTCCATCCAAGGAGCCTCTCAAACATGATTTCAAAGTTCGCAAAATCCCCCCAAAAGTTAGGGTTTCAATCTAAGCATGAGTTCAAATCCAAAACATTTTCAAAGGTTTATTAATGGTGAATTATGATCGAATCCATGAGTTAATGTTGTTTTAAGATGGAATTTCCCCATGAACCCATGATTTCCCCAAAATACTAAATTATGAATTGTGATTTGGGATTGATTGATTATGAAAGCATGGGAAGAGATTAAGTCTATATTGATTTAGTTTATTGAATTATGTCATTATTCATACCTAAATTGTAGTATTCTAGGTGTGTTGGTGAATTGTGATTCATGGCCTTGAAGGTCAATTTATGAAGGATGATGTATGATTATGATGTTTATGTATATATGCTTTGTAATTTCAATGCAAGTAATGTGATCATGTATAGAATGCAATTGTGTTATTATTGAAATGTTATTCTGAATCTAACACTTATGAATGATGATGATATATGTGAAAGGTTGTTCTCACATACACGCACTCATGAATGAAGAATGAATGAACTTTCTAAGATTATGTTGATGATGATGTGTTGATTGAAAGGCTATTCTCAATTGTACACTAATGAATGGTAATGACATGTTGTGAAAGGACTTTCTCACAATATGGGGATTCTTAGTTGAAAGGCTATTCTCATCTTTGAATTTATGAGTTATCTAATGAATGAATGTTGGGTTGAGATGGATACTTATCCATGAGTTGATGCGGGGTATCTAGTAGCAATCTCTTATCCCATAATAATGAACTAACTTAATGAATATTAAGTACTCTATGGGAATGTAAGCTTAGCACCGAGCGGATATTGAATGAGATGGATACTTATCCATGAGTTGAGGCGGGGTATCTAGTAGCAATCTTTTGAGATGGGTGCTCATCCGTAAGTTGAGGTGGGGTATCTAGTAGCAATATCCCTATCACATAACTATGTGCCCACATAGGTCTAGCTAGTGGATCCACCTAAAAGATAATACATTTAGATCTACCTTAGGCAAATAGGACACCTTCTTTTGATGTGGGGTTACACAACACCGGATTCTATGTAGCTCACATAGTCTATGTCGGTTAAGGCTATATTCCCTCCATGAACAAGAAAGTGAGTTATGTGATATGGTTCCTCTAAAGGGATACTTAGTATGGGTGGTATTATGGGATGCCATTCATACATGGCACAAGTAGACTTTGAGAGTAGCCATGGTGTGTTTCTCTTATGTAAATGAATTATGAACATGAAACAAGAACTATGACTAATGACTACCCAAAAAGATCTACTTAGTGCGAGTGAGGGTATGGGACTTCACTCATACATGGCACAAGTAAACTTTGAGAGTAGCCATGGTGTGGTTCCATTACATTATGATGATTTATGAGTTATTGCATGCTCCATTTGGATTGTTGTTATGATAGACTTTCCTTGACATGAGCTAATGAATATGAATGTTTCCTTGTCTATGAGTATTAACTATGGATGAGACTAATGTATGATAAGTATGAGCATGGTGACCTAAAAGTAGTACTTAGAGTTGATAGGACTATGGGATCTTGTCTATGCATGCCACAAGTATAACTTAAGGTTACTTATGTGATGGTTCTATTACGATAAGATGATCTTGATTATTGACTAAAGGTAAGAATGCAGAATGGTAAGTATTTTTTGGTGGCCTCAAAAGGGATGCTTAGTGTGAGTGGTATTATGGGATGCCACCTATGCATTGCACGAGTGTACCTTGGGGTTACCCAAGATGATGGTTCAAATGTGTAATAATGATTTACATGTTGAATGAGCTTGTATTCTATGTTTTTATACTCAAGTTTCATGATGATTCTTAAAGTTGACAAATGCATGGTTTTCAACCAAAATGTCTGTTTTTAGCATGGTTTTTGCATAGCTATCATACTTAGTACATATTTGTGTGCTAACCCATATTTCTACATTTTTACAAAAGTGTAGGGTTTGGAGACTTGATGTTCTATTCTTGGAAGATAGGTTTCTAAGGAGCAAGGAGTTGAAGACTTGGTGAGTCCTCATAGTTTCGAGGACAAACCCACTATTTCCTTTATGTCTTTTATTTGATGTTATGTTTAGAGCTTTTGTATGGGCTATGTCCCAAAGTTTTATTCAAAGTGTTATAGATGGTTTGAGACAAGGTATAGAAAGACTTCCGCTTGCTTTTATGAAAATGACTTCAATTGTATGGTTGTAAAGAAAAGTTTTAAATTCCACACTATTTTCCTATGCTCTTATGTTCATGATATGCTATGAGGCTTGTATGAAACTTTTCAGAGTCTTGTACACCGTGTCACATCCGGGGTGTAGGCTCGGGTCGTGACATAAGTGATAGATGCATCCCTTAGAAACTAACTTTTTGGCCTTAAGGTTATAAAATAAAGCAATCTTTAGGCAATGCCGAACTACTCCTCTACTCTAAAATTGGCTCATTAGAAAATTGAAACTTGACTACTCGAGTTCTATAATCAACTGAGGCATAACAAGCATGATGTCAATCCATACTTAGAATAACATGAAAGTCAACAATGTCAAGCTCAACTAAGTCAGCCATAGTGTCCTTGTGATAAACAGAGATAGTACAATCATGATAGACTCTTTCTGCTCGAATAGACTCACCTATATGTGTGAAAATATTGAAGGGATCAAGGAGTTATTTGGGGGAAATGTCAAACCTCATGGCTACATATGGAGTCATACAAGACAAACTCGCACCTGGATCAAGTAAGGCATAAACATCAAAAGTAAAGACTTTAAGCATAATAGTGACAACATCTGGTGAGTTATCCTGATCCTGGTGACTAGCTATAGCATATAGACGGTTCATACCTCTGCCTATTCCTGAAGTAGCTCCTCTCTAAGCATTTCTATCTGTTGGAGCTGCTAAAGAAGATTGAGCTCTATTCCCCAATTACCCTGCTTGTTCGTAGGGCATTCTCTCATAAAATGACCCATCTGACCACACTTAAAACAACCATTGTATCCATCACGACATTCTCTTGGGTGGTTCCTGCCACACCTAGTTTAAGCGGGGGTCCCTCTAGCCTCTTGTGCCATACTATCCTGAGACTGAGTACCCCGAGATCTAAAATTCTGAGAATTTTGATTCCTTCGATCATTCGTGTTTCTTGGTGAAGATGCACTAGCTGAAGGTGGAGCAGGTCAAGATGACATATGCTGAAAAGATGTCTGCTTCCCATTTCCAGTCTTCTGCTGACCACTTTCATTACTTGTAGTCTTGGCCCACTTATTGCGAAATTCCTCTCTGTCTTTCAATGTATCCTCTTCAACCTGCTACACATGAATCATGAGTCTAGTTATGTCCATTTCCTCTATCAACCTAGCTTCCTTACTTTCCCTATTTGATAGGTGGGATACCTCGAACACGAAATAACTCATCCTACTACTCATATCCGCCACTATCTCAGTGCAAAGTGGGATAGCCGAGTAAACTTAAGGTTGTACTCCTGCACACTCATCGCTTCCTATTTTAGATTCAGGAACTCTCTCATTTTAGCTTCCCTTTGCTCTCGGGGAAAGAAGCACCCGAAGAAAGCATCCTTAAACACAGCCTAGCTCAAAAGTGGTACCCTCTCTGCCCTGTTCTTTTTCCACTGATCATACCATATCCTAGCAACACCTTTGAGCTGATATGAGGCAAATTCCAAATGCTCTGTATCAGCAACACGCATGACCTCAAACACTTTTAAGGCTCTTCTACAAAGTTCTTTGAATCCTCAATGACCTTCGACCCAATGAACTCTAGGGATTCATTCTCAAGAATTCACGGATTCTAGATGTATCAGCTACATCCTGACGACCTGCTCCTGGTTGACCGGCCCCACAACCTGAGTTAGCATCTAAATAACATTCCGGAACTCAACATTGGTGAGATCTCCCTGAGGGGGTTGCACTTCTGGTGAATTCAAAGCTTCTTGACCTTGAGGAGTAACATTCCTTCTAGCAGGACATCTTCAAAAATCTCTTTATGGAGGCATGATCGGGAAAGAACCGTGTAAGCACGAATTAGAAGAACTTTTTTTTATAGAATTGAACTCTATCGCACGAATATGAGTAAGAAGAAAGTGAAATGTTCCTAATTGTCATAGCCTCCCAATTATAGATGTGGCACACTTCACACTGATTATAAGGACTCTACTAGACATGACTTCATAGACATCATAGGACTCCTAAACTCTATATAATTATACCAAGTTTGTCACGCCCCGAGCCTACACCTTGGACGTGGCCGACACTCGAGAACCATTTCTGATCCCCAAAAGAACCTTTGGAATGGCTGACTACTTAGGGGAAGACTCACTCAAGCAATAACAGACTTAAAACAGAATTTGCTATCAAAATAAAACTCAACTCAAATGTCTAAAAAAACTCATTGCAATAATTATAATAGTTTGTGACACATCTTTAAAGGAAAGAAAGTACTGAGAGATTCGTTGATTCTATCTATCTATAAAGCTTCTAATGTTTAAGATAGGTGTTGGGACAAGACTCACGATGCCTCAAAACAACTAAACTGGAAGTAAATGTGAAGTCCTCCAGAATGCAAGAAGGATCACCAAAACTGTCTGGAGTCTACTGTGATCTCAACGGAGCACCAATTGATGTTCTTGAACACCTGTGTCTGCATCACAAAAAGATACAGGTTAAATGACGTTTGTACATTGAATGTACGAGTATGTAATACAGCCGAAGCAAAACAATTGAAAGAAATGACAACAATAGATAAATATACTCAAGCTGAATGTAAATAGATAAAGAAGTTAAATCATTTAAAACTTTACAAAATACTTACTCATGTATGAACTCAACATAATAAGTGTTATATGAAAATATACTTTAACTATATTGGGAGATTCTCTAACTAACAACCATCATTATGAGCTAAGTGATGATACAACGTCTCGTCCGCGCTGCCAGAACTATCATATACCGTGTCGAGGTATACAACTTCTCAACTAAGTGAATCTACTAAGCAATAAGGATTCATCTAAAAAGTATGATCTAGTACCCATGTTGGCAAGACATGGTTTATGAGGATTTTGAGTTGTCTGAACTCATTCTCATATCGGTGCTCAATACTAATCCCAATAATATATAATCTTGCTCAAATGTATAAAACATACTCTTTCTCTAGTTTGAGATAATTGCTCAAACTATCCTCTTAAAAGAGGTAACTGCTCTGAAATATCTCTGAACTCATTGCTCATTTCAAAAACAATGTTTCCCTTCGCTCAACTTTAAAAAATACATTTCTCTGGGTTGAGATAATTACTCAATAAGGCTTCTTTAAGCGGTAACTGCTTTGTACTCAATCTTTCTGAAAACTCTTTTACCTTTCTCAAAATAATACTATTTTTTTCATGTAAAAATGAAGCATTTAGGAAATACTTAGTCCCTTATACTCTTGGTCAAATCTTGGTTAAGCTCTTTCTCAACCTCCTCTTTACTTTCTCAAAACTCAGTTTAAACAATTATATTTTTTTAAAAGATTCTCAATATGCACTCAATATATACTTAGGAATAGGGTTCATGCTGGAAAATATACATGAACATCAACTCAATAATCGTAATATACAATATACGACAATTCAATAATTAGAAATAGGAATTCAATAATTAGCAACTCAAAAACTCAGAACTCAATATCAACTCATCTCAAGAATACTCAAATCTAAGGATAGAACCCTAAATTACTCTTTTACTGAGTTGAAAGTAGATGTAGGGCGTGAGGAAGAACTAGTCCAACACTATGACAGCCTTACATACCTGAAAGAATGAAGTTCTTGGCGAAATCAACGAAACTTGAAGAACGCTTGAAACCCTAGCTTGTCTCCTCTTGGAACCTTGTTCTAATGACTTGAAGTGTTAATGAACGTAAAGAACTAATTAACACTTTCTAAGCCCTTAACTAGGTGAAAATGTCCTGGTTTAGGCTTAGAATGAGGACTAAAACAACGTAGCTTAAGTACCAAACGCATAAGGGAAACACCAAAATGACCCTAACTTAAAAACTGATGGAGTGCCTTAAAAGAAAGGCTTCGTGGAGCCCTTGGCTCCACGGTCTGAGAAACACTTCACCTTCTGTATAGCCATTTGTGAAACCTCAACTGGGTGACATGGCCTTACTAAAATGGGCATAACTTTTTACTCCCATCTCAAAATAAGACAAATTTTGTGGCATTGAAAAGAGGACTCGTAGACCTTTAATTTGTTACGTAGTAGGCCCATAATACGTTATATGGTGAGAGATATGATCTTTTGAAGTTAAACTTAACTTCAAAACTGATAGGTGACCCTAGATGGACCCCTAAACTGACTGTTTAAAGCTTCACTGGACGTTTAGTGTTCCTTTCGGGTAATAAAAAATCCAGGCAACCCTGGACGGTTGGACAACTTGCCCTAAACAGACTATCCAACCACATACGCCCTGTATAGGGAGCCGTCCAGGTGACCCTTTCCAGGGATTCCTTTAACGGCCAATCCATTGTCTCTAAACAACTCGTGGTCCCTTTCACGAGCTGTCTAGGCTTCAGTGAAGGGTCCATGGTATGTTTTAGGGTTGTGGACCTATCCGCTAGCCCTTTTTTACCCTCTCCCTGGTACGAGGTGTTACATCTTCTTTTAATTCTCTCTCTTCAATTTTATTTCCCTATTCTTTTTCTTTGATAGTTTGTTTTCATTGTTGTTTTTTTTATTAAAAAAAAATTACTTCTCTATATATTTCATTTATACTATCTTTATTTTTAGTCCCATTTTAAAATAATTCTTCTCCACATAAACTATCATATTTAAGATGTTTATTTGCACAATATTGTTGGAACTCAAGGGGTTAAATGAGAGTTCAAGTTGAAGATAAATTGAAAAATTGCTCTAATGAATAAGGTAGATGATGGTTGTAGTGTGGTGGCTCGAGAAGAATAAGAAATGGTTTAACACGAAGACGAATCTTGGATCCTCATGGATCATGAAGATCATGATGCTTATTTCTTATTATAGATCGTGATTTTGTTATCTAATCTCTAAATTTAATCATGGAACTAGTACATTACATCGTGTATTGATTAGGTACTAACAATGAGCGAGCATAATGTAGTCTTCTGTTGTCATGAATCAACCCCATCGAACTGTTCGGGCACCTATTCTAATATCTAAATAAGAGAACCCTTAACACCCAATTTTAAAATGGGCAATGCAAAATCTAATAAACATAAAGAATGTATTTTAAATATACTGGAATAAATATGAAAGCTCAAGAACAAGGAACATATTTTACAATATATTGAAAAACTCTCCCAAGGAACTAGTCTAAACAGGTATAAGAGCTACTAAGAAGATACAAGGCATAAAGAAAATATGATGCAACTCTCATCATAAGGAAAGAAAAGTAGAAGCTGTCGGAGATCATCATCGTTTTCACCTACGAAACATAACTAAATCTTGTGATCAGACTATTTCAAGTGTCATAGCAATAGTAGTTGACACAAAAAGAAAATATTAGATATACATGTTGGTGGATCGAATAGTGCTCACAACCAGGCAAAGAAAAAGTATGAAGATATAATGCGACAATATCAATCAATTCAAGCTGCATTTGTTAAGCTATCTAATCAAACCAAACTAGAGCACATAAGTTATTTAAAAGCTTCAGTTGAGGTGGTGAAACTCCTTTTGAATCAAGAATTTAACAAAGGTAACTTTCTTGAAATTCTTTCATAGTATGCGAGACATGTGATAAAATTAGAGATCTTGTGTTGAAAAGATCTCCAAAAAATAATCAGTTGACTTCTCATAAAATTCAGAAAGATATCATCACTGCATGTAAGCTTGAAACAATTAAAGCTATTATGAAAGATCTAAATGGTGACTATTTCTCATTGCTAGTCGATGAATCTTGTGATGTGTCAGGTAAAGAGCAAATGAAAATTGTTTTGTGATATGTTGATAAATGGAGATTTGTGGTTGAAAGGTTTATTGGGATTGTTCATGTTTGTAATACTAGTATTTTATGTTTAAAAGAAGCAATTGTTAACTGTCTTACTCAATATTGTTTGAGTGTATCTCATATATGTGGGCAATGCTATGTTGGAGCAAGCAATATGCAAGGGCGACTAAGTGGCCCTAAAATTTTGATTCAACAAGAAAGTAGATCAGCTCATGCAATCCATTGTTTTGCTCATAACTTCAGTTGACTCTTGTCGGGTATTTAAAAAATGTCTTCAAGTTGGAGAACTTGTATTGTTGGTTTCTAATATCTTAAATGTAGTGGCAGATTCTTTTAAATGCATGGATGAACTTCGAGAATCTCAAGCTAAAAGATTTCAATAGGCACTAGATATGAGTGATGTTGAAACTAGTAAGGGCTTGAATCAAGAACTTGATCTTGCTAGAGTTGTTCATACTCATTGGGGTTCATACTATAAATCTTTTAAGAACTTAATTAGTATGTTTGGCTCTATTATTGATGTTCTTGATATTATTGTGTTGATTCTGAATATATTGAAGAGAGAGCCAAGGCAACATGATATCTTAAAGTTTGTCAAACATTTGAGATTGCTTTCCTATTGCACATGAAGAAAGATATTTTGGCGATTACAAATAAGCTTAATGAGGAAAGAACAAGATATTGCAAATGTCATTCTACTTGTTAAAGTGGTGAAGATATAATTGCAAAATCCAAGGAATAAAGGATGAGATTCACTTATCGAGAATGTATCTAATTTTGTGTTAAGTATGACATTTTGATACCTAATTTTTTATGAGTTCTACGTTAATTTTGGAAGATCTCGATGCAAATTTGATGAGTATACTGTTTCATATCATTATCATGTTGAAGTTTTTTTGAAGATTATTGATTGACAACTTCAAGAACTCAATGATCGATTTAATGAGGTGAGAACAAATTTGTTTATTGGAGTTGCTTACTTGAATCTAGTTGAATCGTTTTCTAATTTTGACATCAAGAAAATATTGAAAATCACTTAATTATATCCTGATGATTTTGGTGAAAATATGATGGTTACTCTTAAGAATCAGTTAGAGACTTATATTGTTAATGTCCGTGATGTTGATGAAATGTTCTTTAACCTAAAAGGACTTGATGATCTTTCTGAAAAGCTAGTCAAGGTAAGGAAGTATTTAAATTATTCCCTTGTATTTCGCCTTGTAAAATTTTCATTTCTCCTACCATGGCCACTGCTTCAGTTGAAAGAGCTTTTTCAGCAATGAAGTTGATCAAAAGTGAATTGCAAAATCAAATGGATGATGACTTCTTTAGTGGATGTATTATGCCTTCCGTAGAAAAAACTACTTAATATTGTTTCTGATGATAGTATTATGTATAGGTTTCAAGAAATGAAAACCCGCTGAATATAATTGTAATGAATATTTTGATTAATCAATCTTTGTTTTGTTGTTAATTTATTCGCTTATTTCGTATTTATTTTTTTATATGTTGAAGTCACTTGGTAAAATTTCTAGGTCCTCCACTACCTACAAGACTTTTACTAAAACACCTAGACTCAAATCCCTTATCAAATATTTTCTAAACCACCAGACTAACAATACAGTGCAAGCTTGTAATTAAGAAAACTCTCAATCAACATCCTAACTTAACAATCACTTGAGACATATCCAAAATCATAACAACCACCTATATTTGATTCATCACAACTTTCATGTAATCCGAAACACCAAGGACCCCTAAGACATCATCTACAATGTTTAACATGTAATTTTGGTCTATACAAAAACCATCTCATCATTTAAATACAAATCTCGACCACTCATGAATCAATATATAACAATTACACTACGAAGAGGTAAATATGGTTCACTCATGAAACCCCCACACAAACAATCACATGTACTAGGCGTGGTATTTGAACCAACTATTACTAATTTGTACCCATGTAATTTTCGTTTCAATCAAGAGATATTTTATACCAGACATGGCCGTAATCGAGCCAACTATTAGTATGTACAGCTGTGGTACCCGAACCAACAGATAATCACAATCACAGTGAATAAAATCACACTTTTACACCCAAATAAACACATTTATTGCATAAGAATGACAACAAGATAACATTTCAATTTATATTCCTCCCATTTTCCTAACCATACATATACAAGTAATATTAATGAAGCAGTTAGCAATCACATATAACATAAACGGAAAACAACACAACCTCAACTACACTAAACGACTCTTCCTGGATAGTTTTCCAGCTTGTAACCCAGTTACCCATAGATTAACACCCATAGAATAACAGCCAACAACAATCATAAGGTCAACATCAGCAATCAAATGCCTTATTATCCTAACCAACCATAACACATGTTCATCTGCCCAGACTTCGTACCCAAAGACCTATACATGTAATCTCTCGATAATTTAGAAGGTATTATGCAATAAAAGACATGTCTGACTACTTGATTAAACCTAACCTGCCTGGATGCCAAAAAACTATTGTAGAATTTTGATCACAGACTTTTGACTATTTTTGTGAAGCTTTAGTTTGTTCTCGGTTTAATTTAATAGTTACATTAGAGAA
This sequence comes from Solanum stenotomum, assembly GCF_019186545.1. NCBI lineage: Eukaryota > Viridiplantae > Streptophyta > Magnoliopsida > Solanales > Solanaceae > Solanum > Solanum stenotomum. The sequence goes on from NC_064292.1 coordinate 40,092,618, forward strand.
TTACGGTAATTAAATCAAGAACAATTGTGTTTATAAACAACCCAATGTCTTACACACCAAAATCCTCATAAACCCGAGTTTTCTCCACCTTTGGATGAACCCAAACCCTCCCATAGGGCCACAATTACCATCTCTAAGGCCTAGAAATCAAAGTACCGAATCGAGGAACAAACTACTTACCTTTACGAAGGTTCTTGATTAAAAATGATTGGAAATCACCCTAAGTCACTCTTGTTCTTACCCAAAAACTTCTCATACAATAATGAGTGGTTTGGGGCGTTCGGATAATCAATTTAAAATACACATGAAAAATATTAAACCAAAATTTCTGATTGATCAAGGTTTCAAAAGTTCTTATGGGGAAATTTACCTTTATAACTTTCGTGAAGCACTTAATTTATTTATTTAAAAATTTGATCAAATGCTTCAACTTCTTTTAAAAATAAACACTTTTTTTTAGAAAATAAGTACTTTGACTCTTCCAAAAATTGGCCAAAAAAAACTATTGGGAAGAAGATTTTAATTTCCTAGGTAATGAATTGGAAACAACACTTTTTTTTCTATATAAATCCTTTTTGTTTTTTGAATTTCAGAAGAAATTTCATTGCTAGTATGACTTCAATTTTCAATAAGGAAGGAAATTAAGGTGTTTTTTTTTGCAACATTTAACTAATAAAAAATTCATCAAGAATTGGAATTTACACTTCCGTAAAGCTTTGTTTTTTTAATTTTAAGTTAACTAAATTTTAACTTATGCATTGTTCTATATAGCCACTGTTGAAGAAGAAGGAAGCTGGCGATTGGAACATGTTAAAGAAACAGGTCCAACGAAGATGACTGACGTGTTTATAGCAAGTGTTGATGAAGAAGAAAGTTGACGATTGGAACATGTCAAAGGAACAGGTCCAATGAAGCTAACTGACGAGTTTACAGCACTGCTGTAGAATTAGAGTCGCACTAGCATTAGACTACTTATATTAATTCTACATGGTATCAGAGCATAAAAGCTCTTCTGCTATCTGATTATTGATAATAAAAAAAAAACCACACGTTGCAATAGCCCCTTCTACCAAAACCATGTCAACCTCCTCACTTCACCAAAACATTGTCGCTTGCTTCATTAAACTTAAGCCAACAAACTACCTCATAAAGAGGACACAAATATCTCAATTGATTAGGTGATGAAACTAACGTATCTCATTTATGAACCAAGTAAAAGTAGTTGTTCTACTGGACCATTTGTTAGGGAAGTTGTAGGGGTTAGGAAGGATGCAAAAGATAGTGGCACCATTGATGATTGGAAGGAGAAAAATGTGTTGCTAAGGAGTTGGATCTCAAGCACCTTGACTGAAGAAAGCATGTACCTAATTGTGGGTTGCTCAACTGCCAAGGAGAAGTGGGAATGCTTGGAAAAAGCTTATATTCAAGCAACAAAAGTAATTAATTTTGCTAGAGGTTTAGGTAAGGCATCATATTCCACCCTTAATCAATGTATTAATGCTCTCACGAGTTTTGATATAAGAGAAGATGAAAAAGAGGTGTCACAACAAAACCATAACATGGTATTATCTGCTCAAAAAGGAAGGGGAAGAGGAAACAACAACATCAACTCCAGAGAAACGGGTCTCAAGCATGCTGGACAGGAAACAGGTTCACAGAACAGTCAATATGGACCAGGTTCTCCGAACAATAAAAGTTTCCAAAGCAAAAATAAGGAGAATAATAGTATTGAGTCATGTCAAATATGTGGTAGGAATAATCATACTGCTCTTAAGTGTTTTTACTGGTGGAACTACTCGTATCAATCTGCAGATGAACTAACACAAGTAACGACTAGACATCACATTCATACCGAAGCATTGACAAAATAAGTTTTTGATGGGTATTCAAAGTTTTTTTTGCTGCGTATTCGAATCAAGCTAGGTATAATTGTTCCTCTACTCACTAGCTTGAGGGGAAGTGTTGAAGAAGAAGGAAGCTGACGATTGGACATGTCAAAGGAACAGGTCCAACGAAGTTGACTACGTGTCTGGAGCAAGTGTTGATGAAGAAGTAAGTTGGCGATTGAAACATGTCAAAGGAACAGGTCCAACGAAGCTGACTGACGAGTTTACAGCACTGTTGTAGAATTAGAGTCGCACTAGGATTAGACTATTTATATTAATTAGGATTATATTATGACTAGAATTATATTATGATTAGGATTATATTACGACTAGGATTAGATTATTTATAATTGCATTATTATTATTATTATTATTATTATTATTATT
>NC_064292.1:40095654-40242942 GCF_019186545.1 Solanum stenotomum
GTACTATATTAATTGATAATACTTTTTCTATAACTAACATTGCTATGATTGATAGTGGTGCTGATGTGAGTTGCATTCAAGAAGGTCTTGTACCTACTAAATATTTTGAAAAAACAACTCATATGGTTAAATCTACATCTGGTCATGCTTTAGATATAAAGTATAAATTATCTAATACTCGTATTTGCCAGAATAAAGTTTGTATTCCTCACTTCTTTTTCTTAGTAAAAAATCAGTTATACCCTCCTATTATTCTAGGAACTCCTTTATAAATGCAATTTATCCTTTTACTAATATAAATGCTAAAGGATTTTCTGCTACTTATAAAAATCAAGATATTAGTTTTACTTTTATCATCGAGCCTATTTCTAGAGATATTAATGCTCTAATTGAAATGAAACAAAAGCATGTTGATTATTTACAACTTGAGATATTTAGTATGAATATATTCGACACTTTAAAATCTGCTAAAGTACAGGAAAAGATTAAACTCATTTCTGAAAAAATGGCCATTGATATTTGTGCTGATCATCCTAGTGCCTTTTGGAATCGGAAAAAACATATTGTAACTCTTCCATATGAAGATGATTTCTCTGAGAAAAATATTCCTACCAAATCACGTCCTTGTCAGATGAATACCGAATTAGTTGAATTCTGCCAAAAGGAAATTGATAATTTATTACAAAAAGGTTTGATAAAGCCTTCCAAATCACCATGGTCGTGTACTGCTTTTTCTGTTAATAACGCAGCAGAAAAAGAACAAGGTGTTCCAGGTTAGTAATAAATTATAAACCTTTGAATAAATTTTTAAAATGAATTAGGTATCCTATTCCAAACAAAAGGGATTTATTATCAAGATTATATGATGCTAATATCTTTTCAAAATTTGATTTAAAATCTGGATATTGGCAAATCCAAATATTTAAAGACCATTCTTATAGAACGGTATTTAATGTTCCGTTTGGACAATACGAATGGAATGTAATGCCCTTTGGTTTAAAAAATGCTCCCTCGGAATTTCAAAAGACTATGAATGATATTTTTAATCCTTATTTGGATTTCATCATAGTTTATATTGATGATATTTTGGTATACTCAAAGACTCTTGAAATGCATATTAAGCATCTAGACATTTTTAAGAAAATAGTTATTCAAAATGGTTTGGTCATATCTAAACCTAAAATGAGTCTTTTTCAAACAGAAGTTAGATTTTTGGGTCATTTGATTTGTCAAGGAAAAATGACTCCTATTCAAAGATCTATTGAATTCGCATCAAAATTCCCTGATATTATTACCGATAGGACGCAATTGCAGCGGTTTCTGGGAAGTTTAAATTACATTTCCCCCTTCTACAAAAAATTGTCTCGAGATTTAGCTCCGTTATACGACAGGCTAAAAAAGAATCATAAGAAGCCTTGGACTAATAGTCTCACAGATCTTGTAAAGACTATTAAAGAAAGAGTTAAATCTTTACCTTGTTTAACCCTTGCTAATCCTGCTTGGCCAAAGATTGTAGAGATGGATGCGTCTAATATTGGGTATGGAGGTATATTGAAACAAATTAATCCGCATGATAAAAATGAATATCTTATTCGATTTCATTCAGGAAAATGGAGCGATGCACATAAAAAATATGCGACGGTAGCTCATGAAATGTTAACTATCGTTAAGTGCGTTTTAAAATTTCAAGATGATTTATATAATCAAAATTTTTTGATAAAAACTGATGCTCAGTCAGTCAAGTATATGTTTGATAAAGATTTTAAACATGATGCGTCTAAGTTAATTTTTGCTAGATGGCAGGCACAATTAGCTCCTTTTGATTTCGATATTCACTATAAAAAGGGAAGTGATAATTCCCTCCCAGACTTCTTATCAAGAGAATATCTTTCTTCTAATGGGTTTTCTTGACTTCTTTCCTGATAAAGATTTGATTACGATTTTGAAGGCAGTTCCTCTTAATAGAGATTTAGAGGAACCCATTTATGAATCCATGGAACAGAGAATTCTATAAAAAAATATATCTGTTCAATTTGTTGAAAATAACAAATATGTTCTTGATGATATAACTTGTGAACGGATCTAAGCTTTATTTAAATATAGAAGAATTTTAGTATGGCTTCTCGACTTGGTTCTGAGATTGAGGTACAGTCAGATCTAGTACTACTTTTATTGGCTTTGTCTTTATGACTCCGTCTGATGAGCCGTGGTTTTTAGCCCGAAATTGAGTTTGATAAGTAGGGTGCCTCATACCCGGTTAGAACTATCAGACAATGGGCTTAATAAAAGTATGTATTAGCTTCTTGACAGGCCCTTTGCTTGGGTAAAATAATTAAACCATGCAGTCTGAGAAACTACGTTAAAATTCTTTTGTATTTCGATTCTTATGTAGTTGGACTACCTCTAAGGATATTGACTTGCTTGATCTATGACTGGGCGGACCACCGCCAGGTCAGTGATCCTGTATCGTTGAGCCATATTGACTTGCTTGATCTATGACTGGGCGGACCACCGCCAGGTCAGTGATCCTATATCCGAATCAGATTATGATGATTCTGAACCAGAAGTATAAAGAAAACTATAAATCTTCTCTTGAATATCATCATCAAGTTCTAGAGTCTTAAGCTTTTCCAGCTTACAATTTGGAGCTATATGCCCAATTTATTATTATTATTATTATTATTATTTTATTATTATTATTTTATTATTATCATTATTATTATTATTATTTTATTATATTATTATTATATTATTATTATTATTATTATTATTATTCCTCTTATAAATAATTTGTGGTGGTAAAGAAATATGTGAATGATAGGAAAAATTATTACTTATGGATGTAAAATATAAATTAATTTTTGTTTTAATTTTTTTTAAAGTATAAAAACCTTAAATTAATCAACTTTTCATCGTGTTAACAACTTAAAGGATATTTCAGACATTTTGATAAAAAAAAATTATTTACCAGCACTTATTTGCCAAACACATCAACAACTTTTTTTTCAACTGCAACACTTTTATCCAAACACATAACTACTTATTTTAAAAATAAGTTCCAGCACATTAAAAAGTTACTTTTTAAAAGTTACTTTTTTTAAGTCAATCCAAATGGGCTCTAATAGTTTTTATGTGTTTTTTAAATTGATTATCCGAACGCTCCAAAACCACTCATTATTGTATGAGAAGTTTTTGGGTAAGAACAAGAGCGACTTAGGGTGATTTCCAATCATTTTTCATCAAAAATCTTCGTAAAGGTAAGTAGTTTGTTCCCCGATTCGATACTTTGATTTCTAGGTCTTAGAAATGGTAATTGTGGCCCTATGGGAGGGTTTGGGTTCATTCAAAGGTGGGGAAAACTCGGGTTTATGAGGATTTTGGTGTGTAAGACCTTTGGGTTGTTTATAAACACAATTGTTCTTGATTTAATTACCATAATTCTCTAATGTAACCATAAAACTGATAGTTTTAGGTAAATTAATGGTGGGAAAGTCTTGGATTGGATGGAAAAATGATGAGGTCGACATGAGTTTGAGATTAAGTTATAATCCAGGAATGGTAGGCCAATTGTGATTTATTTTTTACTTGTGTTCTAAATTAAACCGAGAACAAACTAAAGCTTCACAAAAAGAGTCAAAAGTGTGTGATCAAACTTCTACAATAGTTGTTCGGCGTCCAAGCAGGCTAGGTTTAACCAAATAGTCAGACATGTCTTTAATTGCATAATACCTTATAAATTATCGAGAGATTGCATGTTTAGGTCTTTGGGTACGAAGTCTGGGAAGATGAACACGTGTTATGGTTGTTTAGGATAATAAGGCATTTGATTGTTGATGTTGACCTTATGATTGTTGTTGGCTGTTAATCTATGGGTAATTGGATTACAAGCTGGAAAACTATCTAGGAAGAGTCATTTAGTGTAGGTGTGGTTGTGTTGTTTTCCGTTTATGTTATATGTGATTGCAGAGGCGTATCTAGAGGGGGTTCCGTGGGTTCACGTGAACCCATGTTGTCCTTTATAGATCATATATAGTAGTGTTATATTTTTCAAAAAATATTTAAATATAGAGGTGTGAACCCACGTTAAATGTAGCATATAATAATACGATGATTATTGGGTGCACGTCTCTAAACAAATATAGAAAATTTTAATCTTATATCTATCTTATTTTTTTAGTTACACTCTTCCAAGTGGTTATCGGTAACACTTCGGCGTTTCAATCATCTTTAGTTTAGTTTTTTGCTTTAATCTTTCAAAATTTTCAAGTGTGTTACATTGAAAATAATTCCTAAAAAGAAAAATAGCACTGCAATATTATAATTTTTTAATAATTAAATCAAAAGTGTATATTAAAATTTAAAACTAGTAGTATTACATATGTTGGACCTATAATTTTTAAAATTTAACAGTGTTAAGAACGTCGAGGTCAAATCAATTAAATTTATGTCTTAGATGCATTTTTTTGTAGTAGACTAGTAGTGAACCCATCCTTCCGAAATCCTAGATACGCCTCTGTGTGATTGCTAACTACTTCATTAGTATTACTTGTATATGTATGGTTAGGGAAATAGGAGGAGTATAAACTAAAATGTTATCTTGTTGTCATTCTTATGCAATAAATGTGTTTATTTGGGTGTAAAAGTTTGATTTTATTCATTGTAATTGTGATTATCTGTTGGCTCGAGTATCACGCCTGTACATACTAACGGTTGGCTCGATTATCATGTCTAGTACAAAATTTGCATAGTATGGTTAGTCATATCTTCACAACTTTTCTATTTTAACATCTACCTTGCACTATTCAATACTTTTTATACGCATATTGTCCTTGCCGATTTATCTATATGTATAACAAAATAAGTAAGATGATTTTTTTCTTGTTGGGCCCAGGCAACGTCCGGACTACCACCACTAGTATCAAAATAAAACACTTCTAATTTCATAACAATGTTTCATAATCAAAGAAGAAAAAGGAACAAAATGACTTTACAATTATATTCCATAAAGATGAATACCAAGCCATAAGTTATTTCTCATTTTCGAAGATAATCAAAACTGTAATTTTGTTTCACAATTGGTTTACCCATTCCTTAGGAAATTCATATCTATTCAGTCAAATTTGACTTCGAATTGGCCTTCAAAACCTCAAAATTTATTTTCTTGGGTGTAAAATCTCAATTTTTACATCAAGTTCGTGAATCAAAGCATAAAAATAATGGATATTCTTGAAAAATGAACTAAATAAAAGTATATTCATATAACTAACGTTTATACGAGAAAATTGCAGTTTTCTATGTTGCACATGTTACGAAAAATCGTTTGAAGGACTTCCAATGAAAAAAATCGATCTGTAATATATTTATATCCACAAAACTTCAATGTCAGTAATTATGGATAGGTCTTGCGTCGTTGAGCGGTGCAAATAGTACTCTATTTCGATATCAATGGTTTTGTTTGACTAAACCATGTTGGAAAATGGCATTCCAACACTACATATTTATGGCCACTATCTATTCAGCCCAAGAGTCAATTTCTATAAAATAATTTTTTTTTGAAAAAACTATAATCAAGTTAATGTTGTCCAAGTGGGAAAATGTTAGAATTATTTATTAATTTTGGACTTAACATTATCTTATTATTAGGTTTTAGTAAAACGGGTTAAATGTTAGCAGTTGTACAAGACTAGGGGTGTCAAATGGGTGGATTGAATCAGATTTGAATGGATTGAGTTAAAATGGATTGGATCACAATCCTCCCATATAAAATATGGGGTAAATATGGATTTGGTCAAATATGATTTGGGTAAAATGGTTGTAACCCACTTTAATCTCCTAAAACCAAAAAAATATTAAATCAAAGCTAAGTTGTTAATACCTCAACCCCTACCATCCCACCCTATCCCTACCACCCCACCCCCACCCCCACCACCACCACCGCCGCCACCTCCCTCCACCCCCAAAAAGAAATTCAAAAAGACTTTATTTTTCAAAAGAATTTTTTCCCTACCCCTTCACCCCCCACTCTGCCACCCTCAAATTCTTTTTTTTGGAAAAATTAAAATTTTAATTTNCCCCCCCCCACCGGAAAAAAAATTAAAAAGACTTATTTTTTGAAAAAAAAGTTGGCAACCCCTACCCTGCTCCGCTACCCCACCCCAAAAAAAAAATTTAATAATTTATTTTTCGGAAAAATAAAAATTTTAAATATATATTTTTTTAAAAAAATTTACCAACCCTACCACCCATCCTAGGACACCTCCCACCCACACCCTAAAAAGTTTTATAAAAAATTCCAAAAGAAAAATTCTTTTGCCCCCACCACCACATCCACCCCACTACACCCCCCACCCCCACCTCCTTTTTTGTATTTTATTTTCAAAAATAAATAGTGTAATTAGGGATTTTTATGATAAAAGAGTGAAATATGGATATATATGAATTCTTATGTTTATCCATTTTGTCCATATTTGTATGAGCTTAAATAGGTTGAAGTCCATATTTACCATTTAAGAAAATATGAGTGATCCATTTAATTTAATATGGGAAAAATGGTTCCATTTCACTTATATGGGCTGAAATTGACACCCCTAGCTTTAAGCGAATTGAGAATTCGATCATATATTTTCACCGAATGAATTAATTATTCTATATAAACATACAACCTTTCATTTATATATTATATAGGGAAAAGGGCCTGATATAGTACCCCTCAACTTTGTCATTTGGAGCTGATATGCCCCTCGTTATGAAAGTGGCTCATATATACCCTTACCGTTATACAAACGGCTCACATATGCCCCTACCGTTACAAACTGACCTCATATATACCCTTCATTTAACGGAAGTAAAAAAAATTAGTTTTAAATTTATATTTTTGACTTTTGATATTTTTAAAAAATCATTTAGGGGTATATATGATTTTTCTAGCAAATTTCAAGGTATGTTATAATTTTTTTCGGACATAAATTTTTTTTTGACTTCTTGATTATCATTATTTGAGTTTCTTAGACTAAAATTTCTGATTGATCAAGCTTTCAAAAGTGCTTATGGGAAAATTTACCTTTATACCTTTCGTGAAGCACTTAATTTTTTTTATTTAAAAATTTGACCAAATGCCTCCACTTTTTTCAAAATACACTTTTTTTAGAAAATAAGTACTTTGACTCTTCAAAAAATTGGCCAAAAATAAACTATAGAGAAGACGATTTTAATTTCCGAGGTAATGAACTGAATTTAACAACACTTTGTTTTCTATGAAAATCCTTTTTGTTTATTGAATTTCAGCGGAGATTTCATTCTTCAATTTTCAATAAGGAAGGAAATTAAGGTGTTTTTTTTTTTTTTTGCAACATTTAACCAATAAAACAATCATCAAGAATTGGAATTTACACTTCTGTAATGCTTTGTTTTTTATTTTTAAGTTAAGTAAATTTTAACTTATGCATTGTTCTATATAGCCACTACTTATAAATAAATTTATTAATAATGCCTAGATTAAACGGTGTGAGGCACATACACTAAAATTAGTAACTTTCAATAGATGCCATATGTCTTAATTATGTTGAAAAAATATATCAACTACTAGTTGACATATAAATCATCATTGATTCATTTTTGATAAGGAATTACTTATTTTTATGGCAGTTGTGTCATATAGTAAGAGCCCGTTTGGATTGACCTAAAAAAAAGTAGTTTTTAAGTCAAAAATAAAAAGTCAAACTGAAATGACTTTTAAGTCAAAAAATAAAAAGTAGNCATATAGTAAGAGCCCGTTTGGATTGACCTAAAAAAAATAGTTTTTAAGTCAAAAATAAAAAGTCAAACTGAAATGATTTTTAAGTCAAAAAATAAAAAGTAGGGGGAGACCTACTTTTGGTTTTTGACTTATTTTAAGTCATTTCAAACTTATTTCAAGTCATTTTAACCTTGCCAAACGCTTCCTAACTTATTTTAAGTTATTTTTGACTTATTTTAAGTTATTTTTTTTATATTTGTCAAACACTTTTAGACATAAAAAATCGCCTCAAAAGTAGGTTGACCAATTTTAAGTCAATCCAAACACCCTCTAAATGTCGTGATACATAGGTGTAAATATATGTCTATAAAAGGCAAACATTAATTATGGATAGAAAATCTAAAAAATAGCTAAATTTATGAAGTTACCAAAGTTAAAGATACCCATGCAATACTTGTTATAAATATAGTACAAGAGAAAGACAAATCTTCCCAAACAAAAAATTTCTTCTCCCTTTTATTGAATTGAATCGATTGATAGAGAAATAATGCAACATCAGAAGGAGAATGGATAAAAGTGATAAAAGAAGGAGAAGCTTCTCGCGTAGTTTTGTCTTATGAGTTCATTGATAAGTTAAAGAAATTGAATTGGGATGAAGTTTTGCAAAACAATATAATCATTTCACCGCAAATTGATGAGAAGTTATCGTGTACATCCCAACAAACAAAATCATCCACTTAATACCTTCTCTTGTCATGTTTTTCTTATCCTATATTATACTATATCGGATTTTTTTTTTTTTTTTGTCTCTCATATAGTTGTTGATTTGTTCTTTTAAGAAAGCTTCTCCTCATTAGGTTATTTATCTTTAATAACTTAATGTAAGCAATATTACAAAGTATTTTTCTTTTACCTTCTTTTTCTTCCGTTTTTTATTTCAAAAGAATTCTATGGTGCTTCTCCTCTTTTTTATTTAAAATTTAAAACATCCACAAATATAATTGCAATTAAAACATTCACAAAAATAACTGCAATTTATTTAATGTGTCTACATCCATTTTAATTTCTAATTAAATTGAACAATTAATACATATTAATGATTACGCAATATATGTTCTTCCATATTTGTCATCTCTCCTAAAATTTGTTATTTTTATGTTATCATAATGCTATTATATTTTATTAAAAAAACTTGGTTTGCTCCCTCAATAAATTGGTTAATTTATTTTATGTTAAATTGGGATAGAATATATTATAGTTTGGTGACTTGATAAACTTGAAAATTCTACTGTAGTTCCTATTTGAATTTGAGAAAGAAAAGAGATTGGGGAAAATTGAGTTGTTGAAAAAATGTATCAAATAGTAAGTGTTGAAAAAATATTTCAAATACTAGTTGACATATAAATCATCATTGACTCATTTTTGATAAGCAATTACCTATTTCTATGGTAGTTGTGCCATATAGTAAGTGTTGTATTGTAAAAGGTTAATGCATGAATTTAACACTCTTTTTAAGATAAGAATATCTATTGGTGTAGGACTGTATCGGCAAGGACAATATGCGTATAAAAAGTATTGAATAGTGCAAGGTAGATGTTAAAATAGAAAAGTTGTGAAGATATGACTAACCATACTATGCAAATTTGGTAAATAAACTTAATAGTTGGGGTTCACATTAATTTGTTAAGACGCCTAGTTGTTGCCTCTCTACTTAAAGGTGCAGCTGCAGCAGAAGCTCATTCTTTTCAGCTAACAGCGTATCACGATTGTCATTATTTTCATAAGCCTCTTTTGTTGTGCAAGGATGTTTTCCTGTTTGTTCAGGATTTCATTGCTAAAGGAACTTGGGTCTGTAAAAATGTGTTAAAACTCCAATGAGTTCAGCAGCTCAAAGTTGCAGTATCTTGAAAGAGTCAGTGAGACAATTACCTGTTACAATACGTGTAAATCGATGTCGTTTACATACAAACCATTCCGGATACTTTAAGGATGAGCTGTCAAATTTCATCATGACAAATAAATAAACAGTAATCAAATTTGGCATCGAATTTTCAGAACTTTTGAGATTCTGCACGAGGTGCCTTATGAATAACCACGGATCAAGTCGTTACATCCCATTGAAAGTTAGTGTGGGTGTCACTCACAAAATGGCAGGATCGCGAGAAAAACTCACTTCTCTCTCTTTCGAATGTTTATTCCTGTTTATTTCTATGCTCAAACTCAAAACTTCTACCAGCATATGCATACATCCTAATTTCTAGCGACCCAATGTCACCACAAGTATGAATCAAACTTATTAATAATTCAAGTTTCGTTCAAAAATCAAAATCACAAAAGATTAAAATATCCAACAACAAATCTTACCCATTCAATAAAGTCAAAACCTAATTTTATTAAATTAGCTTAACAATTTTATTTAATTGGTTACCCACTGCATGTTTGACTCTTAAATTATACCATTGTAATAATATTATGAAAAATAAATATATCTTTGTAATTAATGAAGTTGTGTGATTACTATTTAGTAATTAGACTTTCCAAACATACCCTAAATCTTATTTCGTGGCAGAAAAGAGAGGAAGATAAATGTTGCAACTTCTGCAAATAATCTAACAGGTTTTGAAAAGTTTAGCATTAATGACATAGTATTGATTGACGAGAAACGTTATGGAGTTAATGATAGAATGAAAGATTCGAGACAGACCTTAATTAGAATCTAAAGGTTTCATGTTAAACAGGATTAAAACAAAGTACCTGTGCAAGCTCAGGACTACAATTTGAAATAAAACACATGAAAGATGCAATCACATATTACAATTTTTTCATGTTTGGTTCAATTTAAAAAAATATATTCTTTAGAAACACAAGTTCCTTAAAAAAAAAAAAATGACTTCCCGAGGGAAAACAAGTTCCACAAGTGGTAGTGTGGTACTCCACTTCTCCCTATCCTTCAACGCACCCCTCCCCCACTTCTATAGTGTTTGCCTAGATTATATGTAAAAACATTTCCCCTCAAGCTAAACACACTCGAATGTCACTAATTTGCCAAATACTTCATTCAGCTCCTCCTTCAGAAGGCTTGACTTCAGCAGTGGTTGTTCGAGGGTTGGCTCCTCCTTTGGAAGTTCCTGCAGAGTGGCTTTGGTTGCTGAAAGAGGCACATCATAGTCTACGGCTGAAAATGAGGTCTTAACGGGAAGGAAATGAGCCGATTTAGTCATTCAGTCCACAACAACCCAAATAGAATCATACTACCGAGACCACATTCTTGATCACAGAAAAGTAAAAATTATCATCAGTTCACGGTCTTCTCTTGATGTACTGTCAATAATGTCACACAAAAACATTACATGTCATCAAAAAACAATCATCACTTCATGTGGCGCATAAATTATCTAGAGTATATTTGGAATGCATAATTACATCAAACGGGTAAGATTTGGATCTAAACTCTTCAATCTTTTTCCTTTCACCCAAGGAAGGTGTTATCGAGACTTGCAAGACATAAATTGAAAAATAACCTGTAAATCAAGTAAAAATTGCTAAATAAAGAAAACAAAATTAGTGCATGGAGACAAATTATCAATAGGTATCTAAATATATAAAATTCCCAAAGGAGTTTGTTCTCAAAATCCAAAATCAAACAAGTAAATCTAGACCAAAATAGATGTCTAAAACGCCCTCATACGACACATATTATTTTCATTAGAACTTCTAGGTAATTCATAAAATGCTAACTCATGCTTTCTCGAACTTTTTTCCCCGTTATTTCCCTTTCCCCTATTTATTGTTATTATTTTCACAGTATATTAAAAAGAGGCTAGGGGGGTCAGAGAACAATTTTACAACCCAATCACTTTTCTAGGGTTCAAATACATATAAATTAGTTTGATAGTGAAACGGTGCATCTAGTTAATTAAGTGTCAACATGAATTGGTACTTTTAGAAAAGTTGTTCTAGATGTAAATTTTTATTACTACAATAGAGAAACTAATTCTAAAAGGAACAACTTATGTTGACACTTAGTTAAATAGATGCATTATTTCACTATCAAATTCTTAATGTATCTGAAGACGATAAAAGTGATAGGGTGTAAATCATTTTCTTAACCCTTCTAGCCTCTTTTAATATACTATCAAAAGAAGAACAATGAATAAGGAAAAGGTAAAGATCAGGAAGAAAATTTGAGGAAGTAAGAGTTAGAATTTTACTAATTACCTTCTTCAAGAAGACCTAATCAAAATCAGATGATCCACATGAGGATGTTTCATACAACTATTTTGGTCTGATTTTACTTGTTTGGATTTGGATTTCGAGAACACTTTTGGAATTTGATATATTTAGAAACTTATTGATGATTTGAAACCACGCACTTATCTATTTTCTTGACTTAGCATATTTTATTTGGTTTACATATTATTTCTCTTCTATTAAAGTCTTGTCTTAGCGACACTTTTCTTGGGTGAAAGAAGAAAAATTAAAGATCGTAGATCTAAAACTTATCGTTTCCATATAAACTAATTATCCATTCCAAATGTTCTCTAGATTATTTATGTATTATATGAAGTGATGGTCCTTTTTTATGACTAAAACATTATGTGATAATGTCATGTAATAATATGGACTTAATTTTATGTGACAATGTGGACTTGCTGGAAAATAGTAACAAATGACATGAATATAAGCGTACCAAATTGTTTTTGTCTTCGCTTGAATGCTTCATCTATGCAATTTCTATTAGAAATCTGGAAACTCAAATAACACAATAAAGTAAAAGTGTTTCATCAATTTCATATTCAACCGCATCATCACACACAACCACAACACGAAAGTAGTTGTTAGTGGGTGTGCCTATCAACTAGAAATGGTCCATTTTTGTGCTCCGAGAGAAAAATACTCATTTTCTTGTTATTACATATAAATAAATACAAATTAGTAAAGTCTGAATTTCCTTCTACCAAGAATATGGATCCACAAACAAGTTTTAAAAAATCAAGCTAAAATCTCTCAAAAATAGAATTACCAATGCTAGTAAATATATTTAGATAAAATCAAAATCACCCCATCCAAAAAAAACCCTAAAAGATAATTAAAAAAGATCAAATCAAATTTCTCTAAAGCATGTTCATTCAATTCGTTTGACTCGAATATTCTGAACACCTGTGAATATTTTTTTTAAAATTAATTTTTTTTTAAAAAGAAGCAAATTTCTCAAAAGCATTTTCGTTCAATTTCGTCAAATGAAATTTCTCCAAC
The DNA here is from genome assembly GCF_019186545.1 of Solanum stenotomum. NCBI lineage: Eukaryota > Viridiplantae > Streptophyta > Magnoliopsida > Solanales > Solanaceae > Solanum > Solanum stenotomum. Next base: position 40,108,646 of record NC_064292.1, read on the forward strand.
AACGAAAAGTGTTACCAAAACATATCATGATAACTCCCCATTAAACCAAAGAAATAGAAACAACAAATTTTGAGAAGAAAAAAAGTAGAACAATCTATGTTAAAAAATAGTTAATCAAATGAATGTTTCACATATATGTTTAAGGATTGAAAAAACAAGGGGAAAAAGAGTGAAATTCATCATACATTTGCCACAAGTAAAGAGGGTTTTTCAAAACTTGAATCTGTTAGAATAAACTATAAACACAACTATTAATACTTCGTTAGAACGTGAACTCATATATAATATAGTGAAATACATGAAAAGATCGTGTGTACCGTTAATATTTCGCATATGAATGAACAATCGAAGATGAGCTAGGCTAGATTTTCCTTTTCTTAAGCTTACGACGGCTGACATCTTATGAAAATGCATTTTAGGTTAAGCCAAAAGAGGGGATCTATAGCCTCATATTTATAAGCTTAAAAGTTTTAACCTAGTGTCTCCAATTATGAGTTCACTGGTCTTCAGCAGGCCTACACTAGTGTCAGCCCACACCTATGACATGAAATGAATATAGGTCCATATGAAATCCACACAAATACATGATCTCTGTCTTGTACAACTATTTAACATTTAGCCCATTTTACTAAAACCTAATAATAAGATAATGTTAAGTCCACAATTAATAAATAATTCTAGCATTCTCTCACTTGGACAACATTGACTTAATTATATTTTTTCAAAAAAATAATTTATTTTATAGAAATTGACTCTTGGGTTGAATAGATACTGGCCATAAATATGTAGTGTTGGAATGTCATTTTTCAGCATTGTTTAGTCAAACAAAACCATCGATACCGAAATAGAGTAGTATTTGCATCGCTCGATGACACAAGACCTATCCATAATTACTGACATTGAAGTTTTGTGGACATAAATAGATTACAAATCGATTTTTTTCATTGGAAGTCCTTCAAACGATTTTTTGTAACAACATGTGCACCATAGAAAACTGCAATTTTGTCGTATAAATGTTAGTTATATGATTATACTTTTATTTAGTTCATTTTTCAAGAATATCCATTATTTTTATGCTTTGATTCACGAACTTGATTTAAAAATTGAGAATTTACCCCTAAGAAAATAAACTTTGAGGTTTTGAAGGCCAATTCAAAGTCAAATTTGACTGAATAGATATGAATTCCCTAAGGAATGGGTAAACCAATTGTGAAACAAAATTACAATTTTGATCATCTTCGAAAATGAGAAATAACTTATGGCTTGGTGTTCATCTTTATGGAATATAATTGTAAATACATTTTGTTCCTTTTTCTTCTTTGATTATCAAACATTGTTATGAAATTAGAAGTGTTTTATTTTAATATTAGTGGTGGTAGTCCGGGCGTTGCCCGGGCCTAACAAGAAAAAAAAACATTATACATAGTAGATAAATCGGCAAAGACAATATGAGTATAAAAAATATTGAATAGTGCAAGGTAGATGTTAAAATAGAAAAGTTGTGTTGATACGACTAACCATACTATGCAAATTTTGTAAATAAACTTAGTAGTTGGGGCACACATTAATCTGTTAAAAAATTACTGTTTTTTCATTGAAATTTCAATCAATAATTCTATTTCCTAGAAGACGCCTAGTTAATCAAATGAATTTTTCACATATATGTTTAAGGATTGAAAAAACAAGGGGAAAAAGAGTGAAATTCATCATACATTTGCCACAAGTAAATAAGATTTTTCGAAACTTGAATCTGTTAGAACAAAGGATAAACACAATTGTTAATACTTCGTTAGATCGTTAATTAAAACATATATAATATAGTGAAATACATGAAAAGATCGTGTGTACCTTTAATATCTGGCATATCAATGAACAACCGAAGACGAGCTAGGCTAGATCTTCCTTTTCTTAAGCTTACGACGGCTGATATCTTATGAAAATGCATTGTAAGTTAAGCCAAAAGAGGGGACTTAGCCTCATATTTATAAGCTTAAAAGTTTTAACCTAGTGTCTCTAATTATGGGCTTGTTGACATCCTTTGAGAGGGCACCAAAGTCGCAGTGACTCACCAAAAATAGTAATTTAATTTAAAAAAGAATAAACGAATTTTAAAAAGGGAAAAAGGGCTAAAAGGGAGTCGCCGCCTAATTTTAGGAAAACTAGGAAACTAATTAACAAATTAACTTAAAAAGAAATGTCTACGAAACCAAAAGTTTCTAGGTAAGGGGTTCAAGTTATTTGAAGGGAAGGTGTTAGGCATCCTTCGAAATCCACAATTGTGGGTCTCAACTGAATTTTTTTTTTCAAATTGAGGAGGAGATAAATACAAATATACAAGTGTAATAAACAATTAATATACACAACTAATAAAATGAAACAAATATAAGAAACGGCCTAAAATTTGCCTAACATCGATATATTACAAAATCATGATTAAAGAATATAATTCAAACTTCATTCAAATAGCTTCAATGGGAAGCAACTCTGTGTACCTGTAAAGACACTTAGTAAAAGTATTAGTAATGAATAGATATGAACAAAAATGAATAAATCGGATAATAACTTAAAAATAAAAACCCGTCTTATTAACATGAGAGGCCTTGGAAATCGACGATAATTTCTTCATCGGCCAATTTTAACTTGTAACGAATATAAACATAAACTAAATTTTCGTCTTTTAAAATGGGGATGCCTCCAAAACTGACGAAGAGATTTTTTTCATTGGCCAATTCTTCAACATGAAATCGCCGTTTTGTATTTAAAGTGTTATAATCTCTTGTTAAGTTGATTTAAGTGTTATTTTTATTTGTTAAATTGATTTAAGTTTTTGTTTGCATTATAGTATTCTATGTTAATTTTTCATCTCCTCTACTGCATATTATTTTTATTTGTTTTATTTGCAATTCTAGAAATTGTTGAAAAATTGTTAAAATTGGCCAATGAAAAAATTTTCTTCGTCAGTTTTGGAGGCCTCCCCATTTTAAAAGACGGAAATTTAGTTTGTGTTTATATTCGTTACAAGTTAAAATTGGCCGATGAAGAAATTATCGTCGATTTTCAAGGCCTCTCATGTTAATAAGACAAGTTTTTATTTTTAAGTTATTATCCAATTTATTAATTTTTATTCATATCTATTCATTACTAACACTTTTACTAAGTGTATGTTGCTTCCCATTGAAGCTATTCGAATGAAGTTCGAATTATATTCTTTATTCATGATTTGTATATATCGATGTTAGGCAAATTTTAGTCCGTTTCTTATATATGTTTCATTTTATTAGTTGTGTATATTAATTGCTTATTACACTTGTATGTTTTTATTTATCTCCTCCTCAATTTGAAAAAATGAATTCAGTCGAGACCCACAGTTGTGAATTTCGAAGGATGCCTAACACCTTCCCTTCGGAATAATTTGAACCCCTTACCTAGAAACTTTTGGTTTCGTAGACATTTCTTTTTAAGTTAATTTGTTAATTAGTTTCCTAGTTTTCCTAAAATTAGGCGGCGACTCCCTTTTATCCCTTTTTCCCTTTTTAAAATTCGTTTATTCTTTTTTAAATTAAATTACTATTTTTTGGTAAGTCACCGCGACGTTGCGCCCTCTCAAAGGATGTCAACAAGCCCATAATTGGAGACACTAGGTTAAAACTTTTAAGCCTATAAATATGAGGCTAGGTCCCCTCTTTTGGCTTAACTTACAATGCATTTTCATAAGATGTCAGCCGTCGTAAGCTTAAGAAAAGGAAGATCTAGCCTAGCCCGTCTTCGGTTGTTCATTGATATGCCGGATATTAAAGGTACACACGATCTTTTCATGTATTTCACTATATTATATATGTTTTAATTAACGATCTAACGAAGTATTAACAATTGTGTTTATCCTTTATTCTAACAGATTCAAGTTTCGAAAAACCCTATTTACTTGTGGCAAATGTATGATGAATTTCACTCTTTTTCCCCTGTTTTTTCAATCCTTAAACATATATGTGAAAAATTCATTTGATTAACTAGGCGTCTTCTAGGAAATAGAATTATTGATTGAAATTTCAATGAAAAAACAGTAATTTTTTAACAGATTAATGTGTGCCCCAACTACTAAGTTTATTTACAAAATTTGCATAGTATGGTTAGTCGTATCAACACAACTTTTCTATTTTAACATCTACCTTGCACTATTCAATATTTTTTATACTCATATTGTCTTTGCCGATTTATCTACTATGTATAATGTTTTTTTTTCTTGTTAGGCCCGGGCAACGCCCGGACTACCATCACTTCTATTAAAATAAAACACTTCCAATTTCATAACAATGTTTGATAATAAAAAAAAAAAAAAAAGGAACAAAATGTATTTACAATTATATTCCATAAAGATGAACACCAAGCCATAACTTATTCCTCATTTTCGAAGATGATCAAAACTGTAATTTTGTTTCACAATTGATTTACCCATTCCTTAGGGAATTCATATTTATTCAGTCAAATTTGACTTCGAATTGGCCTTCAAAACCTCAAAATTTATTTTCTTAGGGGTAAAATCTCATTTTTTAAATCAAGTTTGTGAATCAAAGTATAAAAATAATGGATATTCTTGAAAAATGAACTAAATAAAAGTATAATCATATACCTAACGTTTATACGACAAAATTGCAGTTTTCTATGGTGCACATGTTGTTACGAAAAATCGTTTGAAGGACTTCCAATGAAAAAAATGGATATGTAACCTATTTATGTCCACAAAACTTCAATGTCAGTAATTATGGATAGGTCTTGTGTCGTTGAGCGATGCAAATACTACTCTATTTTGGTATCAATGGTTTTGTTTGACTAAACCATGATGGAAAATGACATTCCAACACTACATATTTATGGCCACTATCTATTCAGCCCAAGAGTCAATTTCTATAAAATAATTTTTTTAAAATTTTTTTTAAAATCAAGTTAGTGTTGTCCAAGTGGGAGAATGTTAGAATTATTTATTAATTGTGGACTTAACATTATCTTATTATTAGATTTTAGCAAAACGGGCTAAATGTTAGCAGTTGTACAAGACACAAATCATGTATTTGTGTGGATTTCATATGGGCCTATATTTATTTCATGTCGTAGGTGTGGGTTGACACTAGTGTAGGCCTGTTGAAGGACCAATGAATCCATAATTGGAGACACTAGGTTAAAACTTTTAAGCTTATAAAAACAAGGCTATAGATCCCCTCTTTTGGCTTAACCTAAAATGCATTTTCATAAGATCTCAGTTGTCGTAAGCTTAAGAAAAGGAAGATCTAGCCTAGCTCGTCTTCGGTTGTTCATTGATATGCCAAATATTAAAGGTACACACGATCTTTTCATGTATTTCACTATATTATATATGTGTTCACGATCTAACGTAGTATTAATAGTTGTGTTTATAGTTTATTCTAACAGATTCAAGTTTCGAAAAACCCTATTTACTTGTGGCAAATGTATGATGAATTTCACTCTTTTTCCCCTTGTTTTTTTCAATCCTTAAACATATATGTGAAACATTCATTTGATTAACTCTTTTTTAACATAGATTGTTCTATTTTTTTCTTCTCAAAATTTGTTGTTTCTATTTCTTTGGTTTAATGGGGAATTATCATGATATGTTTTGCTAACACTTTTCGTTGTTGGAGAAATTTCATTTGACGAAATTGAATGAAAATGCTTTTGAGAAATTTGCTTTTTTAAAAAAATAAAAAAAATAATTGTTTGATGGATTATTTATTTTTATTGATAGGGGTAATTTTGATGTTGTCTAAAATAATGTTCATGTTTACTGGCATTAGATGATTTTTTTTCCAAACCTTACACATATACATGAAGCACTCATTTCATACCTCTAGGTACAATACCTTGGTTTACCTTTTTTTTAAAAATATTTTATGTAAACACACATTGAGTTAAATAATTTTTTTTGTCATAGGGTTGTTCTTCCTCTTCTTTGTTTTTTATCTGTCTCTCAAGATTTTTATATGTTTATATTTTGGTCGAATGGAGAATTCTAATTTTATTAAATATTCACACGTGTTCAGAACATTCGAGTCAAACAAATTGAATGAACATGCTTTAGAGAAATTTGATTTGATCTTTTTTAATGATCTTTTAGGGTTTTTTTTTTTTGGATGGGGTGATTTTCATTTTATCTAAACATATTTACTAGCATTGGTAATTCTATTTTTGAGAGATTTTAGCTTGATATTTTAAAACTTGTTTGTGGTTCCATATTCTTGGTAGAAGGAAATTCAGACTTTACTAATTTGTATTTATTTATATGTAATAACAAGAAAATGAGTATTTTTCTCTCGGAGCACAAAAATGGACCATTTCTAGTTGATAGGCACACCCACTAACAACTACTTTCGTGTTGTGGTTGTGTGTGATGATGCGGTTGAATATGAAATTGATGAAACACTTTTACTTTATTGTGTTATTTGAGTTTCCAGATTTCTAATAGAAATTGCATAGATGAAGCATTCAAGCGAAGACAAAAACAATTTGGTACGCTTATATTCATGTCATTTGTTACTATTTTCCAGCAAGTCCACATTGTCACATAAAATTAAGTCCATATTATTACATGACATTATCACATAATGTTTTAGTCATAAAAAAGGACCATCACTTCATATAATACATAAATAATCTAGAGAACATTTGGAATGGATAATTAGTTTATATGGAAACGATAAGTTTTAGATCTACGATCTTTAATTTTTCTTCTTTCACCCAAGAAAAGTGTCGCTAAGACAAGACTTTAATAGAAGAGAAATAATATGTAAACCAAATAAAATATGCTAAGTCAAGAAAATAGATAAGTGNTTTAGAGGGTGTTTGGATTGACTTAAAATTGGTCAACCTACTTTTAAGTCAGCTGAAAGTGTTTGACAAATATAAAAAATAACTTAAAATAAGTCAAAAATAACTTTAAATAAGTTAGAAAGTGTTTGGCAAAGTTAAAATGACTTGAAAAAAGTTTTGAATGACTTAAAATTAGTCAAAAATCAAAAGTAGATCTCCCCTTACTTTTTATTTTTGACTTAAAAGTCATTTCAGTTTAACTTTTTATTTTTAATTTAAAAACTACTTCTTTTTTAAGTCAATCCAAACAGGCTCTTACTATATAACACAACTGCCATAAAAATTAGTAATTCCTTATCAAAAATGAATCAATGATGATTTCTATGTCAACTAGTATTTGATATATTTTTTCAAAATAATTAATTAAGACATATAGCATCTATTGAAAGTTACTAATTTTAGTGTATGTGCCTCACACCGTTTAATCTAGGGATTATTGATAAATTTATTTATAAGTAGTGGCTATATAGAACAATGCATAAGTTAAAATTTAGTTAACTTAAAAATAAAAAACAAAGCATTACAGAAGTGTAAATTCCAATTCTTGATGATTGTTTTGTTGGTTAAATGTTGAAAAAAAAAATACCTTAATTTCCTTCCTTATTGAAAATTGAAGTCATACTAGCAATGAAATTTTTGCTCAAATTCAAAAAACAAAAAAGATTTTCATAGAAAAAAAAGTGTTGTTAAATCTAGTTCATTACCTCGGAAATTAAAATCTTCTTTCCTATAGTTTATTTTTGGCCAATTTTTTGAAGAGTCAAAGTACTTATTTTCTAAAAAAAGTGTTTATTTTGAAAAAAGTGGAGGCATTTGATCAAATTTTTAAATAAAAAAAATTAAGTGCTTCACGAAAGGTATAAAGGTAAATTTCCCCATAAGCACTTTTGAAAGCTTGATCAATCAGAAATTTTAGTCTAATATTTTTTATGTGTTTTTAAAATTGATTATCCGAACGCCCCAAAACCACTCATTATTGTATGAGAGGTTTTTGGGTAAGAACAAGAGCGACTTAGGGTGATTTCCAATCATTTTTCATCAAAAACCTTCGTAAAGGTAAGTAGTTTGTTCCCCGATTTGGTACTTTGATTTCTAGGCCTTAGAGATGGTAATGGTGGCCCTATGGGAGGGTTTGGGTTCATCCAAAGGTGGGGAAAACTCGGGTTTATGAGGATTTTGGTGTGTAAGACCTTTGGGTTGTTTATAAACACAATTGTTCTTGATGTAATTACCATAATTCTCTAATGTAACCATAAAACTGATAGTTTAGGTGAATTAATGGTGGAAAAGTCTTGGATTAGATGGAAAAATCATGAGGTTGACATGAGTTTGGGATTAAGTTATAATCCAAGAATGGTAGGCCAATTGTGATTTATTTTTTACTTGTGTTCTAAATTTAACCGAGAACAAACTAAAGCTTCACAAAAAGAGTCAAAAGTGTGTGATCAAACTTCTACAATAGTTGTTCGGCGTCCAGGCAGGCTAGGTTTAACCAAATAGTCAGACATGTCTTTAATTGCATAATACCTTATAAATTATCGAGAGATTGCATGTATAAGTCTTTGAGTATGAAGTCTGGGAAGATGAACACGTGTTATGGTTGTTTAGGATAATAAGGCATTTGATTGCTGATGTTGACCTTATGATTGTTGTTGGCTATTATTCTATGGGTGTTAATCTATGGGTAATTGGATTACAAGCTGGAAAACTATCCAGGAAAAGTCGTTTAGTGTAGGTGAGGTTGTGTTGTTTTCCGTTTATGTTATATGTGATTGCTAACTACTTCGCTAGTAGTATTACTTGTATATGTATGGTTAGGAAAGTGGGAGGAGTATAAACTGAAATGTTATCTTGTTGTCATTCTTATGCAATAAATGTGTTTATTTGGGTGTAAAAGTTTAATTTTATTCATTGTAATTATGATTATCTATTGGCTCGGGTNTGGGTGTTAATCTATGGGTAATTGGATTACAAGCTGGAAAACTATCCCGGAAAAGTCGTTTAGTGTAGGTGAGGTTGTGTTGTTTTCCGTTTATGTTATATGTGATTGCTAACTACTTCGCTAGTAGTATTACTTGTATATGTATGGTTAGGAAAGTGGGAGGAGTATAAACTGAAATGTTATCTTGTTGTCATTCTTATGCAATAAATGTGTTTATTTGGGTGTAAAAGTTTAATTTTATTCATTGTAATTATGATTATCTATTGGCTCGGGTATCGTGCCTATACATACTAACGGTTGGCTCGATTGGCATGTCTGGTACAAAATACTTTTTAGTGCAACATAAATCCTATAAATACTTAACATTACAAATCAAACATTATAATAAGATGTCTAAGAACTTATGTGGAGCACGATTGTCATATAATATAAGTTTATAGTAATGGGTACACTTGGCTACACGCGCGACGTGAGTACCCAGAAACTAGTATTACTATAAGTGAGAACAAAAAAAAGTCAAAAGTTGAAATACCAAAATAACCCAATAAAGTTGAGTTACTACAATAATATTATTGATAATATATAAAGTTAAATAAATAATAAATTTTTTATAATCTTTTCTACAATTATTTATTGGGTTTATGATATTTTCTTAATACAAAATGAATACACATCAATCATCAATTTTATTTAGTCATGATGACCAAATTATGGAGAATTTTAAAAGTGCAAAAATTGTTCTATGTAGACCAAATTCAGGCAAATGTATATAGAGTGATTTATTCGATAATGTATATCATTTAATATTATATCATATCATATTTATATTCATATTATATCATGTTACATTATTTATTTATTTTATTATTAAAAGTGAGAAGCTCCAAATTACAAAGTTGAATTACCATTTTACCCCTACATCAAATCAAATATCCTATTGATTATATTAAATTGACTATTTACCCTTTCACTAAAACACTACTAATACAATATTCTGTACAAAAAATGTAAACATACGTTCTATTAAATATTACCATCAGTAATAAGTGCTTTTTATTAACCAATTACAAGAATTATCTCTTCCCAACTCTAATCAAAATAGGTAGAATTTAAGGAGTAGCAATTAATTATACTGCATTTTAGACCAAATTCATCTATACAAAAATATAATGTGAAATTTAAATGGTCATTCTACCATTAATAATGTCTTCTATAATTGAATAGTTTCAACTACATTGTACAATTTTATTTGCAGTAGTTATTGTAAGCTATTTGGCTGCAAACTCTTTTTAATTTATTACATCAACCTTTCATATTTCAACATTTATTGTTTAGTCTTTTGAGGTTCCATAAGATATATTTTGTATAGCCTTTTCATATTTTAATTCTTTATAAAAGTCCAAACCACACCATCAGATAACTTTATCATTTTATTCTTTTTTGTTCTTTTCATTTTGACTTTATAAAAACCTAATACTTTTTATTTCTTGTTTGGACTTTGGAGTATCTTCTCAGGTAAAAGGTAATATTATTCCTTTTTTTGAATTCCTTAATTAAAAAAAAAGTACAATACTATTCCTTCTCGTTTGGTTGAGTTTAGATTTTGTTTGTTATTTAAGGGTTGAATTTATGGAAATATATATATATATATATATATATATATAAAGTTTGATATAAGATAGGGTGATGTGGCACCTCTCAAAAGCTAGGATTCTTATTTAGTCACTTTATTTTTAGAATTAATTGAGTGAGTATTGAGTTATAATTTTATCAGCACTTTAAAAAGTTATTTTGATAGGTGATCTGGCACCTCTCAAAAGTTAGGATTCTTATTTAGTGAATATTGAGTTATAATTTTCTTCTAATATTATGTTTTGATTGTAGATTTATGCTTCAACACTTTAGTCACTCTCACAAGTAATTTGCACGGTAAGCAAATCTACATATTTTGGGTGTTTTTTATTTAAACTTTGTAAGAAATTCCCAAAATTTTTATAGAATTCTTTAATTAATTTAATTGATATACCAGGTACCATTTTATGTTGTAATAGTTGCTTCACCCTCTTCATTTTTAGATAAAAACTTAATTACCAATACTTCATTTCTCTTTACTATCTTCTTATTTATCTATTGATCAATTTTATTTACATATAATTTTTTTTGTATTTTTGTTGTTTATTATTTTCTCTTTTTCGTAAGAGAAATGATAATGTAAATTGGTTAGTAGGAGCAACTATTTATATTTTTTGGTGTTTTTTATTTGAAGCTTGTATGAGCAGTAGGTCGTCTACTTGGGGATGCTGAGAGGTGGTATATCATCAAATTTGTATGATTAAATTATTTTTTTAAAAAAATATTCACTTCCTTTATTCTGTAGTAATGATCAAGACATATATTGTATAGTCAATTTAAACATCTTTTGGACACTTACTCACCTAATTTTGCAGTTGTGATATTTTTGTCTTTTTGAAGCTTTGATTTTGTTATCGATCACATATTCGTTTGGACCGACTTAAAAAAAATAACTTTTAAAAAGTAACTTTAACAAGTGCTGATAACTTTTTAAAGTGTTGATAAAATTATAACTCAATATTCACTCAATTAATTCTTCCTTGAAAATGAATAATTATAAAAAGTATAATAAGAATACTTACCCAGCTATGTTCAAATTTATATGGAAACAATATCATACTTGAAATTACACAAAAAGACATGAGAAGAGAGTAATATTAGTTAGGAATAGGAATGAGAAAAGCCAATAATAATAATAATCAAGCATAATTGTCCATTTAATTCTGTTAACACGGTAGCATAATTGTTATTTTGGAGCTGATGATAAGTTTTGATGATTTAACAAACTTAGAGATCTAACAAGGAACCAAATCCTTGTTATTGGGACTGATCACAGTGAGATGAATGAACAAACTCAGTGTGAGGAATATTTGTGTGTCATTATCAAAAAGGGGGAAAATGTTATATTCTAGGTGTTTTAATAATCCTCACATTGATTATTAATTAAGAAGCTTTTCCGCCTTCTTCTTTTTCTCTCTCGGCGCACGTTAGTGTGCACTAACTTGCACCTTGCCAAAAATGGGGAGGGGACGACCAACGAGCAACGCAAAGACTTCGCGAGGAAGAGATAAGCCATGGCTTTGCTAGTAGTATTACAGCGGCACAGACAACTAGGAGGGTAACAACTGACGAAGAGCAGCTGCAAACACCAGACGGACCACCACAAATTCCGATGACTACTGCAAGCAAGGAGAAGGGGAAAACAGTAGAAGATGAACAATGGCCAAAGCTGTCAAAACATGGAGGAACTGGATATGGGTAAAAAAAAATTTTGCTGGGAAACAATGGAACGGTAACACAGGGTAAACCAAACACTACGCAGAGGAAGCTAGAACTGAATGGAGAAGATGGGAAGAAGCCGTGGACGAATTTGTTTGCTACCAATCGATTGGCGACTAGAGGTATGAATCTAAAATACATACCACTGGTGATTGTGGATGGGGAGAAGGTAGTGGAAATATTACCTGAAGATGTAGCACAAGACGATGAGAAATGGGCTCCATCAATAGTAGTATATGTGGTGGGAACAACCCCATCTATTGGAGCCATGGAGAGGTTTATAATAGGACAAGGAACATTCACCAACAAACCTATAATTTTATATCATATAGATGGTTACTTTGTTGTGAGATTTGCAAATGAGGAAGAGAGGGACATGGTGCTATGCTCAGGGCCTCATCACTTGTTGAGAAGGCCTGTTATAATGAAACCATGGATTCCGGAGTTCAATTTCAAGGAGGAGATACTCACTACCATTCCATTATGGGTCAAGCTTCCAAACCTACCTCTTAACTGTTGGAATTCAGTTGTCTTGAGTAAAATAGGTAGTAGTTTGGGGAAACCTTTATATGCAGATGAATGTACAACTCAAACTAGTAGAATCTCTTTTGCCAGAATTTTAGTGGAAGTCGATGTAACTAGACCCTTGGCAAAGGTGATTAAAATGCAGGATCCAAAAGGAAGAATAGTGGAGCAAAAAGTGTGGTATGAATGGAAACCAATATTTGCCAGAAATGTCTACAATGGGACACTCGTGTGTGGACAAACCAACTACAACTATGCAGGTTCAGAAGAAAGGTCAGGGACAAGGGCAGAGGAAAAAATGGATACCTACCACAAATAAAGAACAATGCATTGGAAAAGTCCAGGTTGAGGATAACCAGCAGGAGAAATCAGACCATGAGAAGGATGAAACACCACCGGGACAAGGAGAATGGCAGACAGTTAGACATAGAACTTCTATCAGAAGAGAATCTAGGAACAGTCAAGATACAAGAAAAAGGACAGGAACCTGAACCTAGGGTGATGATCTATGAGGAAGGACAAATGAGTGGAGAAGTAAGTGGTGGAATGGACATGACATCTATGCAACCATCAAAATCATGATAGTCACATGGAATGTGAGGGGTTTTAACCAGGAGATGAAACATAAGGAGCTGAGATTGTTTGTTAGAAGGAATAAAGTGAGTTTAATAGTAGTATATGAACATAGAGTAAGGCAAGATAGAGTAAAAAATATTATTAATAAAAGCTTACCAGGTTGGGAATAGTGCACAAATGCAAATACAAATGTAAGAGATAGGCTATGAGTGATATGGAATTCCAAGAAAATAAGCTTCACAAAGGTGGCAGATGCAGAACAATATATACATGGTTTGGTAGATATAAATAATACACAATTTCAATTTACTGCTGTGAATGGACTACATACTATAAGTGCCAGGATTCCATTATGGACAGCAATTCAACAGATGAGTAGTCAAATTAATGAGCCATGGTTAATTATGGGGGATTTTAACTCTATACTAGCACAAGACGATAGAATAGTTGGAAGCCAAGTTCAAGATGCAGAAACAAGAGATTTCAAAGAATGTGTGACTGATTCTAATCTAGTAGAACTGCAGATAAAAGGAAGGAACTTCACATGGACAAATAGGCATGTATATAGCAGAATAGATAAAGCCATAGTTAATGATGAATGGGTGAACAGGATGGCAACACAACATGTTATTGCTATGGAACCTTTGTTTTCAGATCATTCTCCTATAGGCTTGATATTGGAGGAACAAAGGGATACAAGGAAGAAACCTTTCAGATTCTATAATTGTGTAAGACAACATCCAGAATTCAGGAGTAGGGTGCAAGATAGCTAGCAAATTTCAGGTGGAGGTATAAAAAGGGTATGGAGAAATCTGAAAAGGGTAAGGAAAGAGATGTAACAACTAAACAAAAATGAGTTTATGGGGGTTTCTGAGAAAGTGCAAAAGATCAAAAGAGAGCTCATGGATAAACAAAGGAGTATGAGAACATGTCCAAATCCACAAGGCAGCACTGATGAGGAGAAAGCGCTGAGAGAAAAATTGGCAAAGTGGAGTATGATTAAGGAGAATATATACAAGCAAAAGTCCAGAGTACAATGGCTCAAACTGGGGGATGAAAACAATGCTTATTTCTTTGCTAGCGTGAAGGGTAGGAAGGCTCAAAATCAGATCAACATGCTAACAAAAGAGGATGACATTGTTATTAGGGAAGCAACAAGTATCACAAAGGAGGCTGTGGGTTTTTATAAAAAGTTGTTAGGACAATGTAGCAACCACATGCAAGCTACACAACCTGATATATTAAAAGATGGACCAGTTCTTACAAGAGAACAACAATTGTTTCTCATTCAACCATTCAAGGATATTGATGTGAAGGCAACACTTATGAGCATGAGGGATTCAAAAGCACCAGGAGGAGATGGTTTCAACTCTTATTTCTTCAAAAAAGCTTGGCTAATCATACGAGAGGAGTTAACATCAGTTGTTTTACAATTTTTCCAAACTACTGAGATGTATGAACCTATAAATAAGACCTCTGTCACATTAATTCCAAATGTGAAACATCCTACCTCCATAAAAGAATACATACCTATTTCTTGTTGCACTAGTTTGTATAAGATCATTTTCAAAAATGCTCACAAATAAACTTCATAGTGTGATGAACTATCTAGTTGATCCAGGACAGGCTGCTTTTGTACCTGGTAGAATGCTGACTGATAAACTGGTAAAAGGGTATGGTAGAAAAGGGATCTCACCAAGATGTATGTTCAAGATAGATATGCAAAAGGCCTATGACTATTTGGAATGGCATTTTCTGGAGGAGGTATTAGCTGGTATGCAGGTCCCTCAAAAGTTCCTAGGTGGATAATGAGCTGTGTTAGGACTGTCTCTTATAATGATTAATGGCTATCCTAGGGCACCTTTCAAAACAAAGAGGGGGGGGGGGGGGGAGACAAGGGGATCCTCTATCCCCTTATTTGTTTGTCCTTGCTATGGATTACCTTACAAGAATGTTGAAAACATTAAGAAGAAATCCAGAGTTTAAGTACCACCCTAGATGTCACAGGCAACACATCATACAACTTAGCTTTGCTGATGATCTCTTGTTGTTTAGTCGAGGATATGTACCATCAACTACACTCTTGTATGAATGTTTTAAACAATTCTCAAAGGTGTCTGGACTCATAACAAATCAGGCAAAGAGTTGTGTGTATTTTGGTGGTGTGTCAGAAGATATTCAACAATTGATTCTACAACATACATGTTTTGTAAAGGGCTTACTTCCTTTTAGATATCTTGGAGTACCTTTGAGCTCAAGGAAACTGTCAGTAGGGCAATGTCAACCATTAATAGACAAGATAATAGGCAGAATTACATCATGGACTATCAAATTCTTATAATATGCAGGCAGGTTGCAATTGGTAAACAGTGTGCTAACATCTATGCAAGCTTTCTGGACACAATTTTTTTTGTTACCAAAACAAGTACTGAAAAGAGTTGAAACAATGTGTAAAAGGTTTCTATGGAATGGAGAGACACAAGTTAAAGAGAAGGCACTTATTGCATGGGACACACTCTGCTTGCCAAAAGTGGCAGGATGACTTAATGTTATTGATATCTACATGTGGAATAAAGCAACTATGCTAAAGCACTTGTGGGATCTAAGCAAAAAGAAAGACAAACTATGGATTGTATGGGTTCATACCTTTTACCTCAAAGGTAGGAAGCCATGGGAAGTAAGAGCAAACCAGGCTTCTTGGATAGTGAGGAAAATTATACAGGTAGGACAGTGGCTTGAAGAGAAGGGTTTGCAAATTGCAGAAAACATGGAGACAGATGACTTTAGTATCAAAGCAATGTATAAGAAGCTAAGGGGTGATTATATCAAGGTTCCCTGGAGGAGAATGACTTGCAACAACCAGGGGAGTCCTAAATGGATCTTTACATTGTACTTGGCAATAAATAGAAGACTATACACCAGAGATAGACTAGAAAAATGGGGGATCACAAATGATATCTTATGTCCACTCTGCAAGGAAGCAACTGAAATTCATCAGCATTTATTCTTTACATGTATATTCTCAGGAAGGCTGTGGCAAAAGCTCCTGAATTGGCTATCAATTAATAGAGTTAGCAATGGATGGACTGAGGAACTGACATGGGCTGTAGAACATGCTTCAAGCAAAACAATACAAGCAAAGATTTACAAAATGACCTTAGCTGCAACAATTTACTACATTTGGCAAGAAAAGAACTACAGGATTTTTCAAAACAATGAGAGGAACACAAAGATGATCACTAAAGTAATCATCCAAAGCATACATTATAGAGCTAGTATGATACCTAACTTTTTAGGTTTTATGCACAAGCGTAAGTTCTATCCTTAGAATAGGTGCTAGCAAGAAGGAATTTTGATTAGCTAGACTCTGAGAGTGGAAGTTGTCCACATCCAGAGTTTCCAACTTTGTACATATTGCAAATCTGGTAATAATAAATTACAGTTACCAAAAAAAAATAATCTCACAAATGCAAGGACCTGGTCCCTGGCTGAGTTATATCGTCCAGATCTATAATGGGGTACAACTGTAAAGTTGTCGTGTCAGAGGTTGGTGAAGCGTCAGCGTACTACACCAATCAGAATGGACGCAGTTGTTTGTCCAACGGTTAATAACTCTTTATAGTTGACTTAGTCAACATGACAAACAACAAATTAATTCATTAATTCAAAAAGAGGAAGAGAGCCAGCAAGCCTTTCAAGAACTCATGAAGAACATTGTAAGGGACCTGGTCCCTGCAAGATTGCATATACGAAAAGGTGACAAGACAGTCTATCAAAAAAAGTTGCTGGTAGGTGCACAACTTTTCTAACCAGCAGGCTCTCAGCCAATAGTGTCATCTCAAGGAGTTTGTGTTGATTTTATATAGTCTCTTCTCCAAAACACAAACTCAAGATTTGGCAAACAAAAACTTGGATTTTCTCTGAAAATTCATAAGCTTGAAAAGAGAAGGCCATCTTCAAGAAAGAACACTGCTCAACTCAACAACGGGACCTGATAGAGTGAAGAAGAGTCTTTGTTGTACTTTGAGCTTTGTGTCTTAGGTGCTTACATTGTAAATCTACTCCTAAGTTATACATGATAGTAGATCATTTGCTTGTCTAAATATTTATTTTGAGTCGTATTAACTAGAGTTAGTTAGTCGAATCTTCTATGTTTTGGTCAAGCCTTTTACACCATTGTTTTGGTGTTCTCTTGGGTAGAGTTGCCTACGAGTGTCAACTAGAGTTAGTTGATGTGTGGTGCAACAGAGTTGCTGCTCGTTTAAGCTCTTGTCTTGGAGATCGGAGTTGGTGGCTAGAGTTAGCCTTGGGGGTTCTTAAAGTCTAGATCAACAAGAGTTAGTTTGTTTAGTGCAATAGGATTATTGTTTTGGCTCGTTTAAGTAATAAGAGTATTACTTAGTGTGGGATTAGGGTGTTAATCTCACGGTTGTGGTTGTAAACTGTGTTTCGCTTTTGCTTGAGAAAATTAGTGAAAACAATTTGAAAATTCTGTGTGACGGGTCGTGCTTTTACTCCCTTGACCAAGGAGGTTTCCACGTAAAATTCTTGTGCCTGTTTTACATTGTGCTATTTATTTTCTGCACTGTTATTCTGTTGAAGGACCTAGTCTCGTGATCACTGGTGGACGCATACATTCCAACAATAATTGTGCATTTTAATTCTCTTAAAGTGGTAGCATAACGGCAGCATAATTGTCCATTTTAATTCTCTTAACACGGTAGTTTCATCTTTTATTAAATGAGATAATTTCGAGTTTTTTTCAATATTGCATGAATTTTAAAATAAGAAAAAGCTCAAAAAAATGAGAAAAAAGATAAATAAGAATCCTAGCTTTTGAGAGGTGCCACATCACATATCTTATATCCAACTTTATATATATATATATATATATATTCCATAAATTCAACCCTTAAATAACAAACAGTACGCAAGTAAAATCTAAACTTAAACAAAGGAGAAGGAATAATATTGTACTGTTTTTTAATTAAGGAATTCAAAAAAAAGGAATAATATTACCTTTTACCTGAGAAGATACTCTAAAGTCCAAACAAGAAATAAAAAGTGTTACTCCCTCCGCCCACTATTGTTTGTTATGTATACTAAAAATAGTTGTCCAAAATTTTTATTGTCAATTTAAACAATCAAGAAATAATTAGTCATCTTTTTCCAATTCTGCCCTTAATATTTACATAACTACTAATTTCAAAAAGTAGTCATTTTAAAGTTACAAGACTACTTTAATGTGAAAAAGTTACTTTTACCGTTTTCAAAAAGTACAAACCATTTTAATAATGATTGATAGTAGGGTTATATTAGTCAAATTGCACATTATATTAAACTTTTCTTAAGGGTTGTGCATTATCTTACATTGACAAACAATAGTGGACGGAGGGAGTAGGTTTTTATGAAGTCAAAATGAAAAGAACAAAAAAGAATAAAATGATAAAGTTATCTGATGGTGTGATTTGGACTTTTATAAAGAATTAAAATATGAAAAGGCTATACAAAATATATCTTATGGAACCTCAAAAGACAAACAATAAATGTTGAAATATGAAAGGTTGATGTAATAAATTAAAAAGAGTTTGCCAAATAGCTTACAATAACTACTGCAAATAAAACTGTACAATGTAGCTGAAACTATTCAATTATAGAAGGCATTATTATGGTAGAATGACCATTTAATTTCACATTATATTTTTGTATAGATGAATTTGGTCTAAAATGCAGTATAATTAATTGCTACTCCTTAAATTCTACGTAATTTGATTAGAGTTAGGAAGAGATAATTCTTGTAATTGGTAAATAAACAGCACTTATTACTAATGGTGATATTTAATAGAACGTATGTTTACAATTTTTGTACAGAATATTGTATTAGTAGTGTTTTAGTGAAAGGGTAAATAGTCAATTTAATATAATCAATAGGATATTTGATTTGATGTAGGGGTAAAATGGTAATTCAATTTTGTACTTTGGAGCTTCTCATTTTTAATAATAAAATAAATAAATAATGTAACATGATATAACATGAATATAAATATGATATGATAAGATATAATATGATATACATTATCGAATAAATCACTCTATATACATTTGCGTGAATTTGATCTACATAGAACAATTTTTGCAACTTTTTAAATTCTCCATAATTTGGTCATTGTTGCGCCCAAATCGCACACGCAAGTGTACGTGATCGTTCAAGTATTAAAGTGACTCTTATAAAGAGCCGGGTATCGTATCCACAGAGACTTACGATTAGAATAACTTGATTGTTCCAATATATTCAGCTAAGCACAAGTGTTATCAAGATTGCAAGAGTGATTTATCTTATAATCTAAAATTTAAGCAGAATTAAACAAGCGCGATTCAATTTCAAGGGTTTCAAACAATGATTAGGTAAAGTCCAGGGCTGCAGCTCTTATTAAGATTCATGCAATTATATTGTTTAAATGGTTGTTAATCAATTATCGAATCAATGATCACAGGGTTAAATGTATGATTATGGTCGCCCGACCTCTAATCGCCTATGATAAATGACAACCTAACTACATCGTTGAGCGGGGATAGGTTGGACCAAGTACCGAGAATTACGATTTCTTCTTGTATAGTGACCAAGCATGATTCCTAGGTATATCCCTATCCTAGATACAAATTAACCCCAATTATTAAGAGAAAATCATGCTCCTTATGCCCTCTGTTCTATCCTCTTATTCCTCTCCCGAGTTCAATTCGGACAATGTGTTTATTTCAATGGTGATCAGGCACGAAATACAAAAAATAAGAGCATAAGAAAGATTCATATGATAATCAATATTAACCCAATGAAAACTCAATAGATTACAATCATGTTGTAGCAACAACCCTAAAACTAGGGTATTTAGCTAATCATAACAATAGTTTCGATCAAGCAATGTTTAATTATCATAAAGAGATTGAAAGTAAAAGAGTTTAGGAAAGAACCCTAAAAAATGATGAAATAGCTTTCCAGGTCGTCGTTCTTCAAAACCCAGAAAAAGAATGTTTTAATAAAATAAAATAAAATATCAACCTATTTATACTAAAGTCGAAACGGCCAAATCTGGCACATAGGGCGCAATGCGGAGAGGTCTTTAAACTTCCACTCGAACACTTTTGCTCTTTTCGGCGACACGGCTGCTAAACGGACCACTCTGGTTCAAATGTTGATTCTCGCACAAAATTAACATTTCCTCTCCGCGACGCGGAGAGGATACGAAAAGTTCTGTCCCAAATTCTAATGTGCACCAAGGAATGATATTCCTTTCCGCGATGCGGAGAGGATACATATGTAAGTTGTTTTGTTTCTTATTCTTCTTTCTTGCTTCTTTTCACTTGTGTCTCCTTGTGATTCCCGATGCCCATTTCAGTGCTCGTTTCTCCGTTAAAGCTTACCTGCACAACTAATCATGTTGGTCAGCTCATATACAACCAAAAGACTCGATAAGACTCTAACCAAACACAAATTGATTTCAAACATGGCTTAAATATGGGCATTATTAGATTTCTAGGCATATAAATACGCCTAAGATCACTACCCCACACTTAGAGCTTTGTTCGTCCTCGAACAACTTACTAACTACTCCTAGACCTAGACTCCCTATTACGGTATTTGTGCATCCACCACTTTCTTCCAAGGATCTGTAATCAGTTTACACAAGCATGATTTCATTCAAAATGGGCATGACTGATGTAGTTGACTTGACAACTTTTTGCAACCAACACATTAAACAACATGTGCACCATTACATATCACGTATCTTTCATACAACAGGTGCCCTTTACTCCAAAGAATAGTCCACATACTCAACTCAGCAAATTGAATATGGTTTAAGGACTTTGCAAACATAGTACGCTCTCACTCAACAAAGACATCATACATGCATTCATTGAGAACCATAAGTTTGTTCATTATGTACATCTCCACTAATAAAGTGTGTTATGCTCAAAATCAAACAAGACTTGTTAGGGTTGTAATGTAGGCTTGCGGTAAGGGAGGATTCATTTAGATAAAATTAGTGATTTATCCTCCTTAATGCACCATATTCAATTTCCTTCCAAGGCCATTATTAAGGTACTCTCCAAGTTAGCCACCTTTAACTTAGGCTTTTAACCTTAGTCGAAGTGCACAATGTCCTAAGGACCAGGGCAAATCTCAGATTTAAACTTATGGGGCATCATTTTACTACCTCTTTTCTCTCTTCCCCACAAACTAAACATTTCCACCCTATTTACTCTTTCCGCCGGTTTTACTTCTCCTCTTAACATAGTGCATTAGGGATTTGGGATCGAAACTAGCGGTACAACAAAAGGGATTCAGCTTAATTACGTGGGTTAGAAAAAAAATCAAGGCTACAAGGCTCAATGGGGATATACTAGGGATATTATTTCTGAAAAGGCTAATATTCAAGACAATTCAAAGAAAGCCTATTCTCATCTTTTAAACAAAACACCACTTTTATTTCTTTTCAATACATGCCGGGCAAGTTCTAGACTTAGATGCATTACATGGTTACTACAAAAACGCACTGCTTATGGCACAAGTTCTACTCAAGAATGGATCAATCACAACAACACAATCAGTTTATGCACAATGTTTAATTTAAGCTTATGTTGCAATCATTAAAGTCAAATACACACGTTCAAATGCAAACATTCATACATCAACTTTAAATCATGCTTTCATACATTTTCCTTTCGGAGTTTCACGCTTTAGCACATACCAACCTAAGACTCAATGACGAAATTGCCTTTCAGATGGTCGTCATCCATCTATCATTGGGCAATGTGACTCAACTACGACTAATGACTCAATCCTAGAAAGACAAAATATTTTTGTATTTTGCACGGTTCAAAGGGACTTGGCCAAAGAACCGAAAACTACCTCCAAGGAACCCAAAATAAAACAAAACAAATAAAAAGCAGACTAACAATGTTCAAAAATATATACAGACCAGATATGATTTTCACCCTCACCCGACACTTAAACATTAGCACTGTCCCAAGTGATTTACAAAAATTAGAACAATACAAGAGGTAAGGTGAAAACACTTCCATCGCATCACCCCATTCGGCCTCATCACCGGCCTGAACGGGGTCCACCTCTTCATCAGAATCAAACTCTACGTCTAAGCCAGTGCATAGTCTATCCTTATCGG
The DNA here is from genome assembly GCF_019186545.1 of Solanum stenotomum. Lineage (NCBI taxonomy): Eukaryota > Viridiplantae > Streptophyta > Magnoliopsida > Solanales > Solanaceae > Solanum > Solanum stenotomum. Next base: position 40,131,101 of record NC_064292.1, read on the forward strand.
TGGGAATGTCATTGTCCACCAGCTCATGGAACTCCAGACCAATGCCAAGCAGGGGCTTGGCGTGGGCATTCAGTGGATAGCGCCTCTCAATGTCACCCAATTGCACGTCAGTGGAAGCCAGACAACCATTCTGGTGGCGCAACATCTCTAGGCCATACATCCTAGCCATGATAAGCTCATCCCGCCTATTGCGCTCTGCAGTGGTGAGACTGGGGCCAAACTCAGTGTCGGGCCCCTTGGTCCTCGTGATGTCCACCGGTGCTGGGAATAATGGTGCCATATAGTCCACGTTCTCTTTCGGAACATCTTTAGCATGAAACAACTTTGTAATTAGGCCACTAAAAGCAGACCTCCGCCCTTTATAAACTCGGTCCTTCTGCATCGCTGATTTCAGCACAACCCAATGTTCACCTCCGTGACTGACATCAAGGCATAGACTAAACATACATTATCCCGATTGATATCTGTGTAGTGCAGTCCCGGTATCAAATAGTGCATCATAATTTTCAGCCAAACCCGAGCCTCCCTAAGCAAGTGGGCATAGAGGAGAGATTGGTGATATTGCTTCCCACTATGCTTAGGCCATTACACTATCGACTGTGGGCCGTAGAGAGTATGTTGAATGGCCCGGTATGGTGGGCGTATGTTCAGCCCTGTAAGCACCAGTGGGTCCGCATTTGGTGAAGTCCCCACAATGTCATTTAGGACTGCAGGAGTTATAGTCACATTTACACCTCGCACAGTCACAAAATGTGATCTTGCGTCTGGCGCCCAGTTAGCGTAAAATCGCGTACCATGTGTAGGTTGCACTCTCCCGACTCTGGGAAGATAAACTCCATGTGCAGCTCACGGATTCACCTCAGTATCTAGGGGAACTCCCGCGCTAAGCTATCCCTGTCAATACACACATCAAAAAAATATCTAGCTCCAGTGTGCTTCTTCCACCATATCTTTCCTTCTGTGGCAACAACTTTCACCCCGAACCACCTGGTTTGGCCCTTTGGTACTGCGGGTGCGGGAGGTACATTCCCCCACTCTGAACACGCTTCCTCTGACTAGAAGTTGCCACTTCCTTACCGAGTCGATGAAATCTAGACATGATATCCTGTGATACGCTCAAATTACACCTCCTTACAGAAGTATAAGCGATCGTTATCAAGTAAAGAACCCAACTTGTAGGTTGGGATCGATCCCACGAGGAAAATGGTTTAGACTTTACTTTAACTAATAATTATATTCAACTAGTCAAATTATTTCCAGAAACAGGTAATAAAAGGAGGGTTGTGCTTGTGTGAAACAAATAGTAAGAACTTAATAAGTAATCAATAATCAAACGCAACTTTGGTTGTTATCAAGATAAGAGAAATAACTAGGGTATACGTGTTCCCCACAATCTCATAACGCAGTAATCCTAGTAATAGCAATCCTTTTCTAGTGTATTACATGCAAAGTGATAAGTTAGGTATCTCTAAATCCTTGGTCGGGCATCTAGAGAATTTCACCCCGCACCTTAGTCCGGCTACGTGTGTATAATTTACTAACCCTTACCTTTACCTCATATTAGACATCATAATCGATGTTTGGCTTAGTTATTACTTCGCACCAATCGACACTAGCCTATTAGATAGTATCACACTAAATCTATGTTGATAATTCTTTTCTTGTTAATTACCTCCTTGGTCCGGCAAGTAGTAACAAGGCGAGTTCTAACGTTGGCCACCGTTAAAAAGACTTCTAAACGAAAGAATTATCAATACATGCAACTCACTATTCAAGATTTGCTTATTTACTATTCATACTTTGTTAATCGATCATGGTTCCCACAACCCTAGTTGTGGGTTTAGTTACTCATATTTGCAAGAACACAATTCATAATTGTAGATGAAGAAATCATGAACTTACGTAAAGAGAATGATAAACCTAGAAATTTAACTTGAATTGCAAAGCCAAAATCTTCAAAACGAACTTGGGAAATCAATAATTGCTAAAGTTTGCAAATTAATCTCCAAAGTTACAAAGTAAAACTAGAATAATAATGTCTAACCCCCAAAAACGAGGTTTACATGTCCTATTTGTAGAAAACAAATCCTAAATAAAAAAAGAAACAAATTAAGGAAAGTTTTGTTCAGGTACGCGTCTTCAATCCACGAGACTGACTTACGGACCATCAATGTATCTACGGTCCGTAAGTTCCTTCCGTCAATCGGGACTTAGAAAATATTTCAGCTTCCAAAAATCAGCTTCTCTGAAGCAGACGACGGACCAGCAGTACGGACCGTAGATCTATCTACGGTCTGTCAATCGTCTCCGTAGCTCCATACTTAGAATCTTCAAAAATCAGGTACTGGAACCCTCGCAATATCACTCTACGGATCAACAGTACGGTCCGTAGATCAATCTACGAACCGTCAATGGGCACCGTGGTTCCACACTTAGTCAGATTTCCCTGATTTGTCCTTAATACCATGCCTGCTGATCTACGATCATAACCTAAGGACCGTGAATGGACCTACGGTCCGTAGATCACCTCAGTGGATGCCCTTTTTCTGCATTTCCTTCAGCTGTCTCTAAACTTCCGCGCCTGAACACCTTTCCTACAAAACATGATAAAAACACATAAAAACCAATATAAAAAGGCCCTAGACACACACAACTTGTAAGTGAAATGTATTAGAAATACCGTAAATTCACGGTATATCATCCTGCAATAAGATCAATTCAGATCCAACATCTACTCAACAATGATAAACATGGGTGGTGTGCAAACACCACCCCACACTTATTGCAAGGCATTCTCTAGACGAGGGAATCAAACTTCCCACAAGCGTACACAAATAAACCAACAGCAAAACACCACACGACCTCTACACATGTCACATGCACGTACCAAATTCAACAACGTCTACTCAATGTTTCGGGACTCACAACTACACTTCATACAATGATTTACCCCGAGATGCTACTCAAGAATTCACACAATTATATGCACACACCCAAGCTATACCCATAATTCATGCATTAATCAACAAAGTATTGTCTACTCAAGAATTCGACATACCCGCTATAAAACTGCACAAGTCACACAATCTTCCCATTACTCATCACATGCCCACACACAACAGCGATTGACTAATTCAATTCAAGATTACGAAATAAACACAACCATCATAGTAGTAACGATTCTATTCAACCACACAAACACATTAGCCAAGCCAGCCTGTTTAACCAAACCCCTTCAAACCTACAACCCCCATAAGATCAACCAAGGGCACATTCTACTTAAGAATTCGAAAGCGCCTATATTAGTAGCAAATATTAGCAAACACCCCCACCACATACACAAACATCAAACAATAGCAACACACACTCAAACACCCCCAACATCGCCAGAAAAAGAAATGAAAATGCATACCTGGAGTAGTGTAGTTGCNGCAATGGTCTTCAAGTGCCGGCCACGTCCAGGGTGTAGGCTCGGGTCGTGACACACAACTACACTTCATACAATGATTTACCCCGAGATGCTACTCAAGAATTCACACAATTATATGCACACACCCAAGCTATACCCATAATTCATGCATTAATCAACAAAGTATTGTCTACTCAAGAATTCGACATACCCGCTATAAAACTGCACAAGTCACACAATCTTCCCATTACTCATCACATGCCCACACACAACAGCGATTGACTAATTCAATTCAAGATTACGAAATAAACACAACCATCATAGTAGTAACGATTCTATTCAACCACACAAACACATTAGCCAAGCCAGCCTGTTTAACCAAACCCCTTCAAACCTACAACCCCCATAAGATCAACCAAGGGCACATTCTACTTAAGAATTCGAAAGCGCCTATATTAGTAGCAAATATTAGCAAACACCCCCACCACATACACAAACATCAAACAATAGCAACACACACTCAAACACCCCCAACATCGCCAGAAAAAGAAATGAAAATGCATACCTGGAGTAGTGTAGTTGCAAAAAAATGGGGAGGGGGGGAGGAAGGGTTGAAGTGACTTCACGTTACGGATTGAGTAGTAAATTTCTGCTAAGGGAGGAAAGGGAGGGGGAAAATTGCAAACTTGGGAAGAAGAAGGGGGCTTCAGGGCTGAGCATTTGGGGTTATGAGAGGAGTGTATCGGGTATTGAACTAGAAAATGGGTAAAACCCGTTCTTTTATTGAAAATTGCAAAAAACTTACCTAGGTGCGCGACGCGGAGAGGACACGGAGTGTTCTGCCTCGCGAAATTAATTAAATTTCACGAAGACAAAATTTTAACACCCCTCCACAAAGCGGTCATGTTACGCTGACCCCTTTTTCTTGACGTAAATGTTAATCCTCGTCGAATCCAAATTTCAGGGGGCCCTCCACGATGCGGGATGGTCACGAAGCGTTCTGCCTCAACTTGGAAAATTAATTCCAAGTTAGGAAAAAGTCAGCTGCCACTCCGTGATGCGCCATGGGTCTTAAATCCTGGTTCCTGGACATTTTAAGCTCCAAAACCCATTAGTACAAAACACAATGAGTTGCCTACCATCCAACGCCTTATTTTTTGTCGTGGCACAACTCATATTTTTGTATTTTTCTAGATATATCATATTTTTTACTAATTCCTAAGAATTAAAAATAACAAAACAAAAGAATAGAAATCCTAGTTATTTTTAATATCACGGCATGACCCATATTATGACTCATTCGTCATTCAATGTGAGCGCTTCAAGCTCACGATTAACATCATTTCTGAAGTAGTGCTTCACTCACTGCCTATTTACAAGGAAGGTAGAACTCTTGTTCTTGTTTCTTAGCTCCACAGCTCCATGTTTAGTCATTCTCACTACTTCAAACAGTCCACTCCACTTAGACCAAAGTTTTTCGTGGAACAACTTCAATCTTGAATTAAACATCAGCACCAATTGACCAGGCTCAAAGGTGCGTGACACAATATGTTTGTTATGCCACCTCTTGGACTTCTCTTTGTAAAGCTTAACATTCTCATAGGCGTGGAGCCTGAATTCTTCTAACTCATGCAGCTGTATTATACTTTTCTTTCCAGCTAACTCAACATCCAGATTTAACTTTTTGATCTCCTAATATGTTTTATGCTCCAATTCAACTGAGAGGTGACATGTTTTTTCAAACACCATTCGATAAGGAGAAGTCCTTATCAGTGTCTTGTATGCAATTTGGTATGCCCACAAAGTATCATCTAACTTGTCAGCCCAATATTTCGTTTGGGAATTGTCAGCCCAATATCGGTGTCTTGTATGCAATTCGGTATGCCCACAAAGTATCATCTTGCTCAATGGAATCTAATGCCTTCTAGAAATGGTGCCCATAATTTGACACTGATCACAGCCCTTCACAAACATAATATTTTTAAATAGAGTAGACCAAAAGAACCCAGATTGCAATACCTTATGTGTAGTGTGTTCTCCTCCGTGATGTCCACCATATGGTGAAGAGTGACAACTCTCCAACTTGTGTATTGCCTCATGTTCAGCTACACACCTTCGCACCATCTGATCAGGTCCCTGCTTGAATAAGAAGGGTTCATCCCATATATAGAAGCGTGCCTCATACTCCATCCTCTACTTTTGATGTATTGATGCCCCAGGTGGAAATAAACCACTCACCAAAAAATTTACAATGTCAGCATACCAAGGCACTTGAGCAAGGTCCAACGAAAGCAATTGCTCATCAAGAAACTCTTCACGAATTGCCCTTCATTCTTCACATGAGATGAGTCCTCCAATCTGGACAGATGATCAGCTATCTGGTTTTCAATTCCCTTCCTATCTTTAATCTCCAGATCAAACTCTTGTAAGAGCAATATCCACCTAATCAGCCTCGGCTTGGCATCCTTTTTATTAAAAAAATTCCTGATTGCAATAGGATCAGTGTAAACTACAACCTTGGTGCCTACCAAGTATGACCTAAACTTATCAAAAGCAAACACTAATGCCAACATCTCTTTCTCAGTGACAATATAATTTGATTGGGCTGCATCAAGTGTCTTGCTAGAATAGTAGATGGATTGAAACACCTTATCTTTTCGCAGCCCAAGCACTACCCCAACCGTTGTATCACTGGCATCACACATAAGCTCGAATGGAAGCTCACAGTTAAGAGCAATCAGAATAGGAGGTCATATTAACTTCTTCTTCAACAACTCAAATGCCTACAAACACTTTTCATCAAATACAAACTTCACCTCTTTTTCTAACAGATGCACATGGGTCTTGCAGTCTTAGAAACGTCCTTGATAAATCTTCTGTAAAACCCAACATGCCCCAAAAAGCTTCTAATTTGACTCCCTTCACTGTGATGGGTGGTGGCAACTTCTCAATAACCTCCACTTTGGCTTTGTCAACTTCTAGCCTATTCTTGGAGATTTTGTGCCCCAATACAATCCCTTCTCGAACTAAGAAGTGACATTTTTCCCAGTTCAACACAAGATTTGTTTCTTCACACCTGGCAAGGACCCTGTGAAGATTAGACAAACAAATGTCAAAAGACTCACCAAACACCGAGAAGTCGTCCATGAACAAAATCCTCCATCATATCATGAAAGATTACCATCATGCATCTCTAAAATGTCGATGGTGCATTCCATAATCCGAATGGAATACGTTTGAACACATAAGTGCCATACGGATAAGTGAAGGCAGTCTTCTCCTGGTCCTCTGGTGCAATAAAAATCTGATTATAACCTAAGTAGCTATCCCGGAAGAAGTAGTATTCTTGCCCCGCTAATCTATCCAACATTTGTTCAATAAACGACACCGGGTAATGGTCATTTCTAGTGGCATCATTTATCTTCATGTAATCCATGCAGATGTGCCACCCAATTACTGTCCTTATGGGGATCAATTCGTTCTTCTCATTGGTTACTACCATCATTCCTTCTTTCTTGGGCACACACTGTACCGAACTCACCCATTTACTATCTAATATGGGGTACACGACCCATGCATCTAACCAATTGATCACTTTTTTTCTCATCACATCCTTCATCATTGGATTTAGTCTCCGTTGATGCTGTGCACTCGGCTTATGCCCTTCCTCCATGTAAATTTTATGCATGTACAACGCGGGATTGATTCCATGGATGTCGGACATTTGCCAACCCAAGGCTATTTTTCTCTTCCTCAATATGATTAATGCTACTTCCACCTGAGAATCAGATAATGTTGTAGACAAAATAAATGGTAAGGTCTTATCTTCACCCATGAATGCATACCTGAGGTGGGCTGGAAATGCTTTTAACTCCAGCTTGGGTGTTTCTTCAATAGAGGGCATGGGTGGAGAACCCAACACCCTATTTAAATTGCATCGATCTCTTGATGTACGTGCAAGTGCCACATCAAGAAATTGCATCATTTCATGTGCCTCAACATCCCTATAGATATCATCTCCTACTAGCACTCGCTCTAACGGGTCCTTGGTCGCAATATATCGAGCCTCTGCCGTAAGATCTATAACAGTTATTTCAGACAACTCTTCATATACAGCTGGGAGCTTCAATGCCTTGTACACATCGAACACCTCCACTTTATCATGTGCCCACATAATGAGTTACCCATTTGCAATATCTATCATAGCACACCCTGTAGCCAAGAAAGGTCTTCCCAAGATGAATGAGACCTCAAGATCTGGCTCAAAATCCAGCACTACAAAGTCTACTGTCCTACTTGCACTAAGACATCCTCTACAACACCCTCAGGCCTAGCAACAGATCTATCAGCCAACTGTAAGATGATGGTAGTAGGTTTAGGACTACCCAACCCCAGATTTTTATACAACAAAGTTGGCATCAAAATTTATGATGGCCCCTAAATCACACAATCCTCGCACATGGATGCTCTGCCCTATAGTGATCTGAACCGTAAAGCTACCCGGATCTTTTAGTTTCGTAGACAACTTATTTTGGATTCAGGAGCTGCACTTTTCAGTAAGTGATATAGTCTCATATTCAGCTAGCCTCATTTTGTTCGCCACAATCTCCTTCACATATTTAGCATACCTGGGTATACCCTGCAACATATCTACCAATGTAAAGTTAATATGAACTTGTTTCATAAGAGAGCAAATTACCAAAACATTCATCCTCCTTCTGTTTCTTGAATTTTTTAGGGAAGGGGGGAGGTGGTTTCACTATTGGTTGCACTATTTCTTCTTGTGCAACAACCTCACTCTCCTTGGGTTCACTCCTTTTACTCACATATTCAATATTTCTTTTCTTTGGAGCCAACTCCTCCAACTGCAAACCAATGCGGGTACCTACCACATTTACCTGCTTAGGATTTAGATCAGTGTTTCCCGACAAACCTCATTGCGGTCGTGAGTTCTGGGCGCTAGCAAATTGCCTGAATTGTTTCTCCAGATTCTATGTAGCTAGCTGATTATTTCTCACATCAGCAGCTAACTGAGCTCGATCAGCCATAATTTTCTTCAACATATCCTCCATGCTCATATTATTGGGCTGCTTATTTGGCTGCTCTTGTTGGACCTGTTGTTGATACCCATGTGCATTTCCTTGGGGTCTATAGTGATTTTGGCTTTGGGCCTGATTCTGATTACCTCCCCAGGAAAATTTGGATGGTTACGCCAGCTAGGATTGTAGGAGTTTCCATAGTTCTGCTGGCTTTCTCCTCGTTGTGCATTCCCAACAAAATTCACAGAATTCGAGTTTTTACCACATACCCCTGCACTATGATCACCACCATCGTAATTTCACACCAAGTTGGTGGTTGTTGGATTACATTCACCTGAGCTGGCTGTTGTCTGATGTTTGATGTAATCAAAAACACAACTTTCAATTCAAGTGCCAACGATCGCGTGTAGCAATATAACCCAACCAAGGATTGGGTCGAGTCCCAAGGGAGCGGTTTCTGAGAATTAATAATTAAGTGCGAACGTACTAGAGTTAACCATAGCTAAAACATTATCGAGTAAAAACATGATAAATTAAGGGGCGACGTGAATGTCAATTATCAATGGGGGGTTTGTAGTCAATTAACAACTAAAAGCACCAAGAAATGAGAAAATGCAAATATGAAGACGGAATTATTGGGATGTGATAGGAATATATGATAAAATAAACAATCGGGTTATTGCTATTGATAGAAAATTACTGAACATTTGTAACTAAGCTAGACTTTAGTGGGGGTAAATTCTCTCTCGAGCAACTAACCTCGAATCAACTTGGTTTCTCTCAAACACCGAGTTGCCGCAATTAAGCACAACATTTGCCTTAGCCCATTCACTCCCTCAAGCTGAATGTGTGGAAAAAAGGCCTAGGACTCACTCTCTCGAGCTGAACCCACGACGACCCAATAACCACCAACTATCGATTTAGTAGTTTTAATTTTAAAACCTCTCTCTCAAGCAGGCCAAAAATACTAAGATGAAATTGTATTTGCTACTACAATCCCATTAAGTTCAAACACAACTACTAAACGAAATCACATTTAAACAGCAAATAGACTAACAATGAGCAATACCCAACAATAAATTTGACCCATATTCACATAATCACACCCAAAGAATTGGGGTTTTAGCTAGACATAGAAAAAGGGAAGAAAATGATACCAAATCGAAATAACATCAATTCGGTATGATTTATATTCACTTCAAAAGAGTCTAGAATGAAGAATCTCCAACACCCACTTCCAATTTCTTGGAGTTGGAAGTCTTCAAATCTTCAAGCTCAAGAACAATGTCTCCCTAAACTCTAAGAACTGAAAATGAAATATTCTAAGTTTCAAAATTCTTTACAACTTCCTAAATTTCTAGATGCTAAGCTACAGAATTAAATAGGTATTTATAGTTTTCAAAAATTTGTGTTGCAAAGGACCACTCGGCGTAGTTAGTCGGGATCGCTGATACACTCGGCGATCCACCCTTTGGTCTGTTTCATCGCCTTTTAGCTTTTTCTTTCAGCATCTTCGCGTTCTGGATCATTGGACGATATAGTACTGCTTCGCGAAACTATTCGGTGACACGCTGACTGCTCTTTTTTATCGCGGACTTGATCTTTTCCTTTAAAGGTCAACTCACTGGAACTTTAAGTGAGGTTACGGTCATTCGGCGGTTCACCTAATGCATTAGGCGATCCTCAAGCGTTCATTTCTTCGTTCTTTCAGCCACCTTGTTCCTTTTTAGCTTGATAGCATCCATGATTTGCCTCTCAACTCAAATACATGAAACTTAAGGATTTACATCAGTTATTGAGACAAAATATGCATTTGAAGACACTAAATCTATAAAAATACAGCCTTAAATGAGTCCAAATTGTGGACTCATCATTGTGCCAATGATAGATTGTTGAAGTGGGTGTTCATCATATTTTGCATCGCAACAATCTATGCAGTTAAAGCAGTCACTACATCTACTTTCAGCATGCCTGCAATTTTTTGTATCACGAGTTTCGCTTCTCCTACGTTCCATTCGTGGTTACCCTGTGAGATCCTGTTCAGCAAGGTGAATAGCTTAGCATAAGTCTTCTCCAAAGCCTGACCACCTGCAGCTGAATCAAGTGAAACTTTGGTGTTAGGCTCCAATCCTTCAATGAAGGAATGGACCAACACCTCGTTAGCCTGATGATGATGTGGATAACTCATCAACATCGATTTAAACCTATCCCAAGCTTGGTACAATTTCTCTCCTACTTTCTATCTGAAACTCAGGATGTCGCTCTTTAACTTAGCTATTTTCCCAGATGGGAAAAATCTGATAAGGAACTTCTGTGCAAGATCGTCCCAGGAGGTAATAGAGTTAGCCGGCTTAGAATTTAGCCATATTTTTGCTTCCCCAAGAAGAAAAAAGGGGAATAAAGTGAGCTCACATAATCCACATTCACTCTAGCTGGAGTGTAAGTATCACTAATCTTGAGGAAATTCTATATATGGATTGTTGGATCCTCGTGCGACAGACCAGTGAACTGCCCATTAGTGTGCAATAGTTGCACCATACTCTGCTTCAGTTCAAACCTTCCACCAGCTTCAGGTTTCTGAATGCATGAAGTCACATTAGTGGTACATGGGATTGCCACGTCTCTTACATTCATCTTAGCCATTACTGTAGGTTCCTCTTGCTCAACTTTTGTTACTTGAAATGTTGGTTCACTAGCAACAAGAAGGACTGGGTAAGTGAGTCTTTTTTGCCTTCTCCGGTAGTGAATGAATCTTTCTGGTTCAACTAGAGGCTCTACCAATCCTTGATCATCGTCCAGTTTGGACTTTCAACACAACTTGTAAGATGAATTGCTAAGATCAAGTTGTCAACACTTGCTTTTTAACTTTAGAAATCAAAAAAATCAAATACTTCCAAATTCTAAAGTCCCCGGCAGTGGCACCTGATGAGTCCACAAATTGGACTCATTTAGGGCTTTGTTTTAATAGAAATAGTGTCCTCAAATGCTCATTTTATGTTAATATCTGATGAAAACTCATAAGTTTTAGGTATTTGAAGCTTTAGTGGAAGCATGGACACTTAGGCGCAAAAAGGAACAAAACGGCTGAAAAGAATGTAAAGGCTGAAGCCTGAGCTTCGCCAATCACACTTGGCGAATCGCTGAAGGGACACACTCCGCCCTTTGTTCCAGCACGCGAAGCCAGAAGGAAGTGGATCAAAAGGTGATGAAAGAAGCAGTCGGCGTGTCACCGATCAGTTCCGCGAAGCAGAGATATACCGCCCAATGATCCAGGACACAAACACGCTGAAGGCAAAGCACAAAAGGTGATGAACCAGAAGAAGGGAGAATCGCTGAGTCATTCGGCGATCGCGACTAACCTCGCCGAACGATCCACCACAACACTATTTTTTAGAATCTCTAACTAGCTCTTTACTAGTTTTTAAAAACCTGAACAATATTGTAATTTTGAGACTTAGAATATTAGCTTGTTCATATTTTCTCTCAAGTTTGGAGAGGGTTTTTGGGAGACTTGAAGAAAGGAGTTCATCTTCCCTAAGTTGAAAGTGGGTCTTCTATATTCATCTTCCTTTGCTTAAATCATGGTTTAATTTCTTATACCCATCTAATTTCATTATCATTTTAGGTGTAATTTTTTATTTCTTGATGTGTGGCTAAAAAACCCCATTCTTGGGGTGTGATTTAGCAAATATAGGTTGATATTATTGTTGGGTCTTGTTTGCTGATAGGTTAGATGTATTTTAATGGTGATTTCACCTAGTGATTGTGGTTTAATTTAATGGGTTTGTAGTTGCAAATACAAAACCACCCATGTGTTTTCGACTTGCTTGAGAGAAAGGTCGCGAAACCAAGACCGCTAGACTGATGGCCTAAGGAGTGGGTCGACATGAGGTTCAGTCCGAGAGGGTAAGCCCTAGTCCCATATCCTAACACTCAGCTCAAAAGAGTGAGTGGGGTAAGGCATAGGCTGGCCTTCATGCGGCAAATGGGTGTCTGAGAGGAACCCATTTGAAACGGGGTAAGTTGCTCGAGAGAGAACTTATTTCCATCTAAAGCTTAGCCTATTCACTATTATCTTGCAAATTTCCTATTGAAAGCATGTACTCAACGATTTATATCAATATGTATTGCGGTCACACCCCAAGAATTTTTCCCCATACTTGATTTCTCTTTATTTTCATTGTTTTTTACTACTTGTGACAAAAAACCCTTTGATATTTGACACTTTGGTGTCACCCATCGAATTTACTTTGCTTTATATTCGAAAATTTCTTTTAAACTACAACTAATTAGAATAAAATCCTAGTTTAACTACTATTTTCACTACCACTCCATAGGGACACGACCCCAACCCTTGGTTGGGTTACTATATTATCATCGATCGTAAACACTCGTACCGTAGGTTAGTATCGTTGGTCATAATAAGCATCAGTGCCAAAAACTTGTTGCGCCCAAATCGCACACGCAAGTGTACGTGGTCGCTCAATTATTAAAGTGGCTCTTATAAAGAGCCGGGTATCGTACCCACAGAGACTTACAATTAGAATAACTTGATTGTTCCAATATTTTAAGCAAAGCACAAGTGTTATCAAGATTGCAAGAGTGATTTATTTTATAATCTAAAAGTTGAGTAGAATTAAACAAACGCGATTACTCTCCCGAGTTCAATTCGGACAAGGGTTTCAAACAATGATTGGGTAAAGTCCAGGGTTGCAGCCCTTATCATGATACATGCAATTATATTGTTTAAATGGTTGTTAATCAATTATCGAAACAATGATCACAGGGTTAAATGTATGATTATTGTCTCCCAACCTCTAATAGCCTACGATAGATGACAACCTAACTACATCGTTGAGCGGGGATAGGTTGGACCAAGTACCGAGAATTATGATTTCTTCTTGTATAGTGACCAAGCATGGTTCCTAGGTATATCTCTATCCTAGATACAAATTAACCCCAATTATTAAGAGAAAATCATGCTCCTTATGCCCCACGTTCTATCCTCTTATTCCTCTCCCGAGTTCAATTCGGACAATGTGTTTATTTCAACGGTGATCAAGCACGAAATACAAAAAATAAGAGTACAAGAAAGATTCATATGATAATCAATATTAACCCAATGAAAACTCAATAGATTACAATCATGTTGTAGACACAACCCTAGAACTAGGGTATTTAGCTAATCATAACAATAGTTTCGATCAAGCAATGTTTAATTATCATAAAGAGATTGAAAGTAAAAGCGTTTAGGAAAGAACCCTAAAAAATGATAACATAGCTTTCCAAGTCGTCGTTTTTCAAAACCCAGAAAAAGAATATTTTAATAAAATAAAATATCAACCTATTTGTACTAAAGTCGAACCGGCCAAATCTGGCACACAGGGGTGCGACACGGAGGGGTCTTTAAACTTCCACTCGAACACTTTTGCTCTTCTCTTCGATGCGGCTGCTACACGGACCACTCTGGTTCAAATGTTGAATCTCGCACAAAATTAACATATCCTCTCCGATGCGGAGAGGACACAGAGAGTTCTATCCCAAATTCTAATGTGTACCCAAGAATGACATTCCTCTCCGCGACACGGAGAGGATACAGATGTAACTTGTTCTTTTTCTTATTCTTCTTTCTTGCTTCTTTTCACTTGTGTCCCCTTGTGATTCCCGATATCCATTCCAGTGCTCGTTTCTCCATTTAATCTTACCTATTTAACTAATCATGTTGATTAGCTCATATACAACCAAAGACTCGATAAGACTCTAAACAAACACAAATTTATTTCAAACTTGGCTTAAATACGGGCATTATTAGATTTCTAGGCATATAAATACACCTAAGATCAGTCATCAAGACTAAATAAAATTGATGATTGATGTGTAGTCATTTTGTATTAAGAAATATCATAAACCCAATAAATAATTGTAGAAAAAATTTAAAAAAAATTATTATTTATTTAACTTTATATATTATCAATGGTATTATTGTAGTAACTAAACTTTATTGGGTTATTTTGCTATTTCAACTATTGACTTTTTTTGTTCTCACTTATAGTAATACTAGTTTCTGGGTACTCGCGTCACGCGTGTAGCCAAGTGTACCCATTACTAGAAACTTATAGTATATGACAATCGTGCTCCACATAAGTCCTTAGACATCTTATTATTATAATGTTTGGTTTGTAAATGTTAAGTATTTATAGGATTTATATTGCACTAAAAAGTATTTTGTACCATACATGGTAATCGAGTCAATCGTTAGTATGTACAGGCATGGTACCCGAGCCAACATATAATCACAATTACAATGAATAACATCAAACTTTTAGACCCAAATAAACACATTTATTGCATAAGAATGACAACAAGATAACATTTCAGTATATACGCCTCCCATTTCCGTAACCATACATATACAAGTAATGCTAATGAAGTAGTTAGCAATCACATATAACATAAACGGAAAACAACACAACCTCACCTACACTAAACGACTCTTCCTGGATAGTTTTCCAGCTTGTAATCCAATTACCCATAGATTAACACCCATAGAATAAAAGCCAACAACAATCATAAGGTCAACATCAGCTATCAAATGCCTTATTATCCTAAACAACCACAACGCGTGTCATCTGCCCAGACTTCGTACCCAAAGACCTATACATGAAATCTCTCGATAATTTATAAGGTATTATGCAATTAAACACATGCCTGACTATTTAGTTAAGCCTAGCTGTCCTGCACGCCGAACAACTATTGTAGAAGTTTGATCACACACTTTTGACTATTTTTGTGAAGCTTTAGTTTGTTCTCGGTTTAATTTAGAACACACGTAAAAAATAAATCACAATTGGGCTAACATTCCTGGATTATAACTTAATCCCAAACTCATGTCAACCTCATATTTTTCCATCCAATCCAAGACTTTTCCACCATTAATTCACCTTAAACTATCAGTTTTATGGTTACATTAGAGAATTATGGTAATGAAATCAAGAACAATTGTGTTTATAAACAACCCAAAGATCTTACACACCAAAATCATCATAAACTCGAGTTTTCCCCACCTTTGGATGAACCCAAACCCTCCCATAGGGCCACAATTACCATCTATATGGCCTAGAAATCAAAGTACCGATCGAGGAACAAACTACATACCTTTACGAAGGTTCTTGATGAAAAATGATTGGAAAACATCCTAAGTCGCTCTTGTTCTTACCCAAAAACTTATCATACAATAATGAGAGGTTTTGGGGCATTCGGATAATCAATTTAAAAAAACACATGAAAAATATTAGACCAAAATTTTTGATTGATCAAGGTTTCAAAAGTGCTTATGCCGAAATTTACTTTTCTAACTTTCATGAAGTACTTAATTTTTTTTATTTAAAAATTTGATCAAATGCCTCAACTTTTTTCAAAATAAACACTTTTTAAAAAAAAGTAATTACTTTGACTCTTCAAAAAATTGGCCAAAAAAAACAATAGGGAAGAAGATTTTAATTTTCGAGGTAATGAACTAGATTTAACAACACTTTTTTTCTATGAAAATCCTTTTTGTTTTTTGAATTTCAGCAGAAATGTCATTTCTAGTATGACTTCAATTTTCAATAAGGGTGTTAATAGGTTTAATCCCCTGTAACGTTCTCTCTTGTTAAGATAGTAATATTCAACCTAGTCGCCCCCGGTAAAACCTAATTTTTGTGCAAATCGCCGGTGGCAATGACCACCAGTTCACCAGCTCAGCCCCCTACTGGGGCAGATCTACCAGGTGAGGGAAACCTCATACCAAAACTAAACTATTGAGAAATTTTATGTCCCCTAAGCATTGAACCAAAGCCCATACACCTGTAACCAGTCGCATACCTACATGGAGAGCCAAGGGTGTTATGGGAGGAGGAAGAATTTGAAAATATGATCATCAAAGAGTAACTAGAATTTGCAATCATTGGAAAATTCTCTTATGGCTGGCGAAGATTTATGAACTGAGGAAAATAATACCAAAACAATGTGATTTGAAAGGGGAATGCAATATCGGGCTATTGAGCAATAGGCATGTGCTAATCAGAGCATCAAATCTGGAGGACTATGTGAATCTGCTATCGAAACCAGCATACTATCTGCTACACAGGGGATGGACATACCCAATGAGGACTTTGAAGTGGGATTCGATGTTTGATCCAGAAGAGGAAACATCCACATCTATAGCCTGGATTTCTTTTCCAGCATTACCACCCAATTTTTTTGTGAAAGAGGCGGTGTTTTCACTAGCTGCAGTGGTGGGTAAACCGGTACAAGTCGATCTGGCAACAAGAAATCAAACAAGGCCAAGCTGTGCAAGAGTCAAAGTGGATGTGGATTTACTGAACGAATTCCCAAATAGAATAAGCGTAGGAGTGAGGAAATCAAGAGAGATCTATGAGAACTAGATAAGAATCAAGTATGATTACGTTTCCAAATACTGCAAAACATGCAAAATACTGGGACACAACGAAAAGGAATGCTTTGTCATTCACCCCGAGTTATACCCTAAAAAAGAGTGACACAACGAAGGTCATGTGACGAAAGACAAGAGAATACCGAAAGGAGGACACGGAGGGGGGAGTTGCAGATCACAAAAACAATAAAGGAAAGGGATGGCGAGTACATGGAAGAAGGACTGAGCAAGTATGGAATAAAAAAACCAATCATCAGGAAGAGAAGAAGATCAACATTGAAAATAAATTTGAATCGCTTAATGAGCATGACGACATAGGGGAATCACTAGATAAGCAACAGCCGAAGGAAAAGGAAATAATAACAAAAAATTGGGTAGAAGAAACTTTTCAAAGTAAAGGCAATACATTGGGGAGTGCCACAAAAAGCAGAGAAAATATAGAAAAAATGAAAGGTGAAAAGGAAGGAGATACGAACATTGTCAAAGGGATTGTTACACAAAAGGACAAGAGGGAAGAGGGGAAACATCAGGAAGGGTTTGATGGAGACAGCACCATGGGAGACAATAATAAGAAACTAACAACGGGTAAAATAAACAAAGAAATGGAGAAAGAAACGGGGTCGAAACAGGATGAAACTGAGGGAGTGAAACATCAAAGGCTCCCTAATTTAAAAGAGATCACAGAGGAAGAAATTCAACGAAGAAGAGAGAGAGAAGAGGTTGATGAATTAGAAGATAACATAGAGGTTGCAGCAAGAGAAGGAGATTTATCACCACGCAAATCAAAGCCTTGGAGAGTGCGTCTAAGAGGGGCAAATCAAGTCAACATTCACTGCCTTTACAAGTGAAAACAAGGAGTAGCAAAGGTCAGTCAGAAGAGGTTTCCCAATGATTGGAAAGGCCCTTTTCTGGAACATCATGTCAGTAAAATCTCAAAAGGCTTTTGAGAGATTACGGGACCTGAATAAACGACATAAATACAATTTTATAGCCCTTATGGAACCTTTTTAGGGTCTATAAGCACTTGAAAATTACAAAATCAAGTTGGGAATGCAACATGCTTATTGTAATAGTTCAGACAAAATCTAGGTGTTCTAGGAAGATGAATGGAAAGGAGAGGTTGTTAGAGACAATGGGCAACACCTTACCATAAAATTCAACAGAAATAGTATGGAGGTCCTCATAACGACAGTATATGCGAGATGTGATGCCCTTGATCGACTTGAATTATGGGAGGACTTAGAACTGGTAGCAGAAGATAACACACTGTCGTGGCTTGTGGGTGGAGATTTCAACATCATACTGAATGAGGAAGAGAAGAAAAGAGGGCTAGATTTTACTCAATCAAAAGCATTGGACTTCAGCCAATGTGTGAATAATTGCGCCTTAACGGAACTGAAATACACAGGCAGTAAGTTTACATGGTGGAATGGATGAATTGAAGCGAAATACATTTTTAAGAGACTTGATAGAATATTGGGAAATCAAAAAAAATCAATAGTATGCCAACAAGTAAAGTTCAGCATTTGGTGCGGCAAGGGTCTGACCATGCCCCGCTTCATTTGATATGCAGGTCAAACAAGGAACCAGCGATGCGACCTTTCAAATTTCTTAATTTCTGGAGTAAACATCCAGACTTTAAGAAGATTATAGAGGAGAACTAGAAAATAGATTTCGCGGGGACCCCTTTCACTGAATTCCAAGCTAAAATAAAAAAGATAAAAAGGGCTCTAGCATCTTGGAGCAAGGAAACATTTGGAAATATATTCCAACAGGTGGCAACGTTAGAAGAAGAAGTACGAGTTAAAGATATTCAGTTGGAGGTGCATCCAACACCGGCTAATAGAGAGGAATTAAAGAAAGTAGAAGCAGAATTGAAAAAATACCATCATGTAGAGGAAGAATTTTGGAAACAAAAGGCAGGAATGAGATGGTTCCAGGAGGGTGACAAGAACACGAGGTTCTTTCATAATTATGTCAAAGGAAGGAGGAGAAAATTGCATCTGGCAGAAATTCACACAGAGGAGGGGGGTCTCATTAACACTAGCGAGAACATTGGGGCAGAGGCGGTATATTTCTTTGAAAAGTTGTTTAAGGAAGGGAAGACATCAGAGGATGAAAGCTTGTTGAAGGTAATCCCAAAATTAATTACATCGGAGGAAAATAATGAGATGGAAAGGAACCCTAGCTATGATGAGGTTAAACATGTGGTATTCGAGCTGAATAGAGATAGTACTGGTGGATCTGATGGTTTCTCGGGACTATTTTTTCAATTTTGTTGGGAAATTATTGGGGAAGACGTAACAAGAATGGTCAAAGCTTTTTTCTGTGGGCAGCAACTCCCTAGGTTCATCACTCACACTAATTTGGTATTGTTGCCAAAAAAGGAAAATGTGAGGCACCTAACTGATGTAAGGCTGGTGAGTTTATGCACTTTTGCTAGTATGATTATCTCTAGGGTGTTGCACGATAGAATTTCTAATGTTCTTCCAGGCATCATCTCAATGAATCAGACTGATTTTGTAAAGGGCTGAAGTATTACGGAGAATGTTCTTCTAGCACAAGAGATTATTAAGGATATTCATCTGAGAAAGAAGTTTCACAATGTGGTGGTAAAATTGGATATGGCAAAGGCGTATGATAGAGTATCATGGGTGTATTTGATCAAGGTATTAAGGAGGTTGGGGTTCTCATAAATCATGATAGATATGGTTTGGCGGCTTCTTACCAATAATTGGTGTTCAATTCTAGTTCATGGAAAGGCTTTTGGGTTCTTTCGTTCATCCAGAGGTTTAAACCAAGGAGATCCATTGTCTCTAGCTTTATTTATAATAGCAGCTGAGGTTTTAGCAAGGGGATTAAACACCATACATGAGAAAGCAGAGTACAGGGGCTACGAATGCCTAAATGGAGCCCTCAATAAATCATTTGTCATATGCAAATGACACTATACTTTTATGCTCGGGGGACAGGAATTCGATTATTTTGATAATGGATGTTCTGAGGAGATACGAATTGATATCAGCGCAGATGATAAACCTAAACAAAAGTTTCTATTATCTTTCATGATAATACTCCACTCATAGTGGGGAGGAGACTAAGGAGGATAATTGGGATAAAACAGGGAAACTTCTCTTTCACTTACCTGGGATGCCCTGTTTTTTATGTGGCAAAATAGATGGTTATCTTATGGGGGAAGTACATACTAATAGCTAATGTCTTACCGTCCATACCTATATATTTTCTATCAACAATGAACCCACCTAAGAAAATCATTGAGCAACTACATCAGCTATTTGTAGGCTTTTTCTGGAGTAAAACAGGAGGAGAGAAAGGGAAGCACTGGATAGCATTGGAAGAGATGTGCTACCCAAAGGAAGAAAGAGGTATTGGATTCAGATCATTACATGTAATTGCAAAAGCACTCTTTGCAAAGTTGTGGTGGACTTTCAGAACATCAACATCACTGTGGAGTACATTCATGTGGAATAAATATTGTAAAAAACACCACCCTATTCTGGCTAAAGGGAATAGGGCCTCTCATACATTGAGGAAAATGTTGAAAACTAGGGAGGAAGTGGAATATGACATCTGGTGGCAAGTTAATCAGGAGAGGCAAGTTTCTGGTTTGATAATTGGACGAAGCAAGGATCATTATACTATATACAAGAGCACAATGGAGAAGAGGAAGTGGAAGTGAGACAGTTCATAGTTAATGGGGAATGGGACAGTCGTAAACTCAGAAAGCTATTATCTGAGGAAATGACAAACCATATACTGGAGAATATAAGTCCAAGGGTGGAGGAAGGAACAATAGATACATCATAGTGGACGGGTTAGTCTTGTGGTGCCTTTACAGTGAAGTCTGCTTATGAGTGTATGCGACACAAAAAGGAGAAAAACTGGTGTTGGGGTAAGATTTGGTGTAGGGGTATGCCTTTCAAGATTAATTTTTTTTTGTGAAGGAGTTGGAAAGGAAGAATACCCACAGAAGATAATCTTAAGAAAATGAGAATTTACATAGCCTCTAGATGTTATTGTTGCAGCATCTATGATCAGGAGACAATGCACCATTTATTTCTCACAGCTCCAATAGCTACTAAGTTATGGAGACAGTTTGCTAGTTGTGTAGGTATAAAAATAGAAGGAGGTTTACAACAGCTAGCCACTAATTGGTGGACTGCAATAGAAAACCCTAAGCTACGAAGAATATATCAGGCGATACCAACAGTCCTGATGTAAGAGCTATGGAAAAGGAGGAATGCTAGAAAACATGGGAAGGAGGTCACTTTTGAAAGTCTGTACCAACAGTGTCAAAAACTGATCTATCAAGTGATGAAAACTGTGTACCCATGGGTAAGAGTCCCAGGAAACTGGGAAGGTTTAGTCGAGGAGTTAAACGATTACAGGCCCAAACTATATCACTATGCAGTAACATGGAAAAAACCACAATTGGGATGGGTAAAGTGTAATACAGATGGAGCAAGCAAAGGAAACTCGGGGGAAAGTACATACAGTTTTTGTGTGAGGAACAATGAAGGGGATTTGGTTTATGCTGAGGCTCAAAACATTGGAGAGGGAACGAGTATGGAAGCTGAGATTAGGGCTATACACAGGGCTATGATATTATGTAAAAACAATAACTTCACAAATGTTGTTTTAGAAACAGATTCACTAAGTACTGCAAAAATGATAAGAAAGGAGTGGAAAGTCCTATGGAATCACATAGAGCAAATAGAAAACATACAAGAGATAGCAAAAGATATGAATGTAAGCATAAACCATGTCTACAGAGAAACTAATCAGCTAGCAAACAAGATAGACAATGAAGCATACAAGCAGGGCAGGATAGAATGGCATAACTTTCAACAGCTACTAGTGGAATGCAAAAGGATACTGAACGCAGAGAAATCGGGCATACCCATCCTAAGGATAAAGACAAGGAAAATCACAGTGCAGAATTGATATACATTAGCAGGCAACACATCAGATGCAGTGATTCAGCAATTGCCACAAGCATGATATTTACATATTAAAGGGTTGCCATCAAAGGGCATACATAGTTGTGCATAAAAAGCTACCTACGCTTAATTATGACAATTCACAAAAAGCTAGCAAACAAAAAGCGAGGGACTCTAGGATGGGTAGGGAATCAAAGATCCACGATCGGCAGGAGAACCTACAAGGAAGAAGGTCAGAACAGCCTATTATCTCTAATGTTATTTCCTCTGAAAAACAAGTCCACACAAGAAGAAAACAAAGGAAGAAGACAAAGATTGACACTAAGGACTTATTGGGAGAGGCGAGCCAGAACACAGGACTAGGTACCCCTTCAAACATCTTGGGCTACCAATACCCCACCGAAGCGTTCTTCATAGCAGAAAGGAAGGAAGTTAGGAGAGGAGGAAAGGAAGTGGAGAACAACACAACAATATTACCTTTGCCAGCTGAGAATGCACGAAAACAAGAGGAGCAAGAAGACGGGGTGAAGGATCCACATCATCAAGAAGGGGGAAGTCGGTTTCCACTCAGCTCCAAGAGACGACATTGTGAGAAAGAAGAGGAATACAAATTTACAAACCCTACTTGGGAGAACTTGTAATAGGCACCTAGATAGATGAGGATGAAATGGGCTTATTTCCTTTTTTGGGCCAATCCGTTTTCTAAGACTGGTCATGAATTGTATTTGCTTATAATAAATAAAAGGAGCGGAAACTCCATATTTGATTTTGAAAAATCAATAAGGAAGGAAATTAAGGTGTTTTTTTTTTTTTGCGACATTTAACTAATAAAACAATCATCAAGAATTGGAATTTACACTTCTGTAATGCTTTGTTTTTTATTTTTAAGTTAACTAAATTTTAACTTATGTATTGTTCTAAATAGCCACTATTCTTATAAATAAAATTTATTAATAATTCCTAGATTAAACGTTGTGAGGCACATACACTAAAATTTATAACTTTCAATAGATGCTATGTCTTAATTATATTGAAAAAATATATCAAATACTAGTTGACATATAAATCATCATTGATTCATTTTTGATAAGCAACTACTTATTTTTATGGTAGTTGTGTCATATAGTAAGAGTCTGTTTGGATTGACTTAAAAAAGTAGTAGTTTTTAAGTCAAAAATAAAAAGTCAAACTGAAATGACTTTTAAGTCAAAAAATAAAAAGTATGGGGAGACCTACTTTTGGTTTTTGACTTATTTTAAGTCATTTTAAACTTATTTCAAGTCATGTTAACCTTGTCAAACACTTCCTAACTTATTTTAAATCATTTTAAACTTATTTTAAGTTATTTTTTATATTTGTCAAACACTTTCAGAAGTCAAAAACTGACTTAAAAGTAGGTTTGACCAATTTTTAAGTCAATCCAAACATCCTCTAAGTGTCGTGATACATAGGTGTAAACATATGTCTATAAAAAGCAAACATTAATTATGGATAGAAAATCTTAAAAATAGTTAAATTTATGAAGTTACCAAAGTTAGAGATACCCATGCAATACTTGTTATAAATATAGTACAAGAGAAAGACAAATCTTCCCAACCAAAAATTTTCTTCTCCCTTTTATTGAATTGAATCGATTGATAGAGAAATAATGTCTACATCTGAAGGAGAATGGATGAAAGTGATAAAAGAAGGAGAAGCTTCTCGCGTAGTTTTATCTTATGAGTTCATTGATAAGTTAAAGAAATTGAATTGGGATGAAGTTTTGCAAAGCAATATGATCATTTCACCGCAATTTGATGAGAAGTTATCGTGCACATCTCAACAAACAAAATCATCCAATTAACACCTTCTCTTGTCATGCTTTTGTTATCCTATATTAGACTATTCCGGATTATTATTTTGTCTCTCATATAGTTGTTGATTTATTCTTAAAGCTTCTCCTAATAGTCATTAGGTTATTTATCTTTAATAACTCAATGTAAGCAATATTACAAAGTATTTTTCTATTGCCTTCTTTTTCTTCCGTTTTTTATTTGAGAAAATGTTCTGAAACCCCTCCAACTTATACCTAAAATCCCAACTACACACTCCAACTTTACGGGTGTCCTATCACCCCCCCCCCCCTCGACTATTTAAAAATAAAATAAATAACTCCTTAAAACGATATAACCAATCATGTATCTTGTGGTGAAATGCACGCACTTGACACGTTTTTCACCAATTAATCTTTTTTAATTAATCTTTTGTCCTTCTTATTTATCCTTTGTTCTTCAATTATTTTTCAACCCTTCTTTGTGAAAGTTTCGAGTAAAACAACAAAATTAATTTCAAAACTTATGATTTTTAAATACAGAAAAAAATTACCACTGTTACTCCTATGTAAATAGAGAATTTGTATTATTATTAACACCTAAAGTAATTATAGGAGGATAACCCAACTCGTTACTACACTCCATAGCAAACTCACTCCCCATAACCTCTGAATCATCAACTTCCAATCCTGAGTTCGTCGGCGAAGTTTGAAAACCACCAACCACCATCAAATAATTATGATTAAGATCTTGCCGACCATCCTTGAAGTATCCACCGCCGCCGCCGTCACTGCGCGGTGCTGCCTCCGCCAACGACGCCGTGCTGGTGGTGGTCGTAGATGTGAGCTTACAATGATGAGTCCTGAGTTTCCGTTTCACCGCCGAAGAAATCTTCAAGGCGGCGGTTGGTGGTGTTGCTGGATTATTTGCAAATCCACAAATACACTTGGATGATATTATTTTTTTCACCTCCGGAGTACATTAATTCATGTGTTTTAGGAACGTTCATCCATCATGCAAGCAAATTTTTTAAAAAATGTAATTTAAATCACTAGCTAAGCAAAAATGGGTGTTTTTATTTTTTATTTTGGGGAAACAATTTTCTAGTAATAGAGTGATGAAAGATATTCAACAAAAATAGTAGTAACCGTAATATAAGACCACATGTCCTATATTACGGCGGCGGTGAATTTTGAATAGAGATCTAATATTTGATTCCACCTTTATCACCTTTCATGTCTTCACCATTAACTCTTTCACTTTCTTCACCTGCTCAAAGTTATAACCCAAAAAATATTTGTTGTTTTATCAATGAATTGAATACGAAGTTTAGTCTTCTATAACAAATAAATTTAATATAAACCCTCTTTAATATATAAAGTAATTGAATTTATATTCAACAGTAAAAAATAAGTATTTTTCTTCAAAAAGTTAAGAACTTTGTTATGTAAAGACACAAAATCTTATCAAGAGAATAAAAAGTTTGATGGATTGGTTTAGATTACAAATTAATTCTTTACAAAGATTAAAAATTAATTAGGAGATGAATTCCGAAAAAGTTGCCGGAAAATCTTCAAACTCCAACCATGGTAAAATTTAGATCCAAAAAATACTTAGATAATAAGAAAGAGAAAGAAAACAATGAAAAAAAAGAAAGAGAAAAAGCCAATAAAAAAGAAAAATAGTCAGCTCACTCTCTCAAAGAGAGTGAATACACTCTCTGTGCCAACTAAGCATTTAAGGAGTTATTTATTTCATTTTTAAATAGTCTAGGGGGGTGTTAGGACACCCATGAAGTTGGAGTGCGTAGTTGAGATTTCGAGTATAGGTTAGAGGAATTTCAGACCATTTTCTCTTTTTTATTTCAAAAGAATTATATGGTGTTTCTCCTCTTTTTTTATTTAATTTAAAACATCGACAAATATAATTGCAATTAAAACATTCACAAAAATAACTGCAATTTATTTGATGTGTCTACATCCATTTTAATTTCTAATTATTGAACAATTAATACATATTAATGATTACGCAATATATTTTCTTCCATATTTGTCATCTCTCCTCAAATTTGTTATTTTTATGTTATCATAATGCCATTATATTTTATTACAAAAACTTGGTTGCTCCCTCAGCTCCCTATATATATGGTAGATTATATGCGGTTATTTAAATAAATTAGTTAATTTATTTTGATTATTTTATGTTAAAATGGGATAGAATATATTTCGTAATTATAGTTTGGTGACTTGATAAACTTCAAAATTCTACTGTAGTTCCAATTTGAATTTGAGAAACAAAAGAGATAGGGGAAAATGAGTTGTTGAAAAAATATTTCAAATACTAGTTGACATATAAATCATCATTGACTCATTTTTGATAAGCAATTACCTATTTTTATGGTAGTTGTGTCATATAGTAAGTGTTGTATTGTAAAAGGTTAATGCATGCATGAATTGAACATTCTTTTTAAGATAAGAATATCCATTGGTGTAGGTAGGGGTGTACATGATTAGATTGGTTTAGATTTTTTAAATATCAAATTAAATTATTTGTGTTAAAATTTTAAATTTATAAACCAAATTAATAAAACTAGGGTTTTTCAACCTCAAAATTTTCCGGGTTGGTTCGATTTTTTCAAATATTAAACCAAACCATTTGTGTCAAATTTTCAAATTCATAAATCAAACCAAACTAATAAACCTCGGTTTTTTTTTTTGGATTTTCCTGGTAAAATATTCATATAATTAACTTGTGCTTCAAACATTTCTTTAATCCAACCAAAATACAACTATCTAAGGTGTAAAGTACGTAAAAAGTACTATATGTCACAATAATTGATAATTCAAAATGTTTAAAAGATCTATGAAAAACTTACAGTTAAAAATAGACTTGTTTGAATCTCAAAATCCGGAAAGTGTCACATAAAATGGGACGGATGGAGTATATATAATGTTTGGTTGATTTGGTCTCATGTTGACTTTTTTTAGTTAAAACCAAATCAACCTAAGTATAGTTGGGTTCTTTTTCAATACCAAATCAGGTCAAATTAAACCAAATCACTAATCAGGTTTGTTTTATTTGACTCGATTTACTGATTGATTCAATTTTCGATTCGATTTTATACACCCCTAGTTGCAAGTGTATATATATACGTCTATATAAGGCAAATACTAATTATGGATGGTAAATTCCAAAGGAATAACTAAATTGATAAAGTTACCAAAGTTAGAGATACACATCAATAGTTGTAATAAATATTACAATAAAAAGACAATTTTTCTAACACAAAAATCTTCCTCTCCGTTTTATTGAAATGAATTGATGGATGTCAACTTCAGAAGGAGAGTATATGAGAGTGATAAAGAAGGAGAAGCTTCTCACGTAGTCTTGTCTTATGAATCATTAATAAGTTAAAAAAAAAATTGAATTGGTTGATGTTTTGAAATATGATTTGATGATTTTACAACAATATGATGAGTAGTTATGGTGTGCATCCCAACAAACAAAATCATATATCCAACTGACACCTTACCTTGTCACGTGGTTAATATGTATAGATGATTAGAAATTCAGAAGATCATGATTCATCATATTATTAATTTTGTAAACCAGTTACTAAATAAATAAACTAAAGTATATGAAATTGAATACTATACATGCATTCTTGGTAACCTCTGGCAGCAGTTCGTAACCCTAAGAAAATTGTTAATGTAGTCTATTTATAGTGGTAGAAAATATGCACTAATCCTAATTAAACTTGGTCTTAACTTGTCAAAATAAATCTGCAAGAACATTAGTCCGTGATGCGACCTCTAATGTGAGTCCATCATCGAAGTTGAGCTTTGTAGTGCGAGGTCCATCATCTTTCTAAGACCTCTCAAGTTTCATTATAACCTATTTATAATAGTAGAGTCAGAATCTTAATCCCCGATTAAATTCAACTTTGATTTGGTCAGCAATATAATATTGGTTTCATCAGACAAAGGGGGTGGGGGTGCAATGTGAAGCCCATTGCGGGCTTCATCTTGTGGTTCTCCTTGCATCACAAGTTCATCGCATGACTTTTTAGTTTCATAATCTCATTTGTAAGCAGCCAGGGGTGTACAAAACCGAACTGAGAACCGAGTCAACCCGAAAAAAAAACCCGACTAGTGGTTTGGTTTGACTTGATTTGGTTTTGAAAAAAAAACCCAACTATATTTGGGTTGGTTTGATTTTAACTAATAAAAACCAACCTGAGACCAAACCAACCCGAATTTATATATATAATTTTAAAATTTTATTTTATACATAAAAATATTTACTTTGATATAATTTTTAAATATTTCTTATACTTTTCCATAGTTTTTAGGGAAAATGCATAAATACCCCCTCAGCCTATGCCCGAAATCCCAGAGACACACCTAACCTTTACTAAGGTCCTATTACCCCCCTGAACTTAATTTATCTATAATATTCTACCCCTTTTCGGCCTACGTGGCACTATCCTTGAAAAAAATGTCAACATGCGCTGGGCCCACCTGATAGTGCCACGTAGGCCAAAAAGGGGTAGAATATTACATATAAAATAAGTTCGGGGGGGTAATAGGACCTTAATAAAGGTTAGGTGTGTCTCTGGGATTTCGGGTATAGGCTGAGGGGGTACTTATGCATTTTCCCTAGTTTTTATCTTTTAATATATTATTTCAAGTTTGAAACTTAGAATTATGAATGGGCTAATAAAGATTATAGTCCACAGATGTTGGTAATTATAATAAAGCTTAAATCAAAATCAAATTAATACTAATGCAAAAAGAAAATCAATTCAACACTAAGAATGACAATATTATTGAATATTTGTTCTTTAGTTTTAGGGATAAGGGTTTGAAAATTACTCCAACTTTGGTCAGATTTGTTGTTGCGATACTAAACTTTCATAAGGACCTATTACCTCCCTAGACTATTTAATACCATATTTTTTATCCCCTGAACTACTTAATAGTGTATTTTAAAGGTATATATGTGCTCACGTGGACACATTACTATTTATAATTTTGCATTATTTTTTATGTCTACGTGGCTAAATATATATGTTTAAAATACGGTATTAAATAGTCTAGGGAGGTAATAGGTCCTCATGAAAGCTTAGTATCGCAACAACAAATTCGACCAAAGTTGGGGTATTTTTCAGACCCTTATCCCTTAGTTTTACATTGGTTTAGACACATAAAATACATAATCTAATTTTAATTTTCTTTAATATTTAGTCATGTAACTAATACTTATTAAACTTAATTTTAGCATGATTTAGTACTTTTAAATTATGATCATTTTCATTATGACTTGTTAATTTGCAATATTTGTTTTACGCGATTTCATTATTATTATTATTGTTGGATATTTTAGTGTCATTAATCATATCATATTGTGTTATATTTTTAAGAAACATCTTAGATAGTTGTATTTTGGTAGGACTAAATAAATATTTGAAGTACAAGTAAATTATATGTTGTGTATGAATACTTTACCGGAAAAATCCGAAACAACCCGAAAAACCGAAAAAACCCGAGGTTGAAAAACCCGAGTTTTATTGGTTTGGTTTGGTTTATAAATTTAAAAATCTGACACAAATAGTTTGATTAATTGATATTTGAAAAATCCGAACCAACCCGGCCATGTACACCCCTAGCCACATGTATAAGATAATTTTCTCCAATACAAATTAAATATGTTGGTTGTGGTGGTGATGGTGTACAAAGCTAAAAAAAAAAGTGGTTAGAAAGTGCTATATTTGACAGAAACTCATGATACAAATTACTTTTCATTTAGTGGGTCACAAATCCAAACTAATCGATTTGTGAGCTTCAAATACAAGACGATTAGCTAAAAAAAAAAAAAGAACCGTCTTGTTATGAGCACGACTATAAAGTAAATATGCTAAGATAAGTAAATAGAGACTGATATATTATTAAACTTTGGACTAGTATATTATTAAACTTTGAGGTGATATACAAATGAACTTAATTAACTTCTATTTATAGAAAGAAAATTGTTGGCAAAAAGAGAAGTTCACGATGCACCATCCCTAACACATCGTAGCACCTAAAGATGTCTGATTAAGCTGCTTGCAACTGTTTGTTTGTTTAAGCTTCTTGAAAGCTTTCTACTTAAGTTGCTTGCAAGTTGTCTGCTACTTGACATGTTTGTATTTATTTGAACTACTTGCAAACTGCATGCTCAAGCTACTTGTAGGTTTCATGCTTATACATGAAATTATGTATTTAAATGTACATTCAGGTGTATTTATAACCCGATCTCATTAACTTAACTTTTGTTTTAAAGTAATGATGTCTTTTTAATAATTTATTTAATTTTGTAATTAATGGAATATAAAAACAAGATATGAGTCGCCTAGAAATGGGATGCCATAAACGGACTACCTTTCCTTTTGTAAAAAGAAAAAAATAAATCCACAAACCGTTACAAAAACCAACATTTTTTTTATCTTAAAAAAATCTTTTCAAGATGAGAAAAGGGCAAATATCCAGAAATAATCTTAATCCATTCTTTAAATCAAATTTTACTCTTCTCTGCTGTAAATTAGGTAAACTCTAAATTCCCCATCTCTGTTTATGTAGTGATCATTTGTTATATTTCTCTTAATGTTGAAATTGCCTTTTTCTTGATATAAAGATTAATATTTCATATTTCTTTTAATGTTGAGATTGCATGTTTCTCAAATTAAAACTTTGACATTTGAAATTTTTGGTAATTAATTTTGGATCTGATTCTTATCAATTTCATATTGTAAATGTTGGCATAGGATGAATTTATAATGGGAACATGGTCAATTCTTATAGCCGATCCTAACTTGTTTGAGACTGAGGCATAGTTGTTGTTATTGTATTTGATGGACAACAAATGGAATTATGACTTTGAATCTGTGATGATAGATGAAGTTTGAATTGTTATTTGTAAACTAAATAAGAAGAGTTAATCCTTTTAAATCATTGGTTTGATACACTTGAGTCGAGGGTCTTTTGGAAACAGCCTCTCTACCTCCACGAGGTAGTGGTAAGGTCTGCGTACACTCTACCCTCCTCAGACCCCACTAAGTGGGATTTCACTAGATATGTTGTTGTTGTAATGCTTTTCAATCGTTCATTTATGTGCCATCTGCTAAATGATTCTTCTGGTATCGCAGAAAACGTGTAGTTACTTTTCCGTTTAGATGGCTGAAAGTTATATGCCTCAACTTGATGTTGCTTCTTTGAAAGAAACACTATGTGCTCAACAACAGCTTCTACAGAAGCTTTACAATGAGTTGGATGAGGAAAGAGAAGCCTCTTCCAGTGCTGCTAGTGAAGCGCTATCTATGATCGTGCGTCTCCAAGGAGAAAAAGCTGCTGTAAAAATGGAAGCCGAGCAGTACAAGAGATTGGCTGAGGAGAAAATGTGTCATGCCGAGGAATCATTAGACATTTTTGAGGATCTTTTTAATCAAAAGGAGATGGAGATAGCTGCATTGGAGTATCAGGTGCAAGCTTATAGGTATAAGCTGTTGAGTACAGGCTGTGTAGATCCCGGGGTCAGTGAATTTAAATATCCTGATAATTTGTTGCAAAGAAATGAGACTTTAGCAGGAGAAATGAATCTCCAAGCCCTTGGAAGGCGTAACTCTG
The DNA here is from genome assembly GCF_019186545.1 of Solanum stenotomum. Taxonomy (NCBI): domain Eukaryota; kingdom Viridiplantae; phylum Streptophyta; class Magnoliopsida; order Solanales; family Solanaceae; genus Solanum; species Solanum stenotomum. The sequence continues at coordinate 40,162,416 of NC_064292.1, forward strand.
CCCCTCATTTTCCACTTAAATTTCCAAAGAAGGGTGCTATGGAAATAGATGATTCAAGTTTAGAAAGAGATTCAAATTCGCAAATAGTGGAGGAATACACAGGGCAAGAGATGAATGAGCAGCAGTCGGATACAGAGAAGAAGACTGATATTTCTAGGACTAAAAGTATCAATTCGTGTTGGCAGCAAATTAGGAAATTGGATGATCGAGTGAAAGAGATTACAGGAGTTAGTTACGTGAACTTGAGGAGTGAAACGAGGTCTCCTTCACCACTTTCTCAAAGAAGCATTAAGATAAGCAAATCGGAAAATGAAATGTACCAGCCTAAGCTCCATGTGAGCAAATCAGAAACTGACACGCCTTCTGGTTCCGGTTGTTCTCCAAATGTTCTTGATGTCTTCGAAGTGCCTCGAGCAGAAAAGGATACTGTTGATATTGGATTGCCTCCTAAACATGATCGCAAGATAGTTTTGCATAATGATGAAAGGCTCGAGAGACCAGATTCTGCCCAACAAGAGGCTGTAAAATCATCGGTCAAAGATGAAGCTGAATTGCTAAAGAAGTACTTTGTATCTGCACAGCGAGAGAAGAAGCTACGGAGAGCAAGTGAAGCTGCTTCTATAGCCTGCCATTTGGCAATATCTCGGCCTACAACCAGCATTTCTGGCACTAATGAGCTTCATTTGCATAATCGAACATCTGAGATAGGTGAAGTTGGAAGAGAAGCTACAAGACAAGAAATGGCTCAAGAAGAACTGAAGCTGTTACATGAAATAAAGGATCAACTAAATTTGATGCACTCTGAAATCCAAAGTTTGAAAACCGACAAACTCCCTCCAAGTGACGAACCATCCTTACTTCCTCTATCTGAGGTACATTTCATCTAAGTTCCGCCCTTTCTTCTGTTTATATTTACTCACTTTCAGTCGCATTAAATGTGAAAATGTTAATAACATGCTTACCATTTTCAACAGGCAATGATACACTTTTCTCTCTAATCGATCTATTAAAAGTTCGAGTGCCAACAGTCATAAGGAAAAGCCTCCGCTCTTACGTAATCAAGATGCTGTCATTTGTTGAAGTTAGTGGTTTTCTGTGACGTTTGAATAGTGTAACAGTAGTTTTAGATTTATTGTGTGGTTGCTGAGATATTGATTCCTTTGTAAATTGACAACATAGAGAGTACAGTAATGTATAGACTGCACCTTGGCAACTTAGTTGGATCAAGAAAGGATTGTTTTCACATTTTGTTATCCTGTTTTCAGTTTTAACATTTTGACATCAGGTTCTTATTTTGTATATTTGAAATTCTAATATAGCCGTGCCGGCCCCAACTACTGTAGAATTAAGGTGTACTGGTTGTTGTTTTAGTAATTGAGATATACTGATTGATATGTTAGTTGAAAAGTTGTTCCGAAATTTACTGTCATTACTAGTCTGTCATACAACTTTTTTAAGTTTCACATTTGTAGCCTTTACATGTCAAGCTGTTACCATCCTCCCTCAAAACCTGGGGCCTTGCTTCTCGAGGTCTCTTTAAGAATGGTCATTATGGTTTATGAAGTTTTGGCTTTGTCTACGATCTACTTACTCTGTTATTGTTTCTCCATGTTTCTTCCGCTATGGCGCTATTACATAATGTATCAGTCTTCTTCGACACTTGGATCCATCTCTGTCAATTGCCGGTTAGTCTTTTCCACAAATTCTCCTATCCCTCTGTCTCAGTGATTTTTCTTTCTTTTTTTTGGTTTCCCACCCGGTGTCCGGTACCCACATTGGAGCCCGACTAAATCCGGATTCACGCCGGGAAGTCCCACATTGGAGGTAAGGCGCTCCAAAGGTGACTCCGTACCCAAGGGGGCTCGAACCCGAGACCTCTTGGTTAAGGATAAGTTGGTGAGATTCGTCAGTGTGTTCTCCGTCTGTAATTTCGTTATTATTTTGTTGGCATAATACATAAATATGCCATTTAACTTGGCCTTGGCCTCAGCTCATATTTATATCTTCCAACTTTGGGTGTGCACAAGTATTCTGATTAAATTAGATTCCTCCTCTTCAGCATTGCTTGATTGAAGTAAATTGTATCGGATTTTGGTTATTTTGTAAAAGGGTTATTATTTATTTTCCAATGCTTATGATATAGCATTAGGATAAATAACAGATATGTTGCATGGTTACAAGGACAAACTGCATGGAATTGAGGGAGAATTTAGAGAAGCAGAGCAAACCCTGGTCCTAACCGACAAAAAGAAGTGCGCGAAGTGGGCAATCAAAGAACATGAAGGGGCCTCTTTTGTTTCTACTCAGATGGAGAGTTAAAATTGATGTTTTGCTATCAGATCACCACCATTTTGTGGTTGAGGTACCATGAGAATCATGTGTTAAAATTGTTTTCTTTTAAACTCTTGAAACTTACTTTGTCTCCCTTGATTTTATCGAACAATTGAGAAAAAAAAAAACTAGAGATTTTTGGCCAAGTATGTTATTGAGCATTCCAATTGCTCTTGATTCATTGTTGGCTATAGAAGGACGGCATATTCTCGACATATTTACATCTTCTAACTTAAAGATTGGAAGAATGTTCTAAATGCATGTAAGTTTGAATACAACAACTGCGTATTTATTAATCTTTCGAGGAAGTAAGAAGTGGACTCTTCTTTTTGCTTAAGGATTTCTATGAACGATCATGAAGGCTTTCTATATAAAGTGAAGAAGGAGCTTATGGATGAAAATTTGGTTAGAAGACTTGAAAAGTCACTATGATGTGGACACAAGTAACTTACTGTCTTTAACAATTTACCTTATGTGGTGGGTGCATTTCTTTGAGTGCAAGTTCAGCGACATAACACATGAGACTAACATAGAAGTGAGGCTTGATACACAAGTCATTCATAAGGAAGTCTCAAGTATCTTGGTTTTGTTATCCAAGGAAATGGAAAGATTGGCGAGGATGTCACTCATCATATTGGTGCAGAGTAAATGAAATGGAGGCTTGCATTTGGAGTCTTGTGTTACAAGAAAGAACCACCAAAAGTTAAAGACAACTTCCACAGAGTGGTGGTTAGACCAACCATGTTGTATGGGGCTGAGTGTTGGCCAATCAAAATCTCTCAAGTTCAAAAGATGAAAGTTGCGGAAATGAGAACACAGTGATGGATGTGTGGGATACTAGGAGAGATAGGGTTAGAAATGAGGATATCCAAGACAAGGTGAGAGTGGCTTCGATGTACACAAGACGTGCAAAGTGAGGCTGAGATGGTCAGGGTATGTGGAGAAGAGATGCAAAGATGCCCCAGTATTGAGGTGTGAGAGGTTGGCTACAGATAATTTCAAGGGAGGTATAGGTAGGCGAAAGAAATATTGGGAAAGGTGAGTAGATAGGACATGACGCGGTTTCAACTTAACAAGGAAATGACCTTATATAAGAGGTTGTGGAGGACACATATCAGGATAAGAGGTTAGTAGGTAGTAGTGAATTGTCTTGCTATCCGCTCATGCTAGTCATTGTAGTACTATTGCTCGTAGTTCTCTGTCCTTCAAGTTTTGTTACTATCTGATGTTTCTTGTATTTCGGTTATTTATTATTTGATTGTGGTTACTGTTCAGTATGTTGTGTGATGCTTTCACTTCCATTTACTCTCTTTACTGTACTGCTCTAGATTGATTTTTCTTCTAATGGAAACAACTTCTCTGCCTCTGAGGTAGGAGTAAGGTGTGGGCACACTCTACCCTCCTCAGAGCCCACTTTGTAGGACTATACTGGATGTGTTGTTGTTGTTGGTTGGTGCATTTCTTTAAAGGAGACTTCAAGTTCAAAGAAGTGTACATGAGCTACATGTCTTTTAATTTGTAGCACCAAATTGATAGATATTTGATTATCGTTGCTAGGTCGTTAGACGTTAAACCTAATATAAATTTCACAAGTGTCTTGGTCTACCTACTAGGCTATTAAAGCTGACATTTGAAGAAAGCATTCAAATATTTGTAGACATGTACTGTAACAGCCAGTTGATGCATAAGAGGATTTTCTTGATTAAAAAGATAATGGGGAAGAAGATAAGAGAAAGGGGATCATAAAAATATAGTTCATTAACCAAATTTTTCACAATTTTCATTTATTTTTGGCCTTTTTACTTTACATCTGTGCTTACTGGCCTCTCTCTTTTGAAACTATCAATAAATCTGCCCATATTAAATTAAGTTTTATTAGTGGATATATTGGTTTTGCTTAGTGTAACACTGAATTGGAAAAAAAAGGAGGATTTTTGGGTTGCACACTGTGTCTACGGATCCCATCTACGAACCGTAAAAGCTTCTACTGGTCGTAGATGGTATCCGTAGAAAGGGGGAAAATAAATTTCGAAAATCAAGTCCCAATACTTCCTTTACGGTTCCGTCAATTTATCTACGAGTCGTAGATAGGTCTCGTAGGTAGCTCCCAGACTTAGTGAAATTTTAAGGCCAAAGGTTGGTTTCTACGGTTCATAGATGGACCTACGAGTTGTAGACTATATCTGTCAAAAGTTGGTCAAAATTTAGGGTCTCTGATCATTTCTACGGTTGACCAAGACGGTCCGTAGAAAGACCTACGGGACCATAGGTTCAAACCGTTAAGGGTTCGAAGTTAATTTTAAGGGGCTTTTGAGTCTTTTCCCTAATTGATTAATGTCTAAACTAGGTCGTTTTGGTCCAAATCCTAAGCCCTATATAAGTATTTTAGGCCCTAAAACTACCCATTCTAAATCATTCCCCTGAACTCCTAAATTCCCTCCAAGTTCATCCCTTTCAAATTCCCTCAACTCAAGGAAGAGCAATCTAGGGTTTCAAGCACCAAGACCTAAAATTCACCATAGTAATTGGGCTTTGAATTCCAAGATACGTTAGTATTCACCTATGGAGTCCTTTCCTCCATAGGATTCCTAAAATCTCCCAATTTTGTAAAGATAGGTTCTCATGAATTCAAGTTAGAGTTTTCTTCAATCTTCATGAGTTCTTTCCAATTATATATGTCTATCTATTTATACATGAATTGAAGTAGTTACATATTTTTGAATCGCATTCATATGAACACATGCATGATCCATGAATTTTAGACTATGAACACATGATTAAGTTTATGAACTATGGAAGATGAATTTATGAAGATATACATGTTCTTTGATGAAATTGATGTAAATGATTTGAGGATACTTGAGAGTAAAGTATCAATGTTGTAGTTGTTGTGAAAGGTTTTCTCACAAAAAGGATTCATAAGGGTTAAAAGATTTTCTCACCTAAGTTGAATCAAGATTTAGGAGTTACTCTAAATGAATTCTAGCTTGGATTGGTTGCTTAATTGTATCTTTTCATGGATAATAAGATGAATATGATTAATGAATATTCCATGGGATTTATACTTAGCACCTAGAGGATATTGAGAAGGAAGCTCTCCTGTTAGTAAAGGCCGGGTTTCTAGTAGCAATCTCCCTATCTCATAACTATGTGCCACCATAGGTTTGTCTTAGATAGACATTAGCTAGTAGATCCACTTTAGCTCAAATGTATGGTTCTTACCTTGGCAAGTAAGGATTTCTCTTTTCGATGTGGGATAGACACCGAATTCCATGTTATAGCTCACATGGTCTATGTCGACTATACGGTACACTTCCCACAATAATGAACTAAGGTTACTTTCTAAAGTATCTCACTAGTATTTTAAAGATGTTTAACAAAATTGACCATGATTTTGACATATGTTTCTTAACTCTTTATCTTATGATTTAGCTTGGTCATTGCATGTTACCTAAGGTCCTTTTTAACATGATTTCATAACTCTTTATGCATTGCTATCATACTTAGTACATATTTCATGTACTAATGCATACTTGTGCCTACATTGTTTCACTAATGTAGGGTCTAACACTCCTACCTCTCATATCCATGGCTAGTTGATCCTTTTGAGCTTTTGAAGATTTGGTGAGTCCTCATGTTCCGAGGACTGAGACACTTATACCACTTTATGTGTTTTAGTTTTCAGACTTTGTATGTGATACATGGGTTACGTCTCAATCACTTCTATTGGTGTAGTAGATGACTTATTGAGACTTATGTAGACTTTCGCTTTCATCAAAATTATTATTGATATAAGACGGTTCTTTGAAATCTTTAATTCTATTATTTGGTATGATGTATGCTAAGTAGCTTGTGTAGAGCCTCTCGGAGTTCTATACGTCATGTTACTCCTAGGGTGTACTTTGGATCGTGACACTTAGCTACTGGATTCATCTTGAACAATGGTCTATATTGCTTAAGCTCTTACTCCTTTCAAGGAAAAGTTGTTATAGTTACAGCCTTTAACTTAAGCAAGTTGGTTGACAAAATCTTTTTTATTTTCAGTATCTAATGGTGAATGGCATCCTATATATACTCTGCATGTCCCGAAGGGAATATGTTGCGATAAAAGGCATAGACGTACAGCGCAAGACGCCCAAATTTTAGGAATGATCCTTCAAGGCAGTCTTCTTGACCCTCCATTCGACTGACTGTACAATATGAAATGCAGAAAAAGGGCATGTGGCATTCAGTTCCAGGTAAAGTTCTAAATTGAAAAAATTTATGGCAACAAAAACCGGATATTTAATTTATGTTGTTTTTTTCTACACATTGCATTCTGCGGCCCCATATAGGAGGATATGTATGATCTCTTCAATAAGATGACCGCAATGGGAGAAAGACATCTTTGTTTGTGCAATTAATACTAAAAGAAAGTAGCAACACTAACAGATAAAAATGATTAATGTTTCGATTAAGACGAGTTACTCAATTTAAGCCAGACCATAGATGGATAATCCAGTTACCAAACACCCCTATAAATCTCATCTCATTTGTGTTGTTTAAGGCATACAATCCACCTTAACTATCCTCTAACACTACTTGTATAGTTCGATGGCAAATGCTCGTATTGCTAGGTTTGTTACAGAGGTAGCACCACCACAGTTTATAAATGTCATGAGACACCGTGCTTCTAAGATGCTAGATACCATCAATGAGGAGGAAAGAGAAGCAAGCAAAAGCGAGTTACTTTTTCTTAAGAGTTCTTCACCTTCATCTTCATCTTCATCTTCATCTTCATCTTCAAATGCGAACAATTCTAAATATTTTCTCAAACAAGTTGAGAGGTCTTTTCCTGTATATGGCAGCTAAAGTCTCTACTTAAGCTTGCTGAGAGGAATACACATTTTATCTCTTTCTGTTGCTACTTTTTGTAAATATACTACCAAATTAGTTATATATATGAATTTTTGTTTTTCTATCTGCCTCATTTGTCCATAAATATTTTATTCTACAAAACAAGCATTAAGGAAGAGTAACAAGTAGCGTTTTAACTTATAAGCTTGGATGGTCACTCAATGTTGGGTAACTGGCCTTCGTAGTCGATCAGCGTTGTTGTCTTTTAAAAAGTCACTCAATTTTGGGTACTTGGTGTCCATTGTCACTCGAATTTATTTTGTGTTTCAAAAATCATTCAATTTTGTCTCATTACTTGTTATGGCTCATAACTTTTCTTGAACAATTGCCTCCAACCTATGATCATCTTGATCATTTGTTTCTTTTCTTTTCGAGAATTTTTATCCTTCGAAATCAGTTGGCCTATCATATTTTAGATGTAACCTAGACTTATTTGCCTTAATAATTTGTCCATCAAAACATCAATTCGAACAGGAGAATTTGCAGCTGGATATAAGATTTGATAATTCTTGAAAATTTAGTAATTCTTGAAAGATAATTAAATGCATATGGTAGTTGATTTGTAATATTTTATAAATAAATTATATTTTTAATCTTTTGCTTATATATTGATTTGTTCAAGGATATGAATGAGATAGAAATAACAATCTTACAAAAGTCATATTGTGAGTTGTTAATAAGCATGCACGTAACCATCTTGCAGATGTGTCCATCAAGATTGAGCGTCATGTGTAAGCTAGCAAAGCAAACCTTGAAAGACCACCAGTAAGAAGACAAACGAGAAATATATCAAAAGACACAAAGATTAAACGTGGTTTGATCAATTGATCTATGTCCACAAAGGAGACGAGCAATCCAATAAATAAATATGAGAGTATAAAATATAGAGAGAAATAACCTCAAATAATTCACTCGGAATACAAGGAGGTTCACACAAGTGATAACGTATCACTTGTGTCCCACAAATTCTCTCCCCTAACCAAAACTCTCAAAGCCCCTAGGACTACATTGCAGATGTTGATTAAGTTATAAGGAACACATCTCTATTTATAGAGTCCTAACTTTTTCCTACAAGAAAAGGACTAGCCAATTATGGAGACTTTATGTTTTCCTTTTCGGAAAATGAAAGTCTATCTATGGTAAGAAACTCATGACAAATACACAGCAAATCTCCCCCTTAGCCTGAATTTTTGACATAATTAATTTGATCCATCTTCTTCACATAATCTTCAACAGTTTGCATCTCCTCTCCAAAATCTCCTTTATCAAATCTATGTCTCGACACAGAGAACTTCTCTGGAAAAATTTCTCTAATGAAAATCTTTACTACTGTCAAATAAGTTGTGGCTAAAACTAGACCGCCAAGATGAACATCTGTTTTTAACCTGGTTCAACCATCGATTATCGAACCATTGAACCTGGCTCCATCATTGAACCTGACTCTAATACCACATGTTAGGACAAAAAATAATCAGGTGTCATGCGGAAGCTAACAAAGCAATTCTCGAAAGACTATTTGTAAGAAGACAAACGAGAAATATACCATAAGACACAAAGATTTAACGTGGTTCGGTCAATCGATCTTCATCTACAGGAGGAAATGAGCAATTCACTATATAAATATGAGAGTACAAAATATAGAGAGAAATAACTTCAACCAATTCACTCATAATACAAGGAGGTTCATACAAGTGATAACGCATCCCTTATATCCCACAAATTCTCCCCCCTAACCAAAACTCTCAAAGCCCCTAGGACTATATTGTGCATGTTGATTAAGTTAGAAGGAACGAGCCTCTATTTATAGTCCTAATTTTTTTCCTACAAGAAAAGGACTAGCAAAATATGGAGACTTTATGTTTTCTTTTTAGGAAAAAGAAAGCCTATTTATGGTAAGAAACTCAGGGCAAATACCCAACATCATAAAGGGTAAATTGACTCACATATATCACCATGTATGCATTCTAGAAATGCATGAGATTCAATTCCAATATTAGCGGATGATGGTTTAATAAAACAACTTTCCTTGAGAGCAAACAACACAAGAGAATTTCTTTGATTGAATTTCTTGTTGATTCTTCAAAGTATGCCATGTAAATTCTCAATGAAATCATATTAAAATCAAAATGGCTTTAATCATTCATGCCAAATGATAAAATCATTAGAATCTGTAAATATTTTATTTTCTATCGCATGTGATTCAGTTGTATCATGGAAAGCATTTTCACGACCCCTTCCCTATCATTAAGATGTCAATCAGTCATTAGGGTTGGGAGAGTCCGAGGCCGCTTGGTTGAGACCGGCTTTGAAATTAGCAGGAGAACTACTTCCAAATAAATCTGCAAATTCTGAAGTCCAGCGGAAGTGACTTCCTCTAGCGCCCTCACCTGATCCTGTGCCAGAGGCCCCCGAAGGAGCCATCATGTTTGATGATTCAGAAATTCAGAATTGAAGAAACCATGTAATCGCTAGGGCCAGCGCTCCGGAGAAGCCTAATCCTTTGGGAAAAAGGGAAAGAGCCTTACCACCCGAACTAGCTTAGTTAAGTAGAAATCATTACATGTCAATTGTCCATAGTCAACCGTGGAAGAGGGTGTAGCTTTGATTGCTCAAGTTTCTCTCTCATGGTTTTGTTTAGCAATTAGGGGTTCATGAGTTAATATACATATATATTTATCGAATTTTCTAGTACAAATATAGGATTTACGAAAAGTTATTGGGTTCGTTCGAACCTACGAAGGCACAAACTCCCACCTAGCTCTACCCGTGGTCGTAGCATTATCAAAACGGCATATATATGTGTGATTCTGTGAATCACTAAATGGAGATAAAATTATATTGGAACATTTCGATGGCAACAAAAAACCGCATATTTAAGTGATGTTGTATGTTTTTTTCTACACTGCATCCCATATAAGGAGGATATATATCTCTTCAATAAAAATAGTAAACTTAGTGGTGGCACTAACAGCCAAAAATGATAAAAACCTCAGATTAAGACAACTGATTTAATTTTGAGCCAGACCATACAAGGATAATTTAATCTATAATCCTATAAATATTGGAAATTTATAGAGAATTTTATAGTTGTGGTAATCGAAGGAAATTTATTGTTGTGCTGATCAAAGGAAATTAATGGGATAATAAAAGAGGTTAATGGTAATGGTAATAAAAAAAAAAGAAAAATTATCTAAATACACATCTTATTTTACCATAATTTCTAAAATTCTCTACTATTTAAAAAAAATGACAAAAATCTCCTCTCGAATACATCACTCTTCTCTCGTTGATACATCCCTAGCTCCCTCTCAGATACATCCCTCCCCTCTCGGATACATCCGTCACCTATGTATCCGAATGTCTGTTGATGTATCTGGAAGTCCAGTGATGTATCTGAATGTCCTATCCCCTCTTTGATACATCCATCCCCTCTCGTATACATTCCTCACCTATGTATCCGGATGTCTGCTAATGTATCCGGAAGTCTAGTGATGTATCCGAAATTCATAAATTTTAAGAGATTTTTGTAATTTGAAAAAAAGTAGAGAAATAATGTAATCAATCCTTAACCCTATGAGATTTAGGTAATTTATGCAATAAAGAATATATTTCAATGTCAATAAAATTAGTCATTAAACTTAGTCAAGACTCAAGAGTAATGCCAATTTTTTTATTACAAAGACTTTACTCAGATTTTCGAAATACTCAAAAAAGAATAGGAGATAATTTCTTTCTGAGATATTAAATTATTTTTTTCAACGATCTCTCACATATCTCAAAATAAAATAGTACGGAATAGAATGAAATAAAAAAGTTCTTGGGTTTTCATATATGGGTGCAATGCACCAAATTTGATCTCTCATAGTCCATAGACTATGAATCAGATCAAGATTAAACAAGTTTAATACAAAACAATTGGTGAAGTTGAAAACTTTAATGAATCAAGGATTCTTTTATTAGACAAATATTTTATTTATCACATTATTATACTCGCCATTTTTTTGCTTTGTGCTAAGAGGGTATGCGCATGTCTTGTTCTTTATTAGTACTCTAGAAATTGTCATAATTTCAAAGGAATCATCCAGTATATTTTGCAAAGAAATGCATCACTTATCAAAGTATATCTCTCCACTCATAGATCCAATCTAATTTTATGACATTATGTGACTTCCTATTTGAAATATTATTCTTTCAGAACAAATTTAATTATATGTTTGTCGTAAATTAATCCAAGTTCAGTGATTTTACTAATTCTTATATATTGAGTGATATGACCAAACACAACTTCAATTCCAACTCCAAACTTAAAAAAAATAAAAAAAATAGAGCTTAACCAACACACAGTAGGCATTCAAGAGTAAAAGTGTCTCACCTCAACCAAAATTCTATTTCCTACTTCTATTAAAATCCACATTTTTCAAACCAAGCAGAAAAGACAACATGAACCAAAATTGCTTAAGACATGATGATAAATAAGAGAGTCCTTTGTGGGTCTGTGACAATGTTACTAAGAGCCTAAACTCACCATGTTTGGAAACTCAGACTATACATCTCATGTACCAAATTAAGTCTGTAAGACCAATGGAACAGAAATATTGCTACCCCTTCCGTAAAACATTTTCCTTGGAACGAAAATGATGCATAATTACAGAATTTCTGGAATCATCACTAGACCCAAACTGCACAACTGATTTTGTGACCAACTTGTAGAAGCCAAAAATACCAAAACAAAAGCTCCAGAACAACAATGAAATCTATTCTCTTTACTGCAACTGCAAACATAACAATAGGCTGTAAAAGTAAAAGATACCTTCAGAATATGTAAAAACTGTATGGCTGGTCTTGTATTGTTTTTTTGACAACCTTTAGAAAATTCAACGCCAGTGTGCTATTTAAATGACAACCTGAAGCCATGAACAGCGATAATGATAAATCACAAAGAGATGATTCAATTTCTGAAAACAGCTTATAAAATCATTTCTGTGCCTAGAGCTTCAAAGCAGCTTTTGCCATTGCGAGTGCTCCTTCATAAGTTTGATTTCCTCCAATAAACCCACTCATATGGACAAAAACACAACCAGGTATTCCTGTTTCCTTAGATAGTTCATCGTCTCTTAAACCTCGCCACTGAGATGGAAGTGCTTTCCTGCTCTCAAATCTGTCAGGAGCTACAGCCACCGCTTGCACTCGCCAACCTTTGCTCCTATCATCCTACGCATCATGAAGTCAATGTCACTTTTATGTTTTCCTAGTAAAATATTAACAGACTTAATTCATTCAGGGAAACAGTGCATGTCTTGAGAAGAAGTGGGGTTGCTATCTACTCTCTTCCAAGACAATAAACACTGGAAAGTGTAGCAACATTATTCCTGGGCATTTTTTGATTTATGACATTGAAATTTAACAATAAGGCAGATCTTGAGAGACTAAATTAATCCAAAAGCCCACTTATTCGGTCTAACCAACTGATACAACCAGAAAGTATTCACGGGTGATTTAAGTTTCCAAAAGTGACCTAAAAGACAACCCCCACACTATTACCAATCATGCTCCTTATTTTTCCACTCCTCGCATAAAAGAGGCCCAAAAACGAAGAATTTTAAAAAAAGCATTAGACAAAAGCAAAATGTGGCACATCAAATGAAAAAAAAAATTGAAACAGCAAAGGACTCAGGCACCTCATATAAAACATATTTGATGGGTGGATCCATCTTCATCTCTCCTTCCAGCTCAAACAAATGAAGCTTCCACTGTTAGACAGAAAAGTCAAGAATAAGTATTCTCCGCAAGGAATCACACTAGCAGTGAATAATATATTTCGTTTTCTTTACGAATTGAAGAATTTCATCAATTATATACACCATGTGAGTAGAAAGTGAGTGGATGGCTAATCAACCCTATCATACATGGAACATCTTTTACACCTAAAAATACATGAAACACGGGAACCTTTCTATATCACTTGTGGGATCTCGTTACTCTGGAATAACTTCCCATTTCTTCATTCCAAACAGTTCAAATGTTTCTTTCTTTATCAATCTATGTGGCCTACAACTCATGATTGTCTCCCCTACAGTCCTTGATATTGCCAGCAAGATCGGATGATGAACATGCAAGATTCTGCAACTGCATAGTGATTTTGCAGTGCAATAGGATATGATCACTTCAGTGTCTTCCCCACTCTCTACACAGAATATTAGCTCCCTACCATTCTCTTCCTTGGATTATTCGCAGTCAATATAGCATCCCTCATGGCATACCAAGTGAAGAAAACTACTCTTTGGTGCTATGCTTCCACAACATCTAATTCCACACTTCCCATCCTATTCCCCTCTCTGGCTAACACCATGTAATATGATTTCACCAATAACAACTTCACCATCCCATCCCATCCCATCCACACTATCCTTATCCTCTCGGCTCTCTCATACTACCACTGAATACCATGACTTGGGTTCTTCACAAGATCTGTGATGTATTCCTGGTTTATATGTGAATATGATATACAATAAATACTAGGGGAAGGAAATACCTAGTAGAGGGTTCTTCCTAGCAATGAATTATAATGTCTACAACTAAAAAATATGCAGGAGGATCTCTGTTATTTTCAGAAAGTACCTAATGTTAACAGATTCGAGTAAACATAAAGCAACTCCACTTTTTCTGGCATACAAGTGACTATGAAAGGAAATTGATAAACGGGTTTTTTAAAAAAAAAAATTCCCATGTCTCGGTGATGAACAGGTTTTTCTTATTAGGAAAAAAAAAAGGCTAATATGTAGTTCCTAATCTTCACTTACATTAAGCCACAGAAGTCAAAAACTTTTGGTTTATAAGCAAGACAATTGTAAATTTGTAATGGTGCACACACTGCCTGATGCAAAAAGGCTTCAGGCCAAGTATTCAATACTTACTGGACAAAATGTAGACCAAACTACAATCTCTCCACTAGGATCAATCTTGTGTCTTGCAGAAACACACTCCAATACGATTGAACGAGCTGGTAACCATGATCTTGCATAATAGCGGACACTCTGTGTATAAACAAGCATGTTAACTCAGGTAAAAGAAAGTGAACCATAGGCTTATTTTAAAACCTGTCATCCAGAATAAAATCAAGCTGAAAAATGTTTAGTTCAAATGACCGAAGACCGTCAGGTGCCAAAAAGAGCACAATCTGAGAACAAACCATATTACTAGCCAAAGACAACAGTAAGAGAGAACTTTTTAGCTCTTTTGAGAAAGTCTTACATCCAAGAACTCACTGCCAGCTAAATCCATTGCACGTTGGAAAGCTTCATTCTCCCTTTCAGAAGACTGATCAGGTTCAGTCCAGTCCAAGTTAAATCTTCCAACTCGAGAGGACAAGTGGGTATTGTTTACATATCTTGGTGGCTGGTCTGTATCGTACTGATTGATTCCATTATCGATTGCATCAATTGCCTGTACGCAGTAAGCAAGAATATTAGGCTTACTAATATTGGAGACGTGTTAGCTTGATCCTTAAATTATATCACATGAAATCAGCTCCCGGATGCGAGAATTTAATAAGTAAAACTTGAAAAATATTTGTAATAGTATCAACTACTAAAGAAAAATTGAATCCAATCACAACATAGATTCAGTTGAAACATCAGTTAGCTGAAAATGAAAAGAATCCAAGAAAAAACTATAATTTCTCTTTTTTTTGATGAAGTAACTATAATTTCTCAGACTCAATCCTCACCTCCATGAAGCTCTTGTAAACAGCTAGAAACAACTTATGCACGTCCGGGTGTTCTTCATCAACTTGGAGCTCCTTTGCAATGATCTCCTTTCCAAAATGCTAAGAAACATGAAAAGGGCAAGTAAATAGAAATTAAACTGTATATATGAACTTAACAAACATAAACTAGATCTAAGTGATTTTCCAGCCAAATCGGACCAGCTTGGATATAACATATATCTAACCAACCATCAATCTGACATATTTTCTTAAAAACTCAAGGAAATGAGATAGATAATGCATCCGCAGAGTAAATCAAGTCGTGACTAGGATGCAACATCTGTTGAATTTAAGCTCACTACAGAATAATTGTTGTACATTCAAAGGATCTAAAATATATCTAGCCAATCACCAATCTGACAATTTTTTGTTAAAAGCTCAAGGAAATGAAATAACTAAAGCATTTCCCTTCGGAATATACCAATTGGTATGAAGGGTGGCTAGTCACTTACATGATTTGCAATGAAGAGAACAAATCAACAATCCAAGCTCTAAGGATTTAAAATATATATCCAGCCATTTTTTTATGTTGAACTGGCAACTTAATATCCAGCCATTTATCAATCTACAAAAACCTTTTAAGAGCTCAAGGAAAAGAAATTACGAAAACATCTTCCATCAGAATCTATAATTCAAATAAGTTAAAAGGATATAAAGTATATCCAGCCAATCATTAATCTGACAAAAACTAAATTTTAAGAGCTCGAGGAAAATTAAAAACTAAAGCATATGTCATCTGAACATATGAATAGGTATGAAAGATGGCTAGTCACTTACAGAATTCGTAACAAACAAATCTAAATCTACTATCCAAGTAACATACTGAGCATACAACATAGCAAGCCCATCAGCTCAAGTACACTAGGGTAAACATTCCTAGCAAAAAGATCTACACTCTTCTGTCTCTCGGATAAATAACTAGATTGAAATGAAGGCCAAGTAAATTTTCTAGACTAATGATGTTCTTCACAAAATCATTAATCGTGGACAGAAATACTTCTTGGAGAAAGATACAGATTATCTGCTGCATAAGGGCCTAGTATTTTGAAGAACAGACTCTTACCTAAGCTTACTTGTTTTCTCTACTCCCATGAAAGAGATGTGATATACATAGCAAAATCCTTCTGTTTTAGGATCAAAATGAGTAATCCAACTACGCTTTTTTGTGGATGGATGAGTAATCTGCCTACATGTTTCCACTCAAGAATTTCGTAAGAGTTAGCAAAAGAACCAACAATTAAAACACTTAGCTCCTACTCAGCAAACAAGTTCCTTAAAAAGAAAGTGTATGCTGGTACTTGTTGCTAGTGGGAGGTGGCAGGTACTCGTGGAATTAGTCAAGTTGTGCGAAAGCAAGCACGGCCACCACAGTCATCCAAAAATAAGTGTGCTTGAGGATGCAAAATATGTCATGTACTTTGTTTACCCCAGTCTCCCTTAACTCCCAGATATCTACCTTGCGAATCCGCAATATGCTTCATAATTGCAATCCATGCCAGAGTGAAGACCTTAGTCCATGAGTGTTGCATGGAAATGAAAACCAACCCTATAGTTAGGTACAGGAATTGAGGCAATTCCACTTACCAATATAATATTCCCTCCGCCTATTTAATGTGGCACCCTTTCCTTTTTCGTCCGTCCCAAAAAGAATGTCACCATACTATAATTAGAAACAATTTAGCTTTAAAATACTCCTTTTACCCTTAATGAAATGATTTTCAACTACACAAATAACTAAGGATTGTTTTAGACCACAAGTTTCAAAAGTCTTCCATTTTTTCTTAATTACCGTGCCAAGCCAAATGGTGTCACATAAAATGAGACGGAGGGAATAATTGATTCAGCGCAATGCATAGCAAGCTTGATGTTCAATTAATTTGTTACCCACCTCATTGTTTGATAAAGTTATGTGTCATCCAACTCTTTTTCTGATTAGAGTATGTTGCTGCTCACCTCTAATACAGATGTAACACAACAAATATACTTTTTCCCTTCTCTCATTCTATTGGGTGTCAGTGAAGGGACTCCTTATCTCTCTACCCTTGCATTGGTTCAATACAGGAAGAAATAAACACAAAAAAGGACCTTGCCATCAGTCTATCAAACCTATTCTCAAGTCTACTTCCAATACCTGGCATATAGGACATGCCTTTGATCACACAACCATTATATATCCTATAAGTTCATTGTAAGAATGCCAAGAGAATTCTAAAAGAATGTTAAAATCTATCAAATCTAGTTATCCACCAGGGAGTACTCCTCCATCCCCAAATTCTGTGAAATTTCCAAAATTTGATTGTCCATACCAATTTTACTAATCCTTTTATAATCAAAAGGAAATATTGGATTAAATATTACAAACCTCAATTTTTCTTAAAATGCGAAAAAAAGACCACGTAACAATATTCAAAAACTAGATAAACGCCTTAGAAATTCCAAACAGAGAGACGTTACCTTGTAAACAAGACCTGCACTGCTAAGCTTAGTAGTAAATCCATGTCCAAAGACTTCTTCAAACCCTTTTTGGTGATGATCATAACGGTCTCGACTAGGATCATAAACTCCACCAACATCAAGCACAGCATCAAGCGTTTCCAATACCTTTCATTCATTCAAGCATTTCATCAAACACCTCACCTACTTAAAAACCTTCCAAACCATACATCCCCACATACCCCAATACCACAAAATGCAACTCAATCTTACCTGGGTATCACGAGTACGCACAATCTGAGCATTGTAGTACTTGTTTGTAAGACGAATCATGAAGCACCCAAGAGCTTCATCACAGTGGAAGCTACCATGGTGAGTACCTACTCGCTTTGGGGAAACATGGTTTGAAGGGGAAGATACAGGTGAGAAAGACGAAGAATTCGCAGTAGCCATTAGAGAGAATGCGAGAGGATTTTGGTGTTTAAGGAAGTTGAAGGTGAAGAGTTTAGGGTTTTGGAGTAGTGTTCTCGTAAGAACTGAAAACATTTCTTAAACCCTTTTGTTTAAAGAATCTATGCTAAGTAGTAAAGTACATTTCTTTTCTTTACAATAGTTGCATAAAAAATATTTTACTAATAATTTCTAATACATTGTAAAAAAAAAAAAAAAAAAGCCAAGCAAAGTAAAATTGGTCCTCAAAATGAAAGCATGATAATGGATTTTTGTAAATAGAAATAAAATTGGCCAACAAAGGCTGGCAAAAAAAATATATGAAATTGATTTCAGAGGTTGAATTCCAAAAACGACAAAAATAATTAAGATCATCTGCAAATAAACAAAGCTAAATAGAAATTCAACAAATAAGAATTATTATAAAGTTAAATAATTAATTTAGGTGAAAATTATTTACATTATCTGGTTGTAATGATCTGTTTTGTCCTTATTAGAAAGTTTTGCGATATGACTTCGGAAAATTAAAATTTTCAATATAAGTTCATTCTCGATTCTATTAAATATATCTAAAACTCAAGTGGACTGGTCTTGCCTTAACATGTATCTCAATAATAGAGACTTTACAAACGAGTTAGTCAAGTCATATTAAAGTTGTTTTATAAATATTCTTGTAAGATTATCATAACAGAAACGAGAATGTGTACTTATTAATAACAGCAAAATGATAATGAAGTCTTGTGAAAGGTTGTTGCAAGTCCAAGTTTGAGTCTCAAGGAATCAAAGTTTTGTTTCCACAAACTAAATGTCACTTTTGTTTTGTTAATATCAGCGAAAAAGACATAAATTTATTTTATGTTTCTCCCTTTGTTTCTCTGTTTTTCTGTTTTTGTGTTCCTCACTCTTATCTCTTTTTCAGGAAAAAAAAACTTTGGGTCAATCCATGATGTGCCGCGAAATCTTGGCACATTTGATGCTTGAAAACTAAGGATTAATGCTAGAATTGAGTGTACTTTTGTATGCTTTGATGTGTTTGTTGATATGTAGACAAATTCTTGCTTGTGTGGAAAAAATGAAAAAAGAAGCAGAAGATGATGGTGATCAAGTGAAGACCATGAGCACCTAGACGGGTCATGGTCCTTATCACGAATCGTGGTGCCGGTCGTGAAGCATTTCCAGTATGAAGGCTTGGAGGAGTTGAGATTAGGTTGGACCAAGTAAAGATCACGGCCAGCCTCACGGACCGTGGTCCTCATAACAGTCTGTGGTGCCAGTCGTGAAGGTGAGCTAGTGAATGGGCAAGGAAATGTTGAAAAATGAATTGACCAAGTGAAGACCACGGACTGTGGTCATTGTCACGAGTCGCGGTGGTGTCCGTGGTGATGATACAGTGTACAGGTATTGAAGAGCCTGTTTTGGATGAGTCCAAGTGAAGACCACGAAGGGCTCTACAAACCGTGAAGCCCTTGACGGGTCGTGGAAGCAGTCATGAAGGGTCCGTCAGTTCAGTCCTACTTCGAGTATGACTCTTTTTAAAACACTTTATTTGAATTAAGTAGGTCGCTTTTTAGTTTGTATCTCGTCCAACCTTGAACTACGAACGAGTTACCATTATTCTGAGTTTTGGTTGTCGATTTTAACATTGAATCAAGTTTGAAGTTTGGATTTTCGGTTCTAGAATTATCAAAGTAGCTTGTTGATTTGCTTATTCTCGTAAGTACTTTCAACATGTTTTCATTTTATATTTCTGAATGTTTACGTGAAATTATGAGTGGCAAAATACCACAACTGGGATTGTGGGATCTATGATGTAAATCGAAGTGTAATTTTGTAAAATGAGTGATAGGCGATTTATATTTGTAAATTATAATCTAGCTTTCATTATTCATGTATTCTATTATGATGAGTGCACGCATTGGAGTGAGCATGTATCTATTATTTGTTCGAGAGAAAAATAATAGTTAGGAAAAAACTAAATTAACTGGAAGAAATTGAGTCAAAGTTCGAGTTCGAGAGAAAAGAACTTTAACACCATTGTAAATGAGGGTAAAACTAGTAACACTCTGGGACCGAGAGGACTTGAGTGAACATTAGCTAACTAGACTGAGAAGTATCAGATATATCTAACTCGTCTGTATTTTGTAGAGATAAATTGCCTGAAACTCAACTACGGAAAAACATTAGGTGAACGTTATGGGGAACACAATCCTAGTTTCTTTTAATCATCGAAACAACTTGAGAACTAAAAACTCTACTATTTGTTAATTTGGATTTTGATTACAAATTTTAGTTACTAGAACATCACAACTAAACCCATTTTACTTTCTGTAACTGTTTCATTAGGAAATATAACGACATTTGAGTAAACGCAATAGTGAAATCATTTTTGTAAAGAAATTCTCTGTGGGATCAACCTCAACTCAGGTTGAGTTCTATAAATTGACTTCGACCGTTTATATCTCTTAATTGAGGTGCAAGTTTGGACGTATCAATCCACATGGTGACCCACAACCCAAAACTTACATCTCTCACTTCGCACATGGTGGACAAGACCCAAATCAATATGATATCAACTAAACACACAATTCATACGACAAATGGTTCGTGCGACCTGTGAGTACTAAGGCTTACCTTCAAGGTTTTTACAAGCCCTACATAGGAATTCAATCACATGTGGAAAGAATTCACTATTAATATAAGGACATTATTACTCACAATATCCTAGACTTCATTCACTACTTTAGTAGTTACTTCTTCGATCCCTCATCCTCTTAAAGAAGTTAACTCGAGTTCATGTTTAACTTTATACAAGCAATTACACTCAATACCAATATGGTTAGTGCAATAGCTGGCTTGTGTATATAAATTTATTATTCAATTAATTGTCTTTCCATTCTACTCGAATCTATTTGTTCCTATTCAACTACTTTCCTAGACATGCACTGCGCTACCGAATCATTTATGGCTATTAGTAACATGCTAAAGTGGCAACATTGATTGAAACTTCAAGAAACAGCAAAGGTCAAAGGGTATTTCATTGAAAAGTCATTTTAACTTTCCGGAGTCTCACACAATGAAGAAGTAGGGAAGCATTCTTTCATTGACCTATTGATCACTTGACACACGTAGTATGAAATACATGCTACGGTGTTTTCACCTTATATTGTTATATGTGTTTCGTACAGACCT
This sequence comes from Solanum stenotomum, assembly GCF_019186545.1. Taxonomy (NCBI): domain Eukaryota; kingdom Viridiplantae; phylum Streptophyta; class Magnoliopsida; order Solanales; family Solanaceae; genus Solanum; species Solanum stenotomum. Next base: position 40,183,480 of record NC_064292.1, read on the forward strand.
TGGTCTAAACACTTCCAGATGTTTAAACCTAGTTTCTCTCTTCAATGATCCTTAAACTCATTTTCTTAAAGAAACACTTGTCTGGCTCATAAAACAAATCATAATATGGTGTTGAAACTTATATCTTCACGTTCCTCGACGTAAGAGGTGATTGCTCGTGTGAGAGAGCTAATCTTGCAACTTGTTCGACATACTTTATTTCTTACAAAATATCACATGCATACCACATTTGAACATAAATTCAATTGAATCATATAGAAGAGAATATTATAACAATCAAGTTATTTTATAATATTGAAATATCATCAAATCTTATGCAAACCTAGAGCCCTAACATGTTTTTCAAATAAGTCTCTAGAGATGGCCTTCATAAAAAGATCAGCTATCATTTCACGTGTAAGAATGTATTGCAATTCTCCACTTACCATTATGTCTCTCACAAAGTTATACTTGATGTCAATATGTTTGGTCTTGCTATGATACTTAGGATCCTTCGTGTATGCGATAGCCGCTTGACTATCACAATATAGTATCATGGGATCCTTATAATTCTTTACAATACTCAAATGTTCAAAGAACCTTTTTAACCAAACAACTTCTTGTACTGCAGACGCACAAGCCACGAATTCATATTCCATGGTTGAAAGAGTTGTGCAAGTTTGATTCTTACCTTTCCATAAAATAGCACCACCATTTAGTAAGAAAGCATAACTAGATGTTGATTTTCTATCATTTCGGTCACCAGCCCAATCAACATATGTATAACATCTTATGAATAAGTCAAATCCACTATAACACAATGTATGATTTGTAGTTCCCTTCAGTATCTAAATATTCCCTTTACTGCTTTCCAATGATCTCTTCCAGGATTGGATTGATACCTGCTAACTAGACTCACGACATAACAAATTTCTAGGCGAGTACACATCAAAGCATACATCAAACTCCCGACGACATTAGAATAAGGAACTCGAGACATGCTTCCTTTTATTTGTCAGTCTTTGGACACATTTTAAGGCTTAAAGTTTCACCTTTTGCTACAGGAGTATCCATGTATTTGCAACTATTCATACGACAATATTTTCTTAATATAAGTTTCTTGAGATAAACTCAAAAATATCTTTGAATGATCTCTTAGGATCTTAACACCCAATATATAGTCTGTTTCACCCATATCTTTCATATAAAATTATTTTTGAAAGCCATGACTTGACAGTTTTCACATACTCCAAATTATTTCCAGCTAATAAAATATCATCTACGTAAAGAGAAAGAATTACAAAATTTCCATTGAACTTTTTCACGTAGATGCAATGGTCTTCGTCGATCATGGTGAAATCAAATGACATCACCTCCTTATGAAATCTTATGTACCAATGCCTTGAAGATTGCTTTAGGCCATAAATTGATCTTTTCAATTTACAAATTTTCTTTTCTTGGCCTTTAACAACGAAACATACTGGTTGTTCCATGTAGATTTCCTTATTTAATTCTCCATTGAGAAAAACGATCTTTACATCAATTTGGTGTAATTCTAGATCTAAACGTGCAACAATAGTTAAAAGTAATCATATGGAGGTAAACTTTACAACTGGTGAAAAAGTTTCCTCATAGTCTATTCCAACTTCTTGAGTAAATATTTTTGCCACCAATCGCGTTTTGTGTCTTTCTATTGACCAATCTAATTTGTTTAACTTTGAGAATCCATTTATTCCCAATAGCTTTACGTTCCTTAGGAAGGTCAACTAGATCCCAAACTTTGTTGGTTTTCATGGACTCTAATTTTTCTTTCATCATTTTAAACCATTTTTCCCTTTTAGGGCTTGATAATGCCTCAGTTACAGAATTAGGTTAATTCAATTTTGTAGGAGAAACCAAGAAAACATAATCATCAATATCATAAGATCATTTAGGTACACTTTTTCTTGTACTCTTACGTATTTGAAGCTCATATTTCTCTATAGGATTTTGGAATTCATAACTCCCACTTGGATCAGGAATTATTTCTTGATCCATTGAGTTATCAAGTATATCTGATGTCACTACCTAATTTTCTGAATTCAACATATCGTAGAGATGCTCACCTTCATATATTTCACCTTTTTGGGAAAATCATTTTCCAAAAACCTGATATCTCGTGATCTAATTTCAGTAATACTTTTATCCTCCAATTCATCAATGAATACATACCTTTTGGAGCGTTCAGAGTACCTTATAAAGATATATTTCTTTCCTTTTGGACTCAGTTCACCAAACTCATCAAAACGATCTTTAATATATGTTGCACAACCCCACAGTCGTAGATCATTCATGTTTGTTTTATGACCAGTCCAAAATTCATAAGGAGTGAAAGACACTGATTTAGAAGGCACTTTGTTCAATATGTGAGCCGCAGTCAATAATGCATCTCCCCAGAAAGAGATATACAAATTTGTATGTGTCATCATTGACCTAGTCATGTCTAATAATGTTCTATTCCTTCTTTCAGCTACACCATTTTATTGGGGTGTATAAGGAGTAGTTAACTGTTTGATAATACCCTTTTCAGTACATACTTCTTTAAATTTTTTTTATAATATTCATGTCCTTGTTCGGTTCTTAAAGCCTTTATGCTTTTATCTAATTGATTTTCAACTTCATTCATATATCTTTTAAAGAACTCAAGCGTTTTAGATTTATGAGAAATCAAATAGACATAACAAAAATGCGTGAAATCATCAATAAATGTAATGAAGTATGTAGCACCAGACCTTGCCTTCACATTCATTAGACCACCAATATCAGAATGGATTAATTGAAGTGGAAACTCGACTCTTTTAGCCTATCCAAATGGTTTACGCGTAATCTTTCCAGCAAGATAATTTTCACAAGTTGACATTTCAATTTTGGTGAAAGAACCTAAATGCCCTTCCTTTGCCAACCTATTCATTTGATCTTGCCCACTTGATTTTCTAAGTATTGAACTTCTTCATTGTATAATGCCTCAAATTTGGTATCATTCGGGTGCTACCTACTGTTGGTTGCAACCGCATTTATTGACTTGGTTCCACCACCTATGATATTTTTAGACAACAAATCGATTTGGGTCATCATTTTGGCCATGTTTTCATCTCTTTCATGGTCCGTTTCGACTTGTTGTTTACATAGACCAACATGTAAAGTAGGCATTTGGTCTTCTCTAGTATGTCATGCTAGGTTGACTGTAACGACTCGGAAAATGATAGAATGAACTTGAGTCTTGACGTTTGGGTTAGTAGGAGCTAGGTAGCATCCTAGGGTGCAAGCAAGGGCCTAGGTTAGCGAGTTAGCCTAGTGGACTGCCCAGTTGACCAGCCTTTGAGTAATCCCACTGGAATAGACGGGCAAGGGGCAGATTTTTAAAGTTACAACTTTTAGGGTCAACTTCAAATGATGATATCTTTTAGCTCAAAACGAATTAGGTGGACCATTACCTATCCAATTAAAGGTATCTGAGTCCTCTTTCCAACGCCACCGAGTTTGCCCTTTTCCGATCTCGGAGTAAAAAGTTATGCCCAAAATAGTGAAGCACTGTCAAAAAGGGCGAGCTTAGACGGGTTTAGTGGAAACTTTTAAGTGGGTCCTTATTTCCTTTCCTAAGTTGAGCCCCTTTTATTATATGCCTTTCCTAGCAATTATAAAACCCTTCTAGACCAAATTCTTCCATTTTAGGTCACTCCAATTAGAATTAAAAAAAAAACCCACCTCCTCTCAAATATTTCTCTCTACAATCCTCCATTTTAAGAAGGTCAAGAACTTGGAGCTAGGGCTTGGATTGAAGGTGGTTTCTTCATCAATTTTCTTGGGGAATCTTAACAAAGGTATGGCGACCCTTGATCCTTGATCAATCTTTCTTTCAAGGAGTCCAATCAAAAGGGTTTCAAAGAACAAAATCTCAAATTCTAATCTAAGCATGGGTTCATTGGCAAAACATTTTCTAAGCCATTATATTGATGAAATAATGTTTGATTTATGATTTTAAGATGATTTTATATGAAACTTCTTCAAGAACCCATGTTTTCATTAAAAGCCTAGAATTTGCTTATGAAGTGGATTTAATGCCTATGATTTAATGTTGATGAAATTGTGTTTAGATTGGATTGTATTGTTGATTTATATGGTTTTCTATATCTATTTATGATGAATTGTTGGTATATGGATGAATTGAGGATTGTGGCATTATGGGAAAGTTATGGATGAATCACCTTGTGGTGATAGAATTGTTGGGAATTGAGTAATGGTGATTATGGCTTTGGAGGATGGTAAGTTGACTTAATCTCATATTATTAGTAGAATTGTTCTTGATGATGATCCACTTGAAAGGTGGAGGTGTTTACTTATTTTGTACATTGTGACCATGGCCTTGAAGGCATAGTATGAGAAATTTAAGTGTTACATGACATTTTATGAATGGACATTCAATGGAGCTAATGTGATTGTGTTATGAGCGTAAATGTGTTATTATTGAAAGGCTTTTTCTCAATTTGACACTCATGAATGTTGATGATAGAATATGAAGGATTCTCCAATGTATTGCATATCTCGAATTGGTAGAGCTTGTGCATCATTTTCTTGTTTAAATAATTATATTGTTGGTTGTTGAATCCTCGAATCGGTAGGCTAGTAGCACCCTTCCAATCATGATTATAATGAACCTTGGAATCGGTAGGCTAAAGGCACCCTTCCATTAATGATAGTAATGAACCTTGGAATCGGTAGGCCTATGGCACCTTTCCATGAAGGTTAATGATGAGACTTGAACCGGTAGGCCCATGGCACCCTTTCAAGAGGAGTTAATGAGCTTTCCTAAATGAACCTTGAAATGGTAGGCTTAAAGCACCCTTTCACGTGTTAATAAATGTAATTTGGAGTTGGTAGGCCAATGGCACCTCTCATATGTGATAATGTCAATGTAACGAACTATTCTATGGGAATGTTGGCTAAGCACCGAGTGGATTTGGTTAGATGGAAACTCCCCCAATAGTTAGGCATGAGTTTCAATGATCGTCTACCTTATCCCATAAACTATGTGCCCGCATAGGTAGCTAGTGGATCCATTAAGCTATATACCGGTCTTCCTTAGGCAAGTAGACCACCTCTTTACGGTGTGGGGACTTATGACACCGGATTCCATGACAAGCTCTCATGGTCTATGTCGGTTAAACGCTTACTTCCCATCATGCGAGATTTCATTATGGTTTCTTGATAGGTTCTACAAAGTGTAGGTAGTAGTATGGGATGCTACCTATACATTGCACGAGTAGGCTTGGAGAGGGTCATAGTGAGTTTCTCTAAATCCTAATGTATGTGATACAATTGTGGCCTAAATGAGGTTATTAAAGAATGTTGGCTCTCAAATGCTTAATATGAGATGCATGCTATACTTGGGTTATATTACGAGTTATTTTCCCTTGTCATGTCTTAATTAATGATATACCTCTTATGTATGAATATGGTGCAAAGGTGAAAGAAAGGAATGATAAGTTACCTTAAGTGACCTTAATGTGGTGCCTTAGTATGGATGGTGGTATGGGACGCCATCCATACATTGCACGAGGTATAGCATAAGGGTTTCTTGAGGTGAAGGTCCAAGGTAAAGGTTTTCATGTTGAAATTGTTTAAAGGTAATATTATGACTTACTTGATGTTTATGCTTGTATTGTATGTCTTTTATGCAACTATTCATGGTACTTCAAAAAGTGGCATAATGCATGGTTTCTAACCAAAATGTCCCTTTTAAAGCATGTTTTGCATGGTCATCATACTTAGTACATTTTGTGTACTAACCCATATTCTTCATATTTTTACTATAAGTGTAGGTTCCGGCAAGTGATCCCTCCTAGCTAGTTTGAAGTGTTAGATTGCTTTCCTCCAAGACTTGGTATGTCCTCATGGATTCGAGGATAAGACTTTTAAGTTCTTTTGTTCATGTAATAGACTTAATAGACTTCTTTTGATTGTAAAGGGCCGTGTCCCTACTTATGTTTTGTGACTGTGTCTAAGATGGCCATGTGAGACTTAGACTTCCGCTGTGTGTTTTTAAAGTTGTTTTAATGAAGTTTAAATGTGTGGATGTAAATAAGTTTTTCATTCTGGACTATTATCATTATTGAATGCAATGAATGACTATGTGGCTTGTATAAGACCCCTTCGGGGTCGAGTACGCCTTGTTACGACTTGGGGGTGCTCCCGGGTCGTGACATTGACCTTAGTCATATCATCTAGTAACAATGCAGCCACATCATACGATTGTTTCATTAATCCACCTTGGACTAACTGATCAGCCACATCTTTGTTGACTGAATCAATGCTGCAATGGAAGTATTACAACAACAAATTGTACGAATCTCCATGTGTTGGACATTGCAAGAGCAGTTTCTTGAACTTCAATCATGTTTCATGCAAAGGCTCACCTCAGCACACTTGAAATTTTAGATTCGGAGACGAAATTTAACCATCTTTAAGGGTGGAAAGAATCTTTCCAAGGATACCTCAGTTAGCTCATCCCACAAAGTAATAGAATCATTTGGCAACTCCGCCAACCATCTTGTAGCCTCTCCATTATTGCGAACAGAAATAACCTCAACCTTATAGATTCTTGGGAGATATTCTTGAACACAAAGGGTCCATATACCTCCTTGAAATTCCTAAGGTGCTCATAGGGATCCTCATGAGCTAGACCCCCGAAAATTCCTTTCATTTGGAGCAATTGTATCATAGTTATGGTGATGTGAAATACCGTCCTCCCGGTTGTAGGAGGTGTTCGAATTGCTCCAGTGGTTAGTATGACATTAATGGGCATGTCATTGAGATCACCCATATTATCATTTTGACCATAGTGATTGTCATTGTCACTCCATGGTCACTCATGTTGTCAACCTGCAAATCAGCCAACAACAACACCAAACAATAAATCTACTACAAGTAACCCAAATTAAAATCTAATTTCTCAACAACCACTCCCCGGCAGCGGCGCCAATTATGATAACACTCAAATCACTCTCAAAAATCAATTAAAAGAGTGAGTGATCATAGTCAGTAAAAAATCCAATGAAGAGTCGGGGTCGAATCCCACAAGGAATGGTATATCTTAGAGAATTTCTTATCAAGAAATTTGAACTTTAAATTAGCTCATTTGTAATAGTAAGAACAATTGGGTGGATGGTACACCCAACTTAATAAAAAGCTTTGGTTATCAATTATCACATAACAATCTATGGGTGCAGGGATTGGAAATCGATGTCACATAGGGGTGATTGTGCTGCTCTATAGCGATGAACATTCATAAATAGGCTAAGTCATCTTCATTGATGCTAATCATATTTCGATCTCAGAGCATCTATGCATAGAATCTCCTTTCAGTCTCATCTATATGTCATTTCTAAACAACTCAATACCTTATTCTACTCTCTCTTTCAAGAATAGGGTAAATAGATCCGACCCATAACCTCTCTTTCAAGTTAGCCATATATATCAAACTTAAATTACTAGTATTAAACTAATTATCCACTCCAATTAATCCCTTTTGAGCATCAACCTGAGATCGGAAGTTGGAATTAAGTTTGCAACCTTAACCCATAAGTTAACCCCATGGTAATTAGACCAAATTCATGCATGAACAACAATAAAACAGATTATAGCACAATACCCACTACCAGTGGCATAGCCAAAAATTTCACGAAGGGTGTCCAAGAATTGTACACGAGTACTTTTTTTTTGGATGAATGAGTGCACTAGAAATTTTAAAAATTAAACTACGTAATATACATGATTTTTTTAAAAAAAATTATGTAATATACATGAAAAAAAGAGGAAAAAGATGAAAGAGTACACTAGAAATTTTAAAAATTAAACTACGTAATATACATGAAAAAATTTGAAAAAAAAAGGAAAAAAGAGGCTTAAAGCTGCTGCTAGTGAGATTTAAACTCACAAACACTTAAAGGCTTGGCTCTTTCAAGGCACATTAAACCACTAGGCTATAACACCTTGTTGTGTTAAGGTGTCCAAAATACATTATTTAACCACTTTTTATATTATTTTACTTGTATATACGATATAATTTCCCGACAAAGGGTGTCCAATTGGACACCCTAAAGAGTATGTAGCTACGCCCCTGTCCACTACATTAAATCAACACCAAATCCCATTTGAGCACCCCTAGATCTTGGAGTTTTAGCCACCCATCACAAAAAGTAAAGAAATTATACCTTCCATGAAACCAGCCATGCATAACTTGAAATCAAGAAAGTAAGAGTAAACTCACGTTGGATTTAACTTCAATTTATCAAATTCAACCTTCAAATTGTAAAACCCCAAAACTAGAAAATTGTTCTTCAAATGTAAAGTTTAATAACTATGAACTCTTCCTTATGTTCTATCGCACTGTTCAACCTCTTTGTTCCACACTATTCAACTTTTATCCTTTGGGCTATTTATACTTTCTCAAAATTTGGCCAAAAATCCACTTTGTCCTTCTTTTTCTTTTTAAAATTTAATGTACCGCAAATGTGAACTGGTTCAAACAAATCATATATCAAAAGGATTTCATAACTAGATTTTGAGATTATTTAGAGGAAATTGAGTTGGGAGAAAATGAATAGAAGTTAATGTTTATTTCATGTATAGTTAATGTAAATTTCATGTATAGTTAAACTATATTTAACTTTTTTGAGTGTATCATAATATATATTAATGTATTTGCAAAATGTATCAGTAAGTTATGTTCAACTTTTTTAGTGTATCATAATGTATAGTCAACTTATACTTTCTATGAAATTTGACTACCTTTTTTTTATGAATATAAGAACATAATTATATTTAGGGAAAAAAGTGTGATATACCCTTCAACTTTGCCATTTAAAACTAATATAAAGTGGCTCATATATACCCATATTGTTATAAAAATGACTCACATATACTCTTTCTTCTAACGGAAGTGAAAAAAAATTAATTTTAATTTAATCTTTTAATTCTATTTTTTGAAAAAAATATAATCCATATGAGGTATATTTGATCCTTCCTTCTCACATATATATTTTTTTTAACTTTTTTGTTTCAACGACTAATTTAAATTTATTATTTTAAGGGTCAAATTTATTTATGTTTCACTAATTTTCTTGTAAAATATATTATAGATGCCCTATTTTTTTATTATTTTACAAATACAAAACTAAATTATAATATAGCTGCACAAAATTTAGTTTTAAATTTTTTCTTTACATTAAAGAATGAAATAAAAATAAAGGTATAAGAAACTCGAATAATGATAATCAAAGAAATCAAAAAATAATAATTTTTGTATGAAAAAGATTAAAATATACCTTGAACTTTGTTAGAAGGATCACATATATACCCCTACATGAATTTTTCTAAAATTTAAAGTAAAAAAAATATATCTAAAACTAATTTTTTCACGTCCATTCGATAAAGGGTATATGTGAGCTCCTTTTGTAACGAAAAAGGTATATGTAAGTCATTTGTATAACGGTAAGAGTATATATAAGGCAATTTCATAATGAAAGATACATCAACTCTAAATGACAAAGTTGAAGGATATATCAGACCTTTTCCCCTCATATTTATCATAAATTAATTTCTTTATTGCACGAAGTATATATTTAAAACTTATCTTTTAAATTATTAATCCTTTTTTTAAAGTGTTTCTGAACAACATTTCCATTACTGCCCCTACGGCCTAAGCTATATGTATATATATATCCTCTATTCGTAACTGGAAGCAAGTAAAGGAGAGGTATTGAGTAATTAGGGTTTTTGATATATCAGAAAGCGCAGCCTCAGCCTCTGCTTTGTGAATATGGGTCACTCTAACATCTGGAACGCTCACCCCAAGAACTACGGCCCTGGTTCCCGCACCTGGTATCTTATCATTTTTTTCTCCCTTGTTTGATTTAATTTCAAGTAGAGAAGATGATTGAGAGAGATCTTTAATTCAATTATTTCAGTCAATTTCATCGTTACAATTATATGCTTGTATGTATCAACTCTTATGATTTATTGCGGCAGTCAGTTTGCGATTTTTTCAATCAGGAGTCTTGATTAAATTGGTACTTGTGTATTAGTGTTATAGTGATATGATGGTAGTGGTGGCCTTTCGATTTTCACTTGAGTTCAAAATATGAAAAAGTAAACACTGGATAATTTCTAAGCATGTATAAATTGTGTAATTGATGATATGCCTTCTCCTTTTTCTAGGGTTGGTAGCTTATGGAACATACATTCCTGATAAAATTATTCCTAGTGCATTGTGTTTATTTCCTTTCAATGATATACAGCTGTTTAATCTGTTCCGTATATGATCCTTTTTTCCCTTCTGTAAATACTGTCCGGACATTTGTAAGTGTGTGGTTATGAATTTGCTGTAGATAATATCTGCTGATAAGTGTTATATTTCTAGTGCTTATTGTAATGGATCAGATGTTTTTCTGTGCAAGTTTTGGTTTTTGTTTTTTTCCTATCATTTGATGCAAATTAGGAGTATTACTCAAGAAACTGTATATTGGATATAGTTTAATTCCTTTTGAGCTTCCCTATGTGGGACTCTGATTTGCTTTGGCAAGATGAGCTTGTGTTAAGATGATGAGCTTGCGTTGAACATTTGGTTTTGGTTTTCATGACATCTTTTATTTTGAGTATACCATGACCATAGTGCTAGACCATGTACCTATGGATGTTTATTCATTCTTTCAGCTTCCTCTAGTTGGAATGATGTACCTCTAGATACTCATTCGTTCCTTTTGGCTTTCCCTAGTTGGATTTGCTTTCATGTTAAGAGTCTTACCAAAAGAGATTGAATGCATATCTAATTTCTCATGTGGAATTGGTGTTTTATGCAGCCGTGTGTGTGGAAATCCACATGCAATTATTAGGAAGTATGGACTCATGTGCTGCAGGCAGTGCTTCCGCAGCAATGCCAAGGAAATTGGTTTCATAAAGGTAAAATGCTGAATCTGCATAGGCATAGTCATGAATATAAAGAAGCTGAATCCTTTTGTTTACACCCTGCTCCCTCCGTATTGGCTGGATTGTGAGTTGTATCAAGCTGAGCTCTACTTGTTTACGGTCAGAGACACGTTAAGCTCTGCTTGTCTAAGGTCAGAGACACGTTATGCTCTGTTTGTCTACTGTCAGAGACAAGCTGAGCTCTGCTTGTTACCCTTATGTTTGCAACTAAATAGCAATAGGAACGTGGAAATTCAGATATCTGCTTTGTAAATCACATCCACTGTCATCTAATATAATGAAGTACTTGAAGATTTTTCCAAGCTTATGGCTGTAGCCATTTCATTAATTATACGACCCCTTATAACCTAAACTCTCGGTTCTCAAAGTATGTTTCTTTAGCATTTCTGATTTGCCAATAGCCATTAAAATCTGTCAGCGATTTCTCAAAACTTGATTACAAATGATTCATTGACTATTTAGTTCATTTTGGTTTTTGGTTGGTTTTTTTCACCTTTTAGCAAAGTGATTGATCTCTTTGATTTGTATTGCAGTACCGCTGATCGGGGCCAGTTTCAGTAGAGGATCTCTTCATATGGTGCAATGGGATTCTTTTGATTTATGTTAGCGGATTTATAGTGGATTGCTTTCAGACTTATATATCACTGTGTTTAGCTTTGTTTCAGTGTTCTATTTTCCCTACATAACTCTCTTTTGTTAGTGGGATTGAATTGATGGGGATTTAAGTTCCCAAATGAGTACCTTATAATATCGTTTTATGTCAATGAAATAGTCAGAATTATATTATCTACATGATGTCTAGTCCGTTTCGTTTGGTTTGGTTTTTTCATTATAAAATATCTATAATCAATTATGTCGGTGGCCTATAAATTTAGAAACCAAATCAAACCACCATGAAGATGTTTCTTATATCTTCCTAAGATTTCTCTTTCTCCTTCTTTATTTTCCGTTATTTTTTTCAAAATAATTATGCTTTTAAAAATTTCTGAAAATAACTACTTACATTTTCTCTTTCCTCAATAATATTATACTATTTATATCTTTCCAAGATTTCTTCTTTTGTCTTCTTTATTTAATTTAAAACATTTATAAATATAATTGTAATTAAAATATTACATATGTAATTGTTATTTATATATATAAATAAAGATAAATTAAATTAAATTAGATACAAGCAAAGTTATTTTTATCTCTCTTTTTTCTCCTTTTTTGATTATGATTTTTTATTTTTACAATTAATTAATATAAAAAAATTCAACTTTATAACTCACACCTCTACATATTTATAAATGATAGTCTTAATTATATTAATAAAATACTCATAACTATCTAATATTCCATACTTATAACTTTCATTATTTAATTTTGCATATCTTAAAAGATGGGAGAAAAAATTATTTACTTATTTTATTTTTTATAATTAAAAAAATATCTATTCAATTCAATCAACTTTTCACCTCCCTCGATAATCGTCTTCTTTATTAGAGATTTTAATATATATTCATGTATTCATTCACCTTCAATTTTTATAATTCTTAATTAATTTTATTAATGTGGAGTAATAATATATTAAAAGATGAGAGATGAAAAGACAAAAATTAACATATATATATTTCATTACCAAACTATGCATAGATGTATCAACCATTTTAGTTTAGTTGTGCTTGAGAAATGCTCCAACATAATTCTCAATGTATTTTAATTTTTGTATATAGTAGCAATTCATCTAATGAGATGATGTATTGATGAATATTTATCTTAATTACGCTTATTTATATGTATTTTATTCTCAATAAATTTTCTTTATATGCTAAAATTTCTAATCTTATTAGTTGAAAGTTTTTATATTTTTGCTTCATTACTATTTTTTTGCTCAACATTTGTTAAATTTTGATGATTCATGCTATATCATATAACGAATTTGTTCTAAGGTAAATTTATGCACTCAATTTTTAAATTCATAAAAACAAATTTTGCTCCTATTTTATTTCAATTTCTTTTATGATGTATATTTTCTTAGATTAAATTTGGTCAAGGATATGATTAGTGATTGATATTGTGTAACTTTGAAAACTGTTTTGAAGTTTATGACTCAAAAATATAGATAAAAGTTAATTTCATAACAAGAAATTAAAATGAAAATAAGAACTCTCCTATCTCTATCTCACACACACACGCGCGCATATATATATGAATAGGTTAATTTGTCTTTTCATCTCTAATCTTTGACATTATTACTCCACATCAATAAAATTAATTAAGAATTATAAAAATTGAAGGTGGATGAATACATGAATATATATTAAAATCTCCTAATAAAGAAAACAATTATAGTAGGAGGTGAAAAATTGATTGAATTGAATAAATATTTTTTCATTTATATCGAGAAGCTTGGTACAAATAACAAATTTCTTCTAAGGTAATTTTATGGACTCAATTTTTAAATTCATAAAAATAAACTTAGTTCCAATTTTATTTCAATTTTTTTTAATGATATATAACATTCTTAGATTAAATTTGTTCAAAAATAGGATTACTAATGGATATTGCGTAACTTTGAAAATTACTTTTGAAGTTTTTGAATAAAAAATATAGACAAAAATTAATTTTATAACAAGAAATTTAAAAGGAAATAAGAAGTCTTCTGTTACAAATAAATCATTTGTATTGGTTCATAAAATTGATAACATGCATTATACGTAATAAATGTTAATGCATTTGAAATAATTGTTATTGACTTCGTTCTATAGTAATGATATACAGTTATAAGTTGGAAAGTTTATCTCTTTTTTTAATCATGTGCTTATAAATGTAGTTAATATCTTTTGTTTGTGAAAAAAAAAAACAGAGAAGAAAGTGCATTACCCATAAAAGTGAAATTGTTCAATTTTATATTTATTCTATATAATATAATAGATGACTCAATATTATTAATTGATGACTCAAAATAAGAACTCTCCTATTACAAATATATATAGGTTAATTTTTGTCTTTTCATCTCTCATCTTTTAATACACTAGTATACGTATCCGCGCGATGCGCGAATAATATTAATGAAAATAATTACGCTATATTTATACTCGAATATATAGTATACACTTGTATCATTTAAATTAGTGTATCAACTATGACCCAATTTATCATAAAATTTTAAGTTGCAAGGAGCATCAAATCTTACTTGAATTACCTATATAGAATTAAATGGGTAATAGATACGAAATGTTCAATAATAATTAGATCATCATCTAATATTTTATATTTTAACTGTATTATATTTTATGATTGAAGAACTGTATAAGAATATATAGCTCAAATTCTTGCAAAATTCAAATGTGATCAAATTACTACACGAACATTAGACATAAAATATAAATGTTGCAATTATATAGTCATTCAATATTTTTTTATTTCTTATTTTTTAATTGTATTTATATATATTCAGTATTTCAATAATTACAATTATAACATTTGTAGAAGATTTTTGTATTAGTTTGTCATTTGATTTAGAATTTGTTTGGCCAAGCGGTTAAAAGTTAAAATTATGTCTTTCTTTTTTTTCACAAAAAATAAATTACTTGTACAATCCGTAAAACTACTTTTAAATAGAACAAAAAATATTTTTATTTTTGTGATTGGAAGAACTTCAAAGTTTCTCCTTCTTAAAAAAATTCAGAAGCATAAGTAATAATAAGAAAATAAAAAAACAAAAGATCAAGCCAAAAGTAACAAAAGTATTTATACGTATTTATCAATATATCCCTTGTTAATTAATTAACATATCTCATAAGTTTAATTTCATTTCATTTTAGAATTGTATCTTCAATTTTACATTTTTAAAAAATCTTTATTATTATTTTATGATTTAATTTGTAGAATGACTATTAAATTTATTTTATTTGATATTTCTTATTACATTAAAAGTATATTAATACATGTTTTTTTTTTTGTAATTTGTCTTCAAATTCAATGTTTAAAAAAGATTAACCAAACAAACAAAAGTAATTTTCAAATGAATTAGTCAATTAAAAATGATTATTGTTTTAAAAGCATTTTTCTGAAAAGCTATGTTAATAAAAGTGTTCTTAAAAATAAGTACTTTTAGTCTGCTCTGCCAAACAGGTATCATGGTATGTTACTCTTCTTTTACCATGCTGTAGATACTACCACTGTTTAAAAAATATGTGCTTAGTTTATCACAAGCAAACTAAAACATATATGAGTTCGTCGAACTTAATATTTTTATAGCAATTTTTTTGTTTGTCATAATTAATTTCTTAAATATATACAANAGACATAAAATATAAATGTTGCAATTATATAGTCATTCAATATTTTTTTTATTTCTTATTTTTTAATTGTATTTATATATATTTAGTATTTCAATAATTACAATTATAACATTTGTAGAAGATTTTTGTATTAGTTTGTCATTTGATTTAGAATTTGTTTGGCCAAGCGGTTAAAAGTTAAAATTACGTCTTTCTTTTTTTTCACAAAAAATAAATTATTTGTACAATCCATAAAACTACTTTTAAATAGAACAAAAAGTATTTTTATTTTTATGATTGAAAGAACTTCAAAGTTTCTCCTTCTTAAAAAAATTCAGAAGCATAAGTAATAATAAGAAAATAAAAAAACAAAAGATCAAGCCAAAAGTAACAAAAGTATTTATACGTATTTATCAATATATTCCTTGTTAATTAATTAACATATCTCATAAGTTTAATTTCATTTCATTTTAGAATTGTATCCTCAATTTTACATTTTAAAAAAATCTTTATTATTATTTTATGATTTAATTTGTAGAATGACTATTAAATTTATTTTATTTGATATTTCTTATTACATTAAAAGTATATTAATACATGTTTTTTTTTTTGTAATTTGTCTTCAAATTCAATGTTTAAAAAAGATTAACCAAACAAACAAAAGTAATTTTCAAATGAATTAGTCAATTAAAAATGATTATTGTTTTAAAAGCATTTTTCTGAAAAGCTATGTTAATAAAAGTGTTCTTAAAAATAAGTACTTTTAGTCTGCTCTGCCAAACAGGTATCATGGTATGTTACTCTTCTTTTACCATGCTGTAGATACTACCACTGTTTAAAAAATATGTGCTTAGTTTATCACAAGCAAACTAAAACATATATGAGTTCGTCGAACTTAATATTTTTATAGCAATTTTTTTGTTTGTCATAATTAATTTCTTAAATATATACAAACATATAGATTTACAATTAAATACTATCACCTGATGTCGCTATATTAATTTAAAAACAATAAAATTCAAAATAACATTTTATTACTGAGTGACTTTTTATTATTTTGTCACTTGACTCCAGAATGTTATTTGTAACCTTCCTTTCGATGTTGATAAGTATATAATTTTCTTTTGATTTAAAATTTTATTTATTTATGCTCTTTCATTCTATTCCTTTGATTTTTTCATTGTTTAAATTTGTTAATAGTAATTTTAAAATTATTTAATACACATAAAACAAAAGTGTATATAATAAATAAAAATATGCATAGAACTACTTGTATGTAATCTTCAGTTAAAGTCCACTTAAATACATCATAAGTTAACATAATACAAACTAATCCTACTTTACATATTATACAAATAATGTAATAAAATATATAGTTTACAATGTACAGTTAATTCTTAAAATTATTTAATACGCATAAAACAAAAGTGTATATAATAAATAAAAATATGCATAGAACTTCTTATATGTAATCTTCGGTTAAAGTCCACTTAAATACATTATAAGTTAACTTAATACAAAATAATCCCACTTTACATATTATACAAATAATCCAATAAAATATTAGTTTACAATGTTCAGTTAATTTTTACAATATTCTGAAATTTATTTTTGTTGTACCTCTCTTTTAAAACTAATCAAATTATTATGCATAGAACTTCTTATATGTAATCTTCCGATAAAGTCCACTTAATACATTATAAGTTAACATAATACGAACTAATCCCACTTTACATATTATGCAAATAATCTAATAAAATATTAGTTTACAATGTACAGTTAATTTTTACAATATTCTATTATGAAATTTATTTTGTTGTACTTCTTTTTAAAACTAATTAAATTTCATAAGATTTAGAGTTACATATTTGTAATTTTTGTGCTAAATTCTAAAAAATTTTATTTAAATATTTTTTGGTATTATTAATCATCTATTATTCACTCATTAACTCTACTTTATCAAAAGAAGTACTAAGAAACGGTATCTATTTAATATTACAACTACAATTTTATTTAGAGAATATTATGAAAACGTAAACTTAACTCATATTACATTAGAACTAAAGAAAATAAATTTAAGAAGTGGCAGTATACACACCACGCTATTTTTTAACATGTACAATTTGTAAATTAATCAAATAAATTTGCATGAATTAATTAAGTCATCCCATAATTTGTGAATTCAAATGTCTTAAATTGAACTAAACATTAAGTGTAAAAAAGTAGAAGAAAATGAAGTAATTTTTTTTTTTGAAGTTTTCATGTAGTCCATTTTCTAGTTGTATTAAGAATTCAAAAGTAAGTCTTGTTTTAAGAATTCTTGACTAATTTTTTCATTTACCCTTCATTAATTTCCTCTTGTTTGTGTGTTCTCCCTTTAAAACACAATATTTAATCGTGTATTTGTTATCAAATCTACATCTCTTCTATCCAGCTTTATATACATATATATAATCACCATATAATTAGAAAAAGAGAAAAATTACTTTAACTTAAATAATAGAGTGCAATTCATAAATGATATTATGCTATCAATTTATTAAAATTGAAATCTTTTCTTTCGAAGTTTGATAAGTTAACTTTATGTGCATTTATAAAATTTGAAGCCGAAAAAATTTCGACATAAAATGTAAAATAGAAAAACAAACCTTTTCCATATAGTCTTGTTTCACATTTCTCCTACCTGAACAAATGCGTCCAATACAAATACATTTATTAGTTCATAAAAAATGAAGTAAAACAGACATATACATGCTAATTTGGATAGAACAACTAACTACTTAATAACAATTTAAATACTAAAATATAAATTGAATAATAATTCTAAATTGTGAATAAAGAAGAAGAACTATATGTGCAATTGCTTAAAAAAAGAAAAAGAGAATCAACATCAATCCAAACTCGCTAGGTATGCACCACATTGACTTGGAAAGGATGTTCCCATCCTAATTTGGGCTATTCGTATTGTTCCGATATGCAACATATATTATATGCATATAACTATTAGAAAAGAAATTATAAGATCTAAAAGAGCATCTTGAAAAGTAATAAAGTTATTATGTTAAGAGGTTGAATAAAGATAAGACAATAAGAAAATTATGGTGTGAATAGGTTTTTAAAAATATGGAATTAGCTGTTAAGGGTAGTTTTTTCCCTCAAAAAGTGTGGGTTAAGTATCTTTTAGGGATAAGATTAGTTATCCATCTTTTAAAATTTGAAAGTATCTTTTAGAGATAAGATTAGTTATCCATCTTTTAAAATTTGAATTTTAAATCAATTATATTGGCATTTAAAAAATATACATTTTCATATTAAAAGGAGAACGAAGAAGGAGTTGTGTTTTATGTATATTTGTTTGTTAGTTCTTTAACTAACAAAATCTTATATTTTTGTGTTCTTTTGTTTTTCTTTTTAAAAGATTTTGAAAATACAGAAAAAGAAGTAACTACTGTTTTTAATAATTGTGTATTATTCAAAAATAATTCTAATAATTTAACTTATAATTTAAATGTTTTTTTGAAATTGTCTTATTTTTAAAATTATTTTAGAATGTATCAAGAAAATCTTACATTTTTAATTATTTTTTTTGTTTTTATTTTTTAAAGATTAAAAAAATAATACGAAAAGGTAGTAATCATTGTTTGTAATAACTGTGTATTATTTAATAAATAATTCTAATAATTTATTATAATTTCTTTTTGAAATCATTTTATTTTTAAAATACAATATAAGGTAACATAATATATATACATATATATATATATATATATATTAAAAACATCTGGTTTTTTAGTATTATCTTCTTCTTTTTTAAAAGTATAACGCTAAATTTAATTTTAACTATTTAAAATTTCCAAGTGGTAAAAGTTGGATTTTGTCCATAGTATATATATATATTTCTTTTTAAATAACGCAGGAAGTTATACAATTAGTTTGTTAACGTAAATAGATTTTAAAAAATGTTTCAAATTTATGTTTTATTTTGAACTGTTTTTGTTTTTTAAATTGTTTTTTTATTTAATATATCTCTAAATTTTGTGATGCTGACACATATATTTTTTTTCCTCTCCTTTTATATATAAATTAGTATACGTACCCGCGCGTTGCGCGATTAGTTGACAATTTTAATATTGATATTATAAATTTATAATACTGATTTATTGACAACTTTAAATTTTAACTTGTTATAAAATGATATTGTAAATTTTACATGAGAGAATGTTACTATTTAGCACATTGATAGGTTATAATAGAATTCTTATGCAAATAAATCAATATATAAACTTAGTTCATTATTTTAATTTGACAATAATATTTCATATTATTTAATTTATTTATTTTATGAATTATTCAAAATCATAAATAATCTCACTACATTCATATTATTCTCTTGTCATAATAATAAAAATATAAGAAAATTTAATCGTTAGATTAAAATAATATAAATTAGAAAAGTTCTTGCTAAACATAAAATTAAATTTAAAAAGCTTTATCACTTAAATATCAAATTGTAGGAATACTATTAAAACTTTTGAATTTTGTTTTTCAATTTTTCTAAAAAATTATATATCAATTATATGATGTTAAAAATAATTATATAATTGTATGATATTTTAGTACTATATAATTCTTTTAGTTGAATGATATTGTTATAAATTTATTTTCAAAAAATAATTAATTTGGTTGCTTTCAAACCAAAGTATTTTTTTTTTTTTTTTTGTTTAATATGATATGTTTTGCGTGGATATTATGAAAAGACAATTCTAATGAAAATGAATGTAAAAAACGGAATGTATCAATTTGACTTTTTTGGTTTTACCATTGATTGGCTTAATGAGGATCCTTTTTTCCCTTCTTTTAATAATATTTAAAAAATATAGTTAAAAGATATATATAACTCTAAACTAACAACTATATTACATAATTTATTTGTTTACTTATAACTTACTTGTTAACTTAAATAATTAAAAAAAAACTTTATATCTCAATTGAAATTTAAAATAACTACTTTAATCCAAGCTAACAAACTATATTACATAATTTATTTATTTATAACTTTTCTTCCCATCATAGAATACAAAATATAATTTTTTTATTTTAAATTTAATTTTCTTTTGTAAAAACATCTTCAATTTTAACTTAATTTTTCATTGTATGAAGCAAACTCAAATTTTAAAATAATTAAATTAATTCTAAACTAACAAACTATATTATATAATTTATTTACTTATAACTTTCTTCTCAACTTAGAATTTAAAATTTATATATTTTACTGTAAGTTTAATCTTTTTTGTAAAAATAGTTGCATTTATTTTTATTTTTATCCTCTTTTTTATATTATTTCTTGTAATTTTATTAATGAACAATTTTAATTTAATTTTCATTTTATTGAGCAAATTTAAATTAATTGTTATATATATGTTAAATAAATATATATGCTATTTATAAAATCTTATTATATTCATTGAATTAGTTCATTTTTCAAATTTATCAATAAACTCTTTAGTTATTTGTTTCTGTAAAATAATTTATTTTAAACTAATGCAAAGTCTGAACCTTCATACTATCTCTAAATGTTAGTAGAAAGAAACTAAAGAAGTCAATACATGGTGTTTAAAATACGTCTCATAACACCAATATGTTTCAAATAGATTATTATTTTTTCAAACGATTTTTAAAAAACAAAAAATTCCATTGATTAGGCTTTACTTAAATTGATTTACCAACATGAAATGTAATGCCAATTTTCCATAAAGTGAGTGTAGTGTTCATCATTCTTATAGGTATCTTCTTCTTTTGGATTTGTTTTTAATTAGTGATAATATCCCATCACATATTTAACTTCTTATTTTGTCAAAAAATAATCCAATCACTGGTATATAATAATCATGCAAGACCACAAAACAACATATAATACATATTTGTATTTGAATAAGAAAATCAACAAACTTAAAAAATTGTTTTTTTGTAAAAACTAAAAACATGACAGATAACTAAAATTATTTTCAAACTTCTCGTACTCTATTCAAACATATTTTGTGGATATAATACTTTCAAACTTCTCATGGATTTCTTCTTCTAGTGAACTCTAATTTTAAATTAGTGATGATAACATTTAATCAACACATTTAGGCTTTTACTTTAGTGAAACATGATATAAAGATTACTGGAATATAATTAATCTTCAAAATTCTATAAATCAATTTTTTTTGAAGAAAATGTTGAATAAATTTCACTTTTTGAGATTAAAGCATTTCATAAATATATATTATTGAATGAGGAATAGATAAAAAAAAAAAAGAATTCTAACCTGTATAATTCTCATCGATTTGTAATTTGGAACGGATGAAAATCTTATTTAAATAATGAAAAAAAATATTGACAAACAATTAATATTAAATAATAGTTAGAAAGAAAAGAGAGTGAAGAAATACCTATCACAAAAAATCAATATTGTTGAAATAGTAATTTTAATTCTGATCAATAGGCAAATAATAATACCCCCTTATTTAGTCTTATTAATTCTTATCAACATTAATTTCTTGTTAATGTCATCACTACTATAGTCTAATGACTGAAAGTCTGTAATATCAAAATATATTAGTGGTACAGATTATATGAATGAATATCTTAAACTTGCAAACTAATCAATAAAATCAATATGAAAAATTACAATGATTACATAATATATGTTGAGAGATTGTAAGGAAAAAGAAATTCATCACATTGTAGAATTATACGTCGAATAAATTCTCGAAATCTGCAAGAATATTATTAAGTCTCAAGAAATCTGAACCAAAAAAAAAAATCAAACTAAATATAAAATCACCAAATGGATAAAAGCAATATTCATAAATGTATCTTTATTCAATTGTGCCGAATAATCAATCTCCATATAATTCTGAAAACGTTGATGGATTTGATTTTCTGAATTTTTTAATTGTGTATATATAGAGAGAAAAAAGAGGTAATGGGTAGAGCAGTTCAAGATAACCACTTTAAATTCAAATACAAAAGATTACTAATTTTTAATTTCATTTTTTTTTTAATATTACGATGAGTTGGTTACTTAATTTGAAAAATCAGTTATATTTTTTTAAAAGTAAAATTTATCTTTATAACCGTTTCTTTTAATTAGTGGGCAGTTTTACTATTTATTTATTTAAAATGATTGATGCACAGCGATTTAAAAAAAAATAAAATTAATTGGAAAAAATTAGGGATATAATCAAAATGACAACGTTTCTTTTTCTCCTTTTTAAATTCATGTTAATTTACGTAAGTTTCATACTGTTAATTTAAGTAAGTTTTAAAATGTGCTAATTTGATGTTTGGTATTCCTGCACTTGGCAAACATGGTTGGTAATTTTTTTTCTTTTAATTGGCTAACATTTATCTAATTATACCACATTAAATTAAATTTAAAACCCTTTTTGTAGTTTTATTTTATTTTTAAAGATTATATATCTAAATAATGTACATATAATTACTTCCACAAAAAGAGGAATCATGCATCCTATTTTTTAGAACTGTTTTAAAATTTGTTTCTCGTTTAGTTGTAAAAACTACTTTTAAATTATTTTAAAAATAAAATATTAATTTATTATTTAACCTTGTTATATGTATTTGTTATGCTATAAATAAGGAGATTGTGGAAGGATGGTGAAAATTATTTTCCCACAAAAAAGGAATCACAAACGTTTAATATTAATTTTGCAAATTTGGTTTTTGTATGATGCCAACTTATTCCTTAAAATTCTCAAATGACTTACGTGGTGATTTTTTTTTCGAATTTTAAAATTAATAAATAACTACCCTCAATTTTGAAAATTTTTATTTTTATTTAAATTTTGAAAAACAGTAAAAAGTTAAAATAACTATAAAAATTTAATTTTTTTTTAAAAGAGGTAAAAACTGATCTTTAGTGAATCAATAATTATTTTTATTTTTTAAAATAAATAATATTAGTAATTTATTATTTAATTCTATTACATGTATATAATAAATTTTAATTATTTAAAAGGCATGTTTTTTGAGGTGCTGACACGTAGGCACTATCACCTCTCTTATGATATGATATGATATGATATATATATATATATATATATAGAAGATTATTATTATTATTATTATTATTATTATTATTATTATTATTATTATTATTATTATTATTATTATTTATATTTGTTTGGCTAAAAAACTGTAACGTTTTTTTCTTTAAAAAAATAACTAACAATTTTAATTGGCTAAAAAAACTGTAATGTTTCTTTTAAAAAAGTAACTTAAAGCAACTTATTTTCTTTGATTAAAATATTGAATTAATTCTATTTACTTAGTTGATTTTTTAAAAGTTAAAATTAGAGATTAATTGTGGTGATGACACGTAGGCGCTATCACCTCTCCTATTATATATATATATATAGATAGATTATTACTCCACATCAATAAAATTAATTAAGAATTATAAAAATTGAAGGTTGATGAATACATGAATATATATATTAAAATCTCCTAATAAAGAAGACAATTATAGTAGGAGGTGAAAAGTTGATTGAATTGAATAAATGTTTTTTCATCTATATCGAGAAGCTTGATACATATAACAGATTTCTTCTAAGGTAATTTTATGGACTAAATTTCTAAATTCATAAAAATAAACTTTGTTCCTATTTTATTTCATTTTTTTTATGATATATAATATTCTTAGATAAAATTTGTTTAAACAGGATTAGTGATTGATATTGTGTAACTTTGAAAATTACTTTTAAAGTTTATGAATAAAAAATATAGGCAAAAATTAATGTTATAACAAGAAATTAAAAGGAAATAAGAAGTCTTCTATTACAAATAAATCATTTGTATTGGTTCATAAAATTAATAAGATGCACTATACGTAATATATGTTATTGCATTTGAAATAAGTGTTATTAACTTCTTTCTGTATTAATGATATACAATTAGACGTTGGAAAATTCATCTTTTTTTAATCATGTGCTTATAAATGTAGTTAATACATTTTGTTTGGGGAAAAAAAGAAAAAGAAGAAAGCCCATTATCCATAAAAGTGAAATTGTTCAATTTTATATTTATTCTATATAATATAATAGATGACTCAATATTATTAATTGATGGTTCATCAATTATTTTTATTTTCTTGTATTTTTTTAATATCTATATCGTATATACACATATAATTAAGCATATATAAAACGATATGATACTTTCTATAATAAACATTCATAATTTTTTTTCTCATTTTGAATTGACATTTTCACTATTGTTTTCATTTAATTATTTTAAAGAATATAATATTCATTATTATTAAGAAAAAATTTGCTACAAAATCAAAAATCTGATGTGGCGCCTCTTTATGATCATTATTTTTAGGGAAAATGATCAAATGATCCCCCAATCTACTATTGAATTTTCAACTACACACTTATATTTTATGGGGGTCCTATTACCCCCCTAAACTATTTAAAAATGAAATTATTACCTCGTTAAAAAGTCACAATCACATTTATGTTGATCAGTGAAATCCATGTGTTTGACACGTGTATTTTTTTTTTTAATTCTATTACCTTTTTGACTGATATTTCTTTTTTTTTTTCCTTTTTCTTCCTCCTTTTTCTTTAACTCCCTGAACACATCAATGCCATTTTTTCTTTTTTTTCTTTCCTTTTTTAATTTTTTTTAATTATATCTAAAATTATTATTAAATTTATGGTCATGGAATAGGTGCATAAATGATAAGATCTAATGTCAATTTAATTGACCTAAAAAATAAATTGTTCGTCAGAATCTTTTCCAATGAGGAAATTTTGAGAACCTTTTTTTTTTTTTTAGAGATTTCCATCATTATTAAGTTGTTTGAATGAATTTTGTTAACTGAAAACGTTTGTTACAATAGCTTCAAAATGGTATTTCAATAGAGTTTTAATGACTATTAGTTGATTTTGAAAATGAGTGTAAAGTAATTTACTTAATAGATTTTGATTGTGGAGAGTGGGAATGAGATTTCTCTATGATTTGTGGTGGTGGTGATAGATATTGTAATTGTGGTGATTTTCAGATCGTGATGGTGAAATTTGATGGCTGACATGAATGCTCTACTAAGTTGCTAAGAAGAAGAAATGAAATTAGAGATGAGATAATTGTCTTAGATGAAATTTATCCAAGCTTTTTGTGCTATTTCCATGGCAGATCTATGGTGATGGGAGTTACATAGTTGACAATTTCATAGGAGTTTCAAGTTTGGTGTGATTGAGGTTGGCTTCAACTATGCACCTCAATTTTCTGGCATCAATGCGGCAACGTCAGACCGTCACTTGGAGCTCTGAGGAATAAAGGAGCTTAGTTTTCAAATTGTTCTAAAACTTTTTTTTTCTTTTGATTTTGTTTGTTTTGATTTTTCAATTACTTTGGGTGTTTTAATTTGACTTCTTCTTTTTTTAAAAAAAGAAACAAATAAAGGGGAAAAAAGAAAAGAATATTAAAAAATAAAATTTTAATATTTATTTTTGGTCTTCACTCTCTCAAAGAGAGTGAAATAACTCACTTTGCCACGTAAGAATTTAGGGAGGTAATAATTTCACTTTTAAATAGTTCAGGGGGTAATAGAACCCCCGTAAAATATAAATCTGTAGTTGAAAATCCAATACTAAGTTGGGGGCTCATTTGACCATTTTCTCTTATTTTTATTTATAGAGGATCATTATTTTTATTTATCTATTTATTTCTTCTTCTTTTTTTAATCTTTTTTCCCTATGTCTTTCATTTACTTATGTTAAAAAACTATTGAAGTATATAAAGGAAAAAAATGTCCTATATATTAGGGGCAGTTATGCATATATATAACAAATAAATATAAGAATTAAAAGAGAAATAAACAATTGCTTAAGAGGAAAAAAAGTCTCTAACTCTAATCAAAATAAAATTTGTCTCTTTATTTCTAGTTAATTTATAAAACGTTCATTTTAAATTATTGTTATATCGCGTGAAGTACAGACAAGTTTCCTAGTTATATATAAAGGAGGAACATAGACAAGGTGATATGGCACCTCGATGACCTTCATTCATATTTATTTATTTTCATTTCTTTCAATTATTTTTTATTGCAACATCATCTTCTTCACTCATACCTCTTTGAGTTTTTGGCTAAAATCATCCCTGAAGTATGACTTAGACCTAAAGTACATCCTTCTGTTATATAAGTGAACAAAAATCATCCTTACACTATCCAAAAAGTTGCAAGATTCATCCTTCTATCTATTTTTTTTTTAAGAAACTCACGTCATCAACAAAAAAGATATGTCAAGTCGAATGAATATATGTACATAGATAACCCACAACATAAGGATAAGGAAGGTGATGTCCCTCAAAGCTCCTGTGAAGAACATTGTGAAGAAAGAGGCGGAGGAGATATAGTGAGGAAGCAATTAGGAAACCCTACTCTTTAGGGATCCTCTTCTCTTGAGCAATTTACAAAAATGACTATAGTTATAGGGTTATTGAATTTTAATAGCTATAAGTATGATATTTACTAAAAATGACTATAGTTTATGTCTATATCTAGCTATATTTTTATATAACTTTAATTTTATTATTATTATTATTATTATTATTATTATTTATACAGTAATACAATTACAATTATAATTTACTAAACAAGGTAATTTATGTTACTATGACATACAACCCTTTAATTACTTCCCTAAGACTCTCAACTTTCCATTATTAAATTACCAACTAATATTTACCTATTGAAAACATATCCACTCAGATTCCAATTAAATAAACAAAAAAATTGAGATACATTTTACTATTGTTCTTATTCAGGCGTCATAAAGGTATTCATAAAATTTTGTTTAGTTAAATTTATATAACTTCATGTATTAATATATCTAGGATACAAACCATCATAGAACTTAATGTATTAATATATCAAACTTGGTAAAGTATATCAGTTTAGCATACGAGCACAACAATTTAAATACATTTACCTTATGAATACATCTATATAATATATATACGAAGACCCTTGTTGTTAAACAAAAAATGGATACATTGGACAACCCAAAAATAAGAAAAATAGAACATAACACAATGTGAGTATCCAAGTGTATTCAAATATACTTATATACCCTAATCAACCTTTCAACTTGTGATGATATTTCAATACAATTAGGCAATCCAAAAAAAAAAGACAATGGAATATAATACAATACAAGTATCCAGATGCATAATTATTTCACTGTATAAAAAATTGAAAATCCCACAATTCACATTGAATTACTTTTTTTTTATAACTATATATATATGAATACAACTTGTTAATTTTTCCTCCTGTTTTTGTTGTACAACTAAACCTCAATCTCTTTTTTCTCCTGTTCTTGTTGTACTACTTTTTTTCACTGCTATCAGAATCAACAAAGGAAGTTCATCCAACAATTCATCAAATAAATGTATACCGGAGTACTGATTTTTTCTATTATAATGAAAAAAATCTCCAATCGAAATCCTATGAAAATAGATGTATACAAATATAATCTTCATAAAAACAAGAAAAAATGCAATTAGAATATACCTAATGAAGATGAATCACAAAAATCACTCCTGCAATTATGCAAAAGGATCATGAATCAGAGGGATTTTAAAAAAACAAATCGATGTTATAGAAATATTGAAAGAGAAATCATTGAAGATGGTAAACATAGGAAACAAGCACCGTAAAACATGCCTGACATAATTGATTAGGCCTGTACTAATTACTTTGTTATTTAATATTTCTTAATATACATATAAAATTAAAAATAATAATAATAATTCATGTATAAAATTAACTTTGCTATTTAATATTAAAGTGTATTCATATAACACAAAAAAAGTAAACTATAGCTATTCATCTTAAATATATATTAATATTTGCTATATCCTGCAGTATACTATGCCTTTTTCCACTTGATTTGGACCATTAGTTGATGCTTTGTTTTCAGCTTTGGGCCTATTATCTCGGGCCTATGTTTGTAAATAGTCGGATTTATTGAAATAAAGGTAACTAAAAAAAAGAAGGACAAATTACTTAACTACACTCTTTTACTTACCTTAATATTCATTTATCCCTACTTATTTTAAAAATTTCAAAAATCTCTTATTTACCTATGTATCTCGCATGTATCCCGTGCACAACGCTATGTATCCCGCTATGTGGAATGTATCAAACCTAATGTATCCTGTGCACAACGCTATGTATCCCGCTATGTGGAATGTATCAAACCTAATGTATCCCGTGCACAACGCTATGTATCCCGCAAACATCATTTTTAAGGAATTTTTGGTAAATAGAAAACTAGAAGGGATAGGATGTTATTTAGTACTTATAATATGTGGTTCCTATAATTTATACAAAAAAAAATATATATGTCCACATGGTTAAGCTAATCAAGTTGGGTGATTTTTTTTACTTCTTAGAAATTGGGGGTTTACATCATATTCAAACAAAATATATTCAAATTCTAAATATTTTTTGTAAAAAGTATAGCCAAATACAACTCCAACTTCAAAAAATTTCAAATAAAGTAATTATTTTTATTATTTTCATAACTAAACGCCTACGTAATTTCACTAAATTTCTAGCATTTATGTACATTGTATGAAATGTGAATTACATTGTATGAAATGTGAATTGCATTGTATATAATGTACATACGTACTAAATATTTTATTAAAGAAAAGCTCGAAATAGTTGAGCGTAATATTTTTAAAATGATTTTTTTTACATAATCTTTCTAACCATCGGAACCTACTGTATAAATAGTTCAAGACTTATGTATTGTTGCAAGTCAATTTACTTGATGATGCAAAAAACATATAAACTAACAACACACAAAAATTAAATTCTGAGAATTTTCAAAAAGACACCTTAATTTTTGAGAAAAGACATAAAGTCACCACTGAAGTTGTCCCGAATTTTCAAAAGACATCTTAACTTTGCAACCGTCCTATTACCCACTAAACAATTTTGAACATATATTATTATATCATTTTTCGATCAGCCCCATATTTTAAGAAGCAAGTGTGTTCACACACCAATCATTACATGACACATGTTAATTTAATTTAAAATGTAATTTTTTTTTCATTTTTCTTTATCTCTCTCTCTTTCTCTCTCTTACTTTTTGACTTATTTTAATTTTACTTTCATCTTAAATTTCACTTCATCTTCCACCTCCCACTTTCAAGTGATTCATTCCTCCATTTTCTTTCTTTTTCTTCACCTCCCACCCTCACCCCACCCCCACGTCAAGTTGGACCCCACTCTCATTTTTTTTCTTTTCTTTTTGTTCTTCTCCGGTCAAATTCTTTATAGAATTCATAATATTTTTTAGACTTTATTGAATTATTGAGGGAAAAGGTAGAAGTACCTCCCGAGACTATGACCCAAATCTCAGAGACATACATTAACTAAACTAAGGTCCTATTACCCCCCTGAACTCATTTTTTTTTGTAATTTTGTACACCTTTTTTGCTTACGTGGCATCCAAATATCTCCCACGCTCCTCAATTGCGTGGAATCACGGGGTGTGCCACATAAGCCTAAAGGTGTACAAAATTACAAAAAAAAATGAGTTCAGGAGGGTAATAGGACCTTAGTTTAGTTAAGGTATGTCTCTGGGATTTCGGTCATAGTCTAGGGGGATACTTGTGTCTTCTCCCAATTATTGATGACAAAATTAATTATTTTTCTAAGAAAATTTAAAATTTTGAAGGTATCATCAACTACTCATTTTCTATAACTTCAAAATTAGAAATGATAATTTTAAAAAAATCAATGAATTCCCCAAAAATTGAAAGAACTTAATTGAAATCGGATAAAAAAAAACTATATGATACTTCCTAATCATCTTGAAATCTAATGGGTTTACCAAATTATTCGAAATGTAAGAAAATATTTATATAAAGTTTTAAATAAATAGAGTAAAACTAATAGTAGTAAAAAAAAGGAAGGTGAAGTTGTGATAAAAATGGTGACATTGAAACTTGAAAGTGAGAAACTTCAATAGAGATGACAATGAATTTTTGAAGAAGAAAGAAGAAAGAAAGAGAAAAAATAAAAAGGAAAAGAAAGGTAAAATAATAAGAAAATATATTTTATAATAAAATACTTGTAAAAATAAAATTATATTAGTTATTTTAGGTTGCTCACTCTCTTTGAGAGAGTCCACACCACTCTCTATATCAGGTGAATGAAAAATGATATAATAATATTTGTTCAAAATTGTTTGGTGGGTAATAGGACGGTTTCAAAGTTAAGATGTCTTTTTGAAAATTCTAGACAATTTTAATGGTGACTTTATGTCTTTTCTCATTCTTTTTTGGTAACTTTGATCATCTCGTCATTGCTAAGACATGACCAATTTTTTTTTCTTTATTGATTCAATCAGTTTCTTAATAAAAATAGAGCGAAGGATGATTCTTGTTATTTTTTGGATAGTATAAGAATACTTTTTGCTCACTTAGATAATTTAAGGATGTACATTAGATTTGAGTCATACTAGTGCTAAAAATATATATAGACATGTCATAACCTTATTCACAACATGTATAGAACTTTAAATCCATGTCAAAAAAGGAAAGGAAGAATAAATTAATGGTATCCCTTGTAATATTGAGAAAAGGAACATACGCTACCGAATCAGATTTTCTTTAGTCATTGTAAATTGGCAAGTAGGAAGTGTTTTTTTTTTGACTCATTAGTTTAATAAATACATAATATACCAAAAATAAACTTGGGCAATTTACTTTTTATGGTATCTAATGGGGCTTAAAATACAATAAGGTCGAGTAATATTTTGAAGCTTGTGAATTTGGAGTTTTTGTGTTTTGTTGAATTGATTGATGGGATCCCTTGATTGATTCTAAATTAATAATTTGTACATATTAAATATAAAACTTGAGATTAATACAAGGTTTAGGCTAAAACTATTGAGTTCCTACATTCTAGGGGAGTTCTAGCTCTGCACCTGATTGTTGGTGTGGTACAATGGTAAAGTTCATGAACCATTGTCCCGAAGTCTCGAGTTTAAGTTTTGAATGGACTAAAAGCTATTAGTGTGATATATTAGAATGAGAAATTACTTTTATGAATAAAAGAAATTTCAGTTTACGCCCATCTCAATTAATTGATTAGAAATTTGTAATTTTCTATCAATACCGGAGTGTTTATAACCATTGTTGTTAAAAGAAGAATCATATATTATTAAAAGTGAGAAGTTTCAAAGTGCAAAGTTGGATTACTATTTTGTCCCTATACTAAATTAAAATGTAATAAAATAATTAATCTAAATATAGATTAAATATATAATTAAATAGTAATATTTGAATTACATAATAGAGGAGTAAAATGAGAAGTTCAACAGTCTACTCAATTATTGTGTGAAACAACGAAATAGCATATTCATTTTTTAAAGATTATTATACTCAATTGTTTTCTTTCTTTTGATGGTAATGGATGAACACTAATAAAGTTTCAATTAATATAGAAGTTGAAACGTATTTTGCTAATTATGAGAAGTTGAAAGGAGTCAAATTAAGTAATTGAGGAATATCAAAGAGTTTTTACCATCAAATCTTCAAGACTACACTATATAAACATACTCAATATTAGTCATTCAGCATATGCTTCTGTTGTTAAGTGGGTACAAAAGTGTCTTATAATTTTCAGGTACAATCTTATTAAATCTAGATTTTTCCGTTTGATTTGCTAACTTCATTTGAATGATAATTTTCTAATTTTTTTTAATAGGTACAATAAATAGCTTGAATGGTATGATCACACATAAAAAATAATTGAGTGTTGTACACATGTGGTTTGATGCTGAATGATGATCAACTCTCTTTGATTCTAAGCATTGCAGTTGAAACTATTTTATAATCATATATTAGAAGTGTTCCGAAAAACTAAACATGATAGTTCCCGTAGAAAAGAAATTATGCTTTATAAATTTTATACTATTAATAATATATTGAAATTGCAGTTGTTTCCTAGCAAAATATATCACATTTTCTTAAACAAATATAGCAACTCCAAGTCTTCTCTAGCAGTGATGTATAGTAGTTGTAAGCCTATAAATGTAAGTCTGGGTATATCTGAAAGTCTATAAGGAAGTAGTTTTATTTGTAACGAAACACATATTAAGAATACAAGAAGTTCAAGAAGACTTTAAGTAACATCACATTTTCTCTTTTTAATTCTTTAATTTGCGGTGCTTTTCCTGGAATATTTTACAAATGTTGATATCTAATCACCTTTTGGTTGGCCAGAATTTTATGTATTTTTTAGTTGTTGATGATTGTATGTACATTTAATTGCTTTTAGATGGGTAAGCTTAATTTGACCATACCTATTTTGAGACTTATCTATTGTGCAGCACAGTGGCGGAGCCACCCTATCTTTAGGGGGGTCATCCGACCCCCCTTCGGCGAAAAATTATATTATTTTTACATGGTTAAAATAATTTTTTATGTATATATAATAGATGTCGAACCCCCTTAGGCTATTTCGTGTGTCTATTTCTTCAAATTTTGAACCCCCTAATTAAAAATTCTGGCTCCGCTACTGAACTGCAGCAGATCGGAAATATCGAGAAACACTTGTTAAAAACATCATGTCCTCCTAATTTATTATATACTTTTTAATTTATTTTTTATTGATTTTCATACGGGATGCACGTGCAACGCACGTACCCAGAGACTAGTATATATATATATATATTAAGATCATTTCTCATTTTTATTTTTTTTAAAATTATTTTTTCCATGTAAAAAAATTGTCAAAGGACTCAATTTTGATTGAAATGGGCTAATTTGAACTCAATTCTGACAGTCTAATCTGATCCAATAACTATGTGTCATGATCAATAAACGGACGAGGTGACACTCATCTAATCCCTATCAAGACAAGTTATCCTACAACCCAATTTTTTTTTATAAACAATTTGAGCTCAGGGATCTTTTTATTCAATCAGAAAGTAAAAACATATTAAAAGAGCATTGTTTGAGTAGTCCAGAACTAAGAAAAGGAAAGTACCCCTTTCTATATCTACCCCTATTCTCCTTACTCTTCTTAAACTTGTTTCTAAATCCACTTCCGCCTCTTCCTAACTACGCCTCCATGTATCTTGCCTTTGTGATCTCTCACTTTCTCCTCTGCCTCCTTTGGGTTATCAATTTGGTTGTATACACCGATTCAAATTTTGCGACTTCAAAAGGTAACACTCATATTTGTCTTCCTCAATCTTTTATGGGGATAATCGCTTCTTCTTTGTTAGGTGTATGTTTCAGTTCAAAGTTTCAACTCAACTCTCAGAGGAGCTTAGTCAACTGCCTCAATGTCTTTGTCGTAAGTATGCCCCCTTTCCTTCTATTTGCCTTTTTGTTGGTGTTGCATATTCTGATTTATGGTTCTAACAGTGGTAGTTGCTCTCGAGCTTCCTCTTTTGTGACCTGACGTTGGATGTTGTGCTTTTGGATTCATTCGGACTGTACAAACTTGTCTTGATCAATGTGATTGTATTCCATATTGGTTGGATGTATCTTTTATCGTTCTTGTTTTGATTCTCAAGCTGTGATTTGTGCTTTATCCATGTTTAAAATTCTCTCGCACCTTTCCGATAAATGTTCAAAAAGATTGTATTCCCTTTTTTCCAAGTGACTGTATGCACTATTTACAATTGCATCTGCTAGTTGGTTTCCTTCTATATATACATGTTGGACCTTGATTTCGTTCTGTTCCACTATATGCCTTGCTTCACCCACTATATCCTGCATCTCCCAAGATATTTTCCATTCACTAGTTAACATTTTCAGTATACTGAGTGAGTCAGTTTCTATGATGACCTGTCTGAACTTGTTTTGTATACAATATTTCAGACCTCTTAGTGCCGATGTAGCCTCCACCATGTTATTAGTGGTGATTTCTATCTCTTGTGCCTCTGCGAAGATCAAATCGCTCCTTTCATCCCTTACACAAAAGGCGTAAGTGCCAATTCCTAGATTTCCTTTTGACGACCCATTCGTATTACATTTAACCCAATTAGTTTCCGACATATTCCAAGTGACAGTTTTATGGAATAGCTTGGGTTTGTAACATTTTAGAAGCTTTACCACTCCCTCCCATATCATTGGACATTGAATCCAATGATTGGTTTGTTTTATAAATTTGTTGATTATATTCTGACACTGTTGAACCAATTTGTAAAGATTCACCTCCCTATCATATCTTCTTGCATTTTTTCTTTTCCAAAGTTCCCACATAAGAATTGCTGGTACTATCTTAAAGATCTTTTGTATTTTGATAGGACTAATTGCTTTCCACCATGAAATTATAAGTTGTTGTAGATGCACTCCATTTATCTCAATACCTGCACAGGAAACAAATTTCTTCCACAACCTTTGAGCTGTGGGAGATGTTAGGAATAAATGCTCCATAGTTTCTTGCTTATACTCCTTGCAACAATGACATCTTGATGCAATATTCATTTCCATTATCTTCAAATTGTCATATGTGGAAATTCTCCTCTTCAACACCCTTCAATGAAAGATCCTACAACCCAATAATACGGTATAAATGCAGAAATAAACTAACAATAACATAAGTGTGGAAAACTTAGCCATTTTCAAAATATCTCCAAAATCTGGTTGTCATATGTACAAATCACTAATGTATAATAACAGAGTTGAAAAAATAAATACAAGTTTCTGTCTTTGTCTCTCGAATAGAATAATAACATAAGTAAGGAATAAGAGGACCCACCAGATGACAAGAAACTACCTCTCAAGTATCCACAGAAAGCCTCAGACGTATATAGAAGAAGGGTAATCACATAGATCCAGACGCAAAACCTACACTAGTGTAGAAGCAAGGAGTAGGTACCAAACGATATGGTACTCAACAAAAACCCACTAAACACAAGGTAAAACCAGCTAGACTACGAAAACTCCTTTCATCCCAACCAAACTGCCACAACTATAACCTGTACATAAATCAGCTCTACCTAACAGTTCACGATACACAATTCTCATGATTCCATAATCACAGTTCAACTTTTACAGTTCATCAATCACAAGTATCAAGTTCATAAATCATGATAATCAATTTCATCAATCACAAATATCAAGGTCATCAATCACTAGTATCAAATCGGGACCAATGGGGAATACCCAAGATCCATAAATCCGTCGGAAGCAACCTCGACCTCAATAAAACTTATTGAAATATATCCTAGTATCAATAACACTTACCAAAATAGACCTTGGTATAAATAACACTTTCCAAAACTGACCTCACCGTAATCACAATTCATCTCATCATAGTGTTCCAGAACCGATGTAAACATGCATGCTCACCCAATAATGAGGAAATGACAAAGTCAAGTAATATACATCCACAACAATACTATTAAACATTTCATCAACCACCAATTCAATTTTAACAGTCAAGGTAATTCATACTACACAATACAACATTATCAACATGTTGCCTTTTTCATTAATCTCATATCTATCATTATAGTTATTCAATTTGAGCAATTAACCATGTTATCTCATTCTCATTACTCTCCAACACATACAACAAGTAGGATTCAAGATTCTACAAGTTTTAACAAGGTTTAGAAGTTTGTTTGCTTTAATCAGTCACAAATCAATCTGAGACATGAGATTTTCCTTTTCGAACGATATCCAAATCAACACAATCTAGTCGAACAAGGATTCAAAGTGAAATTTCGAAACTAACAACACTCATATTAGATGGGTCAAATCGGCTCAAAAGCTCATTTTTGAAAATAAGATTTGAATCTAAAAATCGGTACATAAATATATTACTCAAAACTTTGGGAATCTATTGGTGGAAACCACTTTGAAAATGGAGTTGTATTTCACCTAAAATCACTGTTTCTTCTTAAAGCTCAAGTTATTGAAAAAAACCCCAAGGTTTGAATGCAAATTAGCAAATTAAGTGATAAAATCTTCCCATAATCATGAAATAATAATGAAGGGGAGGTAAAATTCGTTACCCAATCTAAGTTTCTTGATAACCCACTTTGAAATCGCCAATACCGAGCTTGAAACTTCAAAATGGAGAAAATGGGGTTGAAACCTGATTTTAGAAAACATTTTGCCCAGGGGTCTTTCGCAAATGCAAACTGTCACGACCCGAGTCTACACCCTGGACGTGATTGGCACTCGAAAATTATTGTTGGTCCCGAAGTGAACCCTCATTCTGGTTGACTACAAATGGAAGACTAACTCAAGCATGCATAAGCTTAAAGATAAATTAAATTCATTGAACACAAATACTCAACTTAAATTTTTTTTGAACAATACTCAATAAATATAGTCATAGTTTGTAAACAACTTGAAAGAAAATAAATACCGAAAATTTTTTCAACTCTGTCTATCTATGGCTTCCTCTACTATTACAGAAGGATATCAAGACAAGACCCGCGACATCTCAAAGCTACTAATTTTAAGGTAAAGGTGAACTCCTCTAGGATATAAGAAGGCTCACCAAAGCTGACTTCTATGTCACATGACCTCAACAAAACGCATGTTGATGATCCTGAATACATGTATCTGCATCATGAAACGAAGTAGGCCAAATGACATCAGTACATTGAATGTACGAGCATGTAAGGGGAACTCTGAAACATAAATATAAGCATGAACTAATAAAAGGAAAGACATACTCACATCGTCTCAACTCAATATGACTCAAGAATACTCAACTCAATATGAAAGCAATAATAATAAGATGCAATATATAAAGCTTTGTAAACAGTAGATACGAACTCAAAATGTATAAAAATACAACAATAAACTCTTTACTCTTATTTGGGAGATTCTTTAACTGACAACCATCATTATGAGCTATGGGATGATACAGTGACTCGCCCACACTGCCATAATTGTCCAATACCTTGCCGAAGTATAGAACATCTTCAACTAAGTGGATCTACTAAGCTCTGCCCGAAGGCACTTAGGATTCATCTAAAAAATATAATCTTGTACCCATTTTGGCATACATGGTTTATGAGGAATATGAGTTTCCTAAACGCATTCCATATCGGTGCTCAATACTACTCCCAATAATATATACCTCATGCTCATATGTTTAAAAATATAACTATTCATCTGGTTTGAGATAATTGCTCAAACTACCCTCTTAAAAGAGGTAACTGCTCTTGAAATATCTGTGAACTCATAACTCATTTAGAAATCAAAGTTTCTCTTTTCTCAAAATAATATTCTATTTCTTCATGTAAAAATGAAACAATTGGGAAATACATAGTTCCCTTATACTCTTTCTCAAACTCCTCTTTACTTACTCAAAACTCAGTTTAAAACTCAAATATTGGCTTTAAAAAGCTTCTCAAATTTTATAACTCAATTCATAGGGTTCATGCAGAATTATGGGCATAAACAACTCAACTCAAGGATCTTAATAGCAATATAGAAACTCAGAACTCAACGATACTACTCCTCTCAAGGATATTCAATTCATAGAGTTCATGTGAAATTTTGGGATGAATGACTCGACTCAAGGATCTCAATGACAATATAGAAAGTCATATATGCAACTCTTCTCATTCTCATACTCTTTTACTCAAGATTTAGCTAAAGTCTAAGGTTAATTTCAAAAGACTTCTCAACTGACTTGAAATGGACCTCTTGAACTTTTCTCTTAATCTCTTAATAATTTGAAAAGTAAATTCAAGAGATATGATTAGAATACGTGGGATCTTTCAATGATTAATGAAGACATTAGGAATTAATAATAAGAAGAGAATGAAGACACGATTCGAAATGATGCATAACGAATGAAAGACAGAGGAAGGCGACCCAAGCGCATTCTTGGCGCAGGGCGCCAACCCCAAAACAACTGGAGCCACTTTGTGGCGCACTGCAGGTGTAGGGAGGCAGTCCTTCTGGTGCCTTGGTGGCGCTGTGCCCAGAAAACCCGACAAATTTTTTTATTCTCTTTCAAGCCCTAACTCATCTAAAATTGAACGATTTTCTCCAAATTCCCTTGGATTTATAAACTCAACATGATATTATCAAGATCTCGCTCAAAATCTATCATGAAACATCATTCATTCGCAAGACCCTCACCTCAAGAACACAACAAGACTCCATTGATAAAAAATGAAGCTAAAACCTCAAGAACTCAATAAATTTACTTCAATAAAGAATCCATGGTAAAAGCTTACATGATTGGCGTGAGGGAGAACAAACCCAACACTATGAAAGCTTACATACCTCGAAAAAACTAAGTTCTTGGCAATTTCTCCAAATTCTGGAAGAACTCTTAAATTCTCATCTTTTCTCCTTTTAAACTTGCTCTCAAAACCCGTCACACTTTTGAAATGAATAAAATTGATTTCCATCAGCTTATACCCCTATTTGGGTGAACAAAACGTGTTAGGCT
The DNA here is from genome assembly GCF_019186545.1 of Solanum stenotomum. Taxonomy (NCBI): domain Eukaryota; kingdom Viridiplantae; phylum Streptophyta; class Magnoliopsida; order Solanales; family Solanaceae; genus Solanum; species Solanum stenotomum. Next base: position 40,222,234 of record NC_064292.1, read on the forward strand.
AGTGGGGTAAGTAAAAGACCAAAATACCCCTTCTTAAAACAGATGAAATAGCGTGATCTAGAGAGGCTGCACTCAAACGGGCATAACTCCGTCATCCAAACTCGGATTTTAGTAAACTCGGTAGCGTTGGAAAGAAGACTCAAAGACTGTTAATTTGATAGGTCATGTACCACCTACCTCTTTATGTTCTAAAAGATATGTTCGTTTGAAGTCGACTCAAAACTTAAGAAAACTAATGGGTGACTAGAATGAATTTCTCTTTAGTTCTTTTCGGAACTTGAGGTGTTTTATCTAGGGACCTTAACACCTAAGAAAATTTAAAATCAGTTGGTAAATCTCGTTCACAAATGAAGAATGGTTCGAGTCGTAACTTACATTTTTTTAGGGTGTTACACAAACCCATTTCTGCGAACGCGGGCTTTAATGAAGCCCGACCCTCCACAAACGCGACAAAACTCCAACAAATGCATAGGTCAATATCTTGACTCAGTGTGAACGCGTTTGATCCTCCACAAATGTGTAGGTCCCCACAGTTTTCCATCTGCGAATGCAGAGGGTTAGCACCAGAACTCAAATAGAAAAACCAACCAACACAAAATCCTCAAAATAGATCCTAGGGATTCGTTGAAACCCCGTACACACAAACCAAATATGTTATCTGACTGAACTCGACATTTCAGACTCAATGGGACCATCAAAACATAATATGAGGTTTTTTTGATACGAAATCCGTGAAAGTCATAATGAAAAAATATAATGCCTAAGAAGGCCAAAACAAACTTGAGGTCTCTGAAAATTCAACCAAGACCTCCCCCAAGCCTAAAATTATCCCTCAAATTTAATGAAATTGTCGAAAATCCGATTTGAACATCTTTACCCCGAATATTGATCAAAGTCAACCAAAAAGCTAAAACCTCAATAATTTTCAACTTAGGACCTCAATTCCACGAAAAAACTCTGAATCTAAAACCGATTAATCTCTTGGACCAAATTTCATATTTCGAAACTAATGGAATCGATGGAATTTTATTCCGAGACTCGAAAATTCAAAAGTAATGACAACCATTTTTTAACAATTTTAGTCTTTCAAAACTCTAAAATTTCCACAATTCACAACTTTTTACTCAAAACTCAAAATTGATTTCACAAACCAACTAGGAACGGCTCGAAGAAACAATCGAGAGGGGTAAAATGATAATTTTAAAAAAAATCTAAAATGACCTTTTGAGTCATTACACTATTACTCGGGTATTAAATAGCCATTGATGGTTAAATGTGTCTCTACTAGGTTAAAATGAGCTAAAAATGGTTCTTAAGAAAATTTCGTAGATCTTGTAAGCAGGGGCAGATTTACGTTGAATAAATGGGGTTCATTCATTAAAAAATTACACTATATATATAAGATCAAATTTTCAGTTTATATGTGTATATATATTATATTGAACCCCCTTAACATACACCAAAGGCGAAGCTCAGTGGCGTTGGGGGTTCATCAATTCGCCATACTATGCGCGAGTTCCCGCGTTCGAATTCGGAGGAAGGTATTGTTTATCAGCTTATATTTTAGGCGTTTTAAAATTATTTTTTTAATAATAATTGAATCAGAAAACGACGTTTAGTTCAAAAAAAAATTAAAACACTGATTGGGACTTTAGATTTATTAGTTTAATCCCTATTTACACAGTCAAATATTAAAAAACCCTTTTCTTCTTCTAGGATCTTTCCACGTTTTATTTTCTCCCTCTCTCGTTGTGTCGTGCAGTGGCTGCTGGCTGTTGCTAGCCTGCTACAGCGCTGCTTGTTGTTGGAATATTGTTGTTGCTTGCTGCTTCGATTATTGAAAACTTGGATTGCTTCTTTCATCTCCATTAATAGTTACTTCGGTAAGTTTTTGGTTCTCTTTTGAAACGTCCCCAAAAATGCCCGAAAATGTGTTTCGGAAACACCTATAATTGTAATTTCCATATATCTCAAAATCTGTGCATGCTTTCGAAAATTTGACTTCATATTCTTATTCATGGGGTCAAATTAAGTGGGGAATGGGTCTAACCCGAATTTTAGAGCAACCGTATCAAAATTCGAAAATAGCAAAAAATGCGATTTGGATGGTCAACTTTAAAGGGGCATATCTCTTAGCACACAAGAAACTGGAAGGGTCACAACCTATTAAATTAAAGCTGTTTGAGTTAGTTTTCCAACGCACTTGGTTTCACCTCATTCCGAATTAGGATGAGGGAGTTATGGCCATTTTCGTAAAATTTGTCTGTGCAGATTTGCAATTTTCAGTGAGCTATTTTTTTTTGGAGGCTAAGTGTTGGGGACGTTTTTTTTATAAAAAGGGGATATGTCCCATACTTAGTCATTTTTAACTTCAAAAACACTCTTTAAACCCTCTCCAAAATTCCACCAAGATCCTTAACCAAATTCAAACATCTCAAGCTCTAATTCTGGATTCAAGACTCAATCTCAAGGTTCAATTCTCCATTCCAATCTTCTTCAAGGATTCTCCAAAATTGAGGTATGTGGGTTTGATTGTGGAAACCTTCCTTTCCACAAGTCCAACCATTTATCCTCTATTTCTACTTCAAGTTTATGGGTCCTTATGATTATTTATAAACTCTTGAAGTATGGAATTACTACTACACACCCTATTATGGTCTATTTTGCATATTATCATGAAATGAAATTATTATGTGATGTTTATGGTTTTCATGCTTCCACGATCAAATTATGAAGGTTGATATATATATATGTATGTTGTTGGTGGGCTGATTTATATGGATTTTGGAATTGGTTGGACTTAGTACTCTTGAAATACATGATTTTATTTACATGAGCAGTAGCCCACCATGTGTTTGATAAAATGCCCATTTATAGAATTCTTAGGAAATGGAGGGTCCAATGTACGTCCTATGAGTCGGATGGTTATATTATTACTGAAATGATGATGAAATGGACACATGTATATGATTTTCTCTATAGAAGTGTTGTGAGTCGACCAAGCCTAGCTCGGGGGGGTTATAGGCCCGGGTAACCGTATCGAGGGGTTGGTACCTTGGTTGCCTAGTACGGGGGGTAGTAGGCCCGTATAACCGTATCGAGGGGTTGGTACCTTGGTTGCCTAGTACGGGGGGTAGTAGGCCCGTATAACCATATCGAGGGGTTTGTACCTTGGTCCCTAGCTAAGGGGGCGGTAGGCCCGGGTAACCACATTGAGGGGTTTGTACCTCTTTTGCCTCTCCAAGGAGGTGGTAGACCTTGGAAATACTATATTGATGGTCACTCGCCACACATGTACTACGCCCAACTAAATATGATTTTTATGTAAGCATCATTATACATATCATCTCATTAATATGCTATCTATCGGGTATGATTATGCATTTTGCCTATGATATCCTTTTATTGTGCATTGCATTGCATCCCATATACTTAGTACATTCAAATGTACTAATGCATACTCTATGCCTACATGATGTCATCATGTAGGAACCGGAGCATCGCTTGACCATCCTCCTCCGCGTGGCTAATACGATTTTCTATCGAGGTTATTGGTGAGTCCTCCATTCCGGGGACGTTGCTTATGATCTTTTGCTATGTATACGACTTTTTCTTTTTAGTTATGTGTTGACTATGAGGGTGAGCCCGGTAGTTTGTCTTGGCCCCCGCTAAATAACCATGTTTAGAGGTGGTGTTAGACTAGTTGTGTATTATGCTTGAGTTTGACTCATATATGGTAATTATGTATCATTCTCTTTTTCTCTTGCTCTCTTAGTCCCGGCTTCCCCTTGATTATGCTTGTCGCTTATGGTCATTTTAATTGCTTCCGCGATCAAGGATATGTAATGATATGCTATGAGGCTTGTTTGGGGTTCCCCATTCACAGGTCACGTCTACGCGCTAGGCTTGGGTCATGACACCTTTTTAACTATATTTTTATATACCTTATTTCGTTATTTTTTTTATATGCTTTCTTTTAGTTGGCTGATTTACTAATATCAATGAAGTTTAGATTTTTTTTGTTTGGCTGATTTTATGTATTTTCTCAATCTAATATTGGAGAGAGAGAAATATAATCTAATAATCAAATAACCACTGCTTAAGCCTTTTGGTTTTGGTCCTTATTGTGTGTGTGCTTCTTCTTTTTTGGTAATAGTTCTTACTGTGTGTTTAGTTCTCTTAAATTCTAACTCAATTTTACTTTACGATTCAATCTCAATATTCAATGAAAAAGTATTTTACCTCAGTATCAAAATCAAATTTAGTCTCTCATAGTCATAGTCAATCTAGCCAAGAAGAAAATGTCAATCATTCAGAAGTACCATCACATTCTTCTCAAGAATTTGATTTGAGTACTTTAAAGTTTGATCCCGGTGAAAGAACTCCAATATTGAATTATCATCCAAATCATTGTGATGTTATTAGAAGAGCATACCTTGTGAATGGTCCTTGTCAACCTCGCCTGGAGGTGCATGAGTACCCTCAAACAAATATTTCTGGATCAATGCATCGTTTTAATCTTGAATGGTTTGATGATGTATATCATGATTGGTTGGAGTATGGTGTTAGTAAAGATGTAGTCTATTGTTTGTATTGCTATCTATTTAAAGATCATACATTAATCAAGGTGGAGGTGAAGTATTTTCATGTACGAAATTTAAGAATTGGAATAAAAAGAGTGATCTTGACAAGCATACTAGTCTGCCGAATAGCCCACCTAATCGATCAAAAAAGAAATGTCAAGATTTTCTACGATAACAACAGTCTATTCAATCTGTATCTGAGAGGCAATCTAATCAAATTAAGCATGTATATTATATATGATTAAGTGTTTTAGTTGATGTAGTAAGACTTCTCATAACTCAAGGATTCGCATTTCGAGGTCATGATGAATCTAAATCATCACTTAGTAAGGGTAATTTTCTTTAGATTCTTTCATGGTATGCAAAAAGGTTCGTGATTATGTACTTGAACATGCCCCTCAAAATGATTAAATGACTTCTCCAATCATTCAAAAAGATATTGTGACTGCGAGCAAGATAGAAATAGTAAAAGTTATTCTTGAGGAACTAAATGGTGACTATTTTGCCTTACTAGTTTATGAATCTTTTGATATTTCACGCAAGGAGCAAATGACTATCGTTTTACGATATGTTGATAGAATGAGATTTGTGATGAAGCGACTTATTGACATTATTCATATTCAAGATACTAGTGCATTTTATCCCTGAAAGAGGGAATTATTAATTTACTTGCTCAACATTCTTTGAGTCCATCAAGTATACGTGGACAATGTTACGATGGGGCAAGCAATATGCAAGGTGAGGTCAATGGACTTAAAATGTTGATTAGGCAAGAAAAAAGATCGGCTCAGTCTATACATTGTTTTGTTCATCAACTTCAACTAACTCTTGTTGGGGTCTCTAAAAAGTGTGTTTAAGTGGAAAAACTTATAGTATTGGTCTCAAATACTTTTAATGTATTGGGATCTTCTTTTAAGCGTATGGATGCTTTACGAGATTCTCAAAAAAGAATCAATTCAAGATGCATTAGATATGGGTGAACTGACAACTGGTAGGGGCTTGAATCAACAACTTGGTCTTTCAAGAGCTTGTGATACTCGTTGGGGATCTCATTATAAATCTTTTAACAATTTTATTCTTATGTTTGGCTCTATTCTTGAAGTTCTTAAATCGCTTGCTTTGGATGCATGAAGTATGGATGAAAGAACCAAGGCAACAGGATATCTTGAATCTTGTCGAACATTTGAGGTTGCGTTCATGTTGCATTTGATGAGAGATGTTATAGCAAATCACAAATGAGCTTAATAAATGCTTACAAAGAAAGGAGCAAAATATTGCAAACGCCATGCTACTTGTTGAAGTAGCAAAGAGAAGGTTGCAAGTTTTAAGAGATGATGAATGAAATTCTCTTATTGCTAAGGTATCCATATTTTGTACCAAACATGAAATTTTGATACCTAACTTTGAGGAGTCATATGTTAGCTCTTTAAGATCATGACGAAGACTTGCTCACTATACAATCTTACATCATTATCGTGTTAAAGTGTTTTGCAATATTATCGATTTGCAACTTCAAGAACTTAATGATCGTTTTAATGAGGTAGCTACTGAGTTGCTCCATGGAATTACTTGTTTGAATTCAATTAACTAATTTTCAAGTTTTGACATAAAAAAGATAATGAGAATGACTGAATTATATCCGGATGACTTTGATGAATTTAATATGGATACTCTTGAGAATCAACTTGCAAGTTACATTGTTGATGTTCGTGATGTTGATGAAATGTTCTCTGATCTAAATAGACTTTGTGATTTTTCCAATAGATTAATCCCAACAAAAATACATTCAAATTATCCTCTGGTGTTCCGCTTAGTGAAACTTGCTCTACTTCTATCAATTGTCACTGCATTCGTTGAAAGAGTTTTCTCAGCAATGAAGTTTATCAAGAATGACTTGCGGAGTCAAATGAGTGATGATATTTTTAGTGGTTGTTTGGTACCTTTTGTAGAAAAAGATGTATTTGATAGTATTCCTAATGATGTTATTATTAAGACATTTCAAGATATGAAATCTCGTAGAGTACAATTGTAATGATGTAGGTAGTTGCATTTTCAAATGTAAAATTATATTCTGATAGACTTCACTATGTGACTTTTGTTGGTCTATTTGAATCAAAATTGATATTTCTTGTCATACCCAATTTCATTCTTGAAACTTTCAAGTCTCTCCTCGTGTTTGTATTCTACATTTATGTTTGATCTATTTAAGTTTTTTAGATATATGTGCTCTAAATTAAGTATTTTTTATTCGATCTGTTTATATCAAATTCGACTCATTTTGTTGTGAATAGTATTTGCGTGATTAATTTTTTTTAACCCCCTTGATGAAAATTCAGCATCCGCCACTGCTTGTAAGATCAATGAGGCTCTGATATCACTTTTGATTTTTCTTAAATTTGAGACAAAAATGTTGAAAATATCTCTCAATCATTCTATTAAGAATATAAGAGTTTAAATAGCCAACTTAAACACAAAATCTACATAATGAAAAATTCAAAAATTAAAAATATCTCAACTTTCAACAACTAAAACGACCTACCAAAAATATAAATTTTAAATTTATTCTAAACCTAAAAAACTTATTATGCTAAAGTTTATTGTATTAACTGAAAACAATTTTCAATAGAAATTACTAATGTAAACTTATATTTGACTCAATAGGATTATTTACTAAATATTAAACAAGATAAATATGTTAGAATTTATTTAGTACCCGTTTGGCCATGCGATATGGAATCATGATATGAAATTTATGATATGGTATCATAATATGAAATCATGAAATGAAATTGAAGCTTTGTTTGGACATGCGATATTGAATTTTTGTGTTGTATATATTCTCATTAACATAAAAATCTCATAAGTTGTATAACTATTAAAATAGTCCCAATTGTTTATTCAATCTTACCAAATAAATAAAAAATTATAAAATCGCATAATAAATTATTACAAAACTATTTGTCTCCACTTAAGTAATTGTTTCATCCAACTTTAATTCATCAAACTTTAATTCAATAAACAAAATTAAACATAAATTGTAGTGTACTAGTAATTGTTGGGCATGCGATATTGCTTTGGGATTTTTACTTGTCGCTTTTGACATATAAAAAAAAGACAATATTTTTTTTTTTCATATTTTATACTCAACATTAAAAACTTATTTTTCAAATCATATTTAATATTCTTTTTGTAGTATTTTGTTTAAGGATGAAAAATAATCCTTAACTTAAGATAAATTGATAATATGTTGTAGCATTAAATTAGGAATAATAATTATCTCTTCTTATTCTTAAAAACTACAATACACGTTATTAATTTATTTATTTTATCTATATAGTTAAATTTTAAGAACTATCTTATCACGTAATTTTCTCAAAAATTATTAGTCTCTTCAAAATTTTATGGTTAAGCATAAATAATTATGCGTTAGATTAAGTTTAAGTCTATCCAATCTAAATGAAGAGAACACATTTCACTGCATCAATTTGATTTGATCTGTTGTTCAAATAGATATAACTATAAGTTGTAACAAATATAAAATGGTAGAAGTAATAAATTAGGTGTTGGTGTAAATTAAGAGAACAAATTTATTACTTAACAATCGGTTGGTGTGAGTTAAAGTGACTATATGTTGGTGAGAATAATAAATTTAAAAAAGTAATTATGTGATTATAAATTTTAGTTACATATGAAATAATGGTTAGTAGATATAAATGTGAGTTGTTTTAACAAAATATAAATTTGTGGGTCAATTTTTGTATTTAAAATATCTCAAATCATGATATGAAATCATTAGATGGAATCAGCATGAAATCGCAAGTTCAAACGTTGATTTCATCTCATGATTCTATATCGTGATATGGTATCGCATGATCAAACGCCTATTTAGTACATCAAATTCTGCAATCATGTGTTCTATTCTTTACATTGACTATTTAGTTATTGAAAAAGAACTTGATAAAGTTCAATTGTCACCATTCAAACTACGAGAAAAATCTACCTCTGTTAACTACAAAATCAAATCTATTAAAAATGAATAGGAGGGGGTCATGGTTATTGGGAAGAAAAAGATTTTCTTCACATATTTATGATATGATATGCCCAAATACTTGTTAGAATTTTGTTATTATTTTCTTATCACAATTGAGTTTTACGTTTCTCTAAAAAAAAAAAGGAAAGTCAAAGTATTATTTTAATTATTTATTACTTATTCTGAAAGAAAGAGATAATATTAATAAGGCTCTGATACCACTTTTGATTTTCCTAAAAAAGATTAAAAAAAAAAAAGTTGAAAATATTTCTCAATTGTTATTAAACGAATGTCCACAATAATATATTATGTGTTGTAAGATAAATATACACACAATATGTTAAATATTGTATACTAGTTAACCATGTGATATACTTGATGCCCAAAATATTTGCATGACAAATAGATATCAATGTATCACACTTGGTATCCAAATATATACAATTATATATACCCCTCTTCTTAAAACAAAGAGAGAAGCAAGAGCAAGTGCAAAGAAAAAAAATATTACACATTATTTCTCATCCATCTTTTTTGTTCTCTTAGGGCATTTCCAACCAAACACCAAATTTACATCAAATTTGGTGTCAACACTATTATAATGTACATCACTCCAACCCACTGCACTAACTTTTACACCAAAAAGAAATATTTTTCTCTCTCTTCATTATTATTATATTATTATTTCTTATTTCATTTATTATTTCATATAACAAATTCTTTCTAAAACATTCATCATATATCATTCATATTATTTTCTTTTATAGTCGTTTTATATAAAATTATTTTATATCATAATTTTTTAAATAATATATATTGCTAGCAAATATTATACATTATACATAATAATGGATAATACAAATAAAAGTGAAATCATTAATGAAATACAATTAAATAAATATTACATAATTAAAAAATTATTTTAAATTCTACATAAATATTCAACTTTCAAAATAACTACGGTGCTTCCATAAATGCTCTATTAATGCATTACGTATTTCAAAATGAGCTTCTTTGTCCTTTATTTTTTATGTCGAAATACAATTATTATGTTTTGTTGTACTTTTTAAAATTACTATGTATTTTATATTTCAATTTTGATGTATGTCAATTATTACTTTGTTGAATGTTTATTATTTTTGGTTATTTTTAAGTATATTGTATTATTTGTTTATAATTGATATGTTTGCATTTTTAATTTTTGTGAAAGTTAATTGTAGTTGTATCCAATTATAATTTATAGTAGAATTAACATAAATTTTATTTTTTCTAAAAAATCATATATAAAAAAATTAATTTATAAAAAAACAAACTTTTATATCTAAAATTAATATTATAAAAATAATTAAATATATAAGAGATTTAATTTAAATATACAATTTATATAATGTTTAGTTAAAAGTTTTGTATAATGAAATAATATTGGTGTTGAGTTGGAGCTCCAAAATACCAAATAAGGATTTGGCTTATTTGGTGTTGAATTGGAGATATTGATATTTATTTTATAACATCAATCATTATATTAAGCATATAAGAGCTTAAATAGCCAATTTAAACACAAAATTCACATAATTTAAAATTTAAAAATTCTAAAATATTTCAACAACTAAGCCAACCTATCAAAAACGTAAATTTAAAAAATTTAATCAAACTTAAACAACTTATTATGCTAAAGTTTATTGTATTAAGTGAAAAACAATTTTCTAATAGAAATTACTAATGTCTACTTATATTTCACTCAGTATGATTATTAAGTAAATATTAAACAAGATAAATACGTTCGAATCTATATAGTACATCAAGTTGTACAATCATATGCTCTTTACATTGTCTATTGAGTTATTAAAAAAGTAATTGATAAAATTCAATTGTCATCAATCAAACCATGAGAAAAATATAACTCTCTTAATTACAAACTCAAACCTAATAAAATTCAATGGGAGGGGCGAGGGTCATGGTTATTAGGAATTAAAAGATTTTCTTCACATATTTATGATATGGTAAACCCAAATAACTGGTAGTATTTTGTTAAGATTTTCTTCCCATGATTGAGTTTTACGTTTCTCTAAAAGGAAAGTCAATATTATCATTTTTTTTTTACTTTTTCTGAAAGAAGATATAAGATCTATGAGGCTCTGATAGCATATTTGATTTTTTTTAAAAAGATGAGGCAACAAAAAAAAGGTTGAAAATGTCTCTCAATTGTTGTAAAATGGATATCCACATTAATATATTATGTGTTGTAAGATAAATATACACACAATATGTTAAGTGTTGCATATTAGTTAACTATATGATATACTTGGTGCCCAAATTAAACACATGGCAAATAGATGTCCATGTATCACACTTGGTACCCAAGTGCATACAACTATATATACCCTCTCTTCTTGTAACAAAGAGTGAAGCAGGAGTGAGTGAAAAGAAAATAATACACATACTATTTCTCATACATCTTTCTTGTTATCTTAACATTGACACTTGTTTTTTAACATCAATCATTTTATTAAGCATATAAGAGCTTAAATAGCCAACTTAAACACAAAATCTACATAATTTAAAATTTAAAAATTCTAAACTATCTCAACAACTAAAACAATCTATCAAAAATATAAATTTTAAATTTGTTCTAATCTTAAACAACTTATTATGCTAAAGTTTAGTGCATTAATTGAAAACAATTTTCAATAAAAATTACTTATGTCTACTAATATATAATTCATAAAGATTATTAAGTTAATATTAAACAAGATAAATCTGTTCGAATTTATATAGTATATCAAGTTCTACAATCATGTGTTCTTTACATTGACTATTGGGTTATTGAAAAAGAAATTGATAAGTTCAATATTCACTAATCAAACTACGAGAAAATCTAACTTTCTAAACTACAAACTCAAACCTAATAAAAATTAATGGGAAGGGGTGGGGGTTCATGGTTATTGGGAAGGGAAAAATTATCTTCACATATTCATAGTATGGTAGGCCCAAATTATTGTTATGATTTTCTTATCACATTTGAGTTTTACGTTTCTCTAAAAGGAATGTCAGTATTACCATAGTTGTTTTTTACCTTTTCTAAAAGGAAGAGATAAGATTAATGAGGCTTTGATATCATTTTCTTTTCAAATGATGAGACAACAAAAAATAGGTTGAAAATATTTCTCAATTGTTGTAAAATGGATGTCCACATTATTATATTATGTGTTGCAAGATAAATATACACACTATATATTAAATGTTGTAGACTGATTAACCATATGATATATCTAGTGCCCAAAGTATATATATGCAAATAAATATACATGTATTTCACTTGGTACCCAAGTATATACAACTACATATATATCTTTTTGTAACAAAGAGAGAAGCAAGAGTAAGTGAAAAGAAAAATACTACACATTATTTCTTATCCATCTTTCTTGTTATCTTAGCATTGATACTTATTTTATAGCATAAATCATTTTATTAAGCATATAAGATCTTAAATAGTCAACTTAAACACAAAATCTACATAACTTAAAATTAAAAATTCTAAAATATCTCAAAAACAAAAACAACTTATCAAAAATATTAATTTCAAATTCATTCTAAACTTAAACAACTTATTATGCTAAAGTTTATTGCATTAACTGAAATCAATTTTCAATAGATATTACAAATGTCTACTTATATTTAATTAGGCGGAATTATTAAGTAAATATTAAACAAGATAAATTTGTTTGAATTTATGTAGTACATCAAGTTCTACAATCATGTGCTCTTTACATTGACTATTGAGTTATTGAAAAAGTAATTGATAAAGTTCAATTGTCACCAATCAAACTATGAGAAAAATCTAACTCTCTTAACTATAATTTTAAACCTAATAAAAATCAATCGAAGGTGCAAGGTGTCATGATTAGAGGGAAGAAAAAGATTTTCTTCATATATTCATGATATGATAGTCCCAAAAAACTGTTATGATTTTTTTAATCACATTTGAGTTTTACATTTCTCTAAAAGAAAAGTCAAAGTATTATCATAATTATTTTTTACTTTTTTTTAAAGTAAGAGAGAATATCAATGAGGCTTTGATACCATTTTTTATTTTTTTTCTCAAATGATGAGAAAATAAAAAAAAAATAAAGGTTGAAAATATCTATCAATCATTCTATTAAGTAATAAGAGCTTAAATAATCAATTTAAACACAAAATCTACATAATTAAAAATTCAAAAATATCTCAACTTTCAATAACTAAAATGACCTAACAAAAATATAAATTTCAAATTTATTCTAAATCTGAACAACTTATTATGCTAAAGTTTATTATAGTAACTGAAAATAATTTTCAATAGAATTACTAATGTCTACTTATATTTAACTCATTAGACTTATTAAGTAAATATTAAACAAGATAAATCTGTTATAACTTATATAGTGCATCAAGTTCTGTAATCTTGTGCTCTTATTCTTTACATTGACTATTGAGTTATTGAAAAATAATTGATAAAGTTCAATTGTCACCAATCAAACTACTAGAAAAATCTACTTCTATTAACTACAAATCCAAACCTAATAAAAATGAATAGGAGGGGTGTCATGGTTATTGGGAAGGAAATTTTTTTTCCACATATTCATGATATGGTAGGCCCAAATAACCGTTATGATTTTCTTACCACATTTGAATTTTACGTTTCTCTAAAAGGAAAGTCAAAGTATTATTATAATTGTTTTTACTTTATTCTGAAAGGAAAATATAAATCTCTTTCATATTTGATTATTTTCTCCTTAGAGAAAAAAGTTTAGAGTTTTATAGATTGAAGATTGTTCCTCTCATGATACAATAACATTTATAATGTAGTCTATAAAAAAAATTGTTTGGTGAGAGATTTTCTCTCGATAGTTTTTATAATTTCTTCATATTTGTTTTTCACTTATAGACCAATTGATCAAATCATATAATATTATTGTGTTTTTTATATAATTTTTTTTTATCAAATGATTTACACTACCATGAATTGTAATTGTAAATTTTTGCATGACGCCCTAATATTCAATTCAACAAGTGGTATCAAAGTCAATAATCCAATGATCCAATAGTTGAAGAAGGTTGAAGACAAGTTCAAGTGGTTCAAGTCAATTTGCAACCAATTTGACGATAATGAAGTTTTTTGTCCAACTATATGTGGAGAAGAAGTTTTAACCATATTTTAACATTTTTGTTGCTGCATCTTTAAAAATAAAAAGTGTATTTTTTTTCAAACTACTTTTAACCCATATATTTTAAATTTTATTTTAATCCATGACAAGCGGAAGTGATGAAGATTATGTGAAGAAAGAAGATTATCATACATGTGAAGAAGCCTGACCAATATTTTGTCAAGAAAATCTAGTCAAAAGTGGAGAATTATTAGGTTTTTGTTTTGATTTTCTTGCCATGTTTGAGTTTTACTTTTCTCTTAATTAGTATAATTTTCTTTGTTATCTAAAGTATCTTCACTATGATTTGCAATTATTAGCTTGTACATAGGGGTGACAATTTCATCTCATATTAATGAAATGAGTCCATTTAATTCGTATTTAATGACTTGAATCACTCATATTTTAATTGGGTAAATATGGGCTTCAAGTTATTTTAAGGGCTCCTACAAATATGGTCAAAATGAGTAAAATATGACTATCCAAATAGACCCATATCACTCACTTCTACTCAAAATTCTAAATTGTGCTAAAAAATAAAAGATTTTTATATTAATTTTTTATTTTCAAAAAAATGGAAGGGTGGGTGGGGATGAGAAAGGGGGCGGGGGGTTGGGGGCAGAGGGGGAATTTTTTTTTCTTTGAAAAACATAAATTTTTTTTTAAAAAAAACAAAAAATAGGGGTTTTTTTTTTCTTTGAAAAACATAATTTTATATAAAAAATTCTTTTGTTTTCTTCTTCTTTATTATTTTTCTCTTTCTTCTCACACTGAATATTTTACCGTTAACATATGTTTCACCATTGCTATTTTTCACCAAAAAATTATAAAATCCTTCACCATTCTTTGAGAAATGTGGTGTTTTTTTAGGAACTATCGCAAATAGCCATTTAAAAATAGTCTAGTTACGTTCCATAGCTATAGTTTGCTAATTACGATTCGTAGCTACATGTTATAGGGAGGAGAGTGGCAAGCGAGAGTGGGAGAGGAAGGAGAGAGGCGAGCGAGAGAGGGAAGAGAGTGGGAGAGAGGTGAATTGTATATGTATATCGGTTAGATAATTGTATATTATACATATGTATTTGTATATTCTGGCAAGCGAGATTGAGAGAGGGAGGAGAGAGGTGAGCGATATTGGGAGAGTGAGGAGAGAGGCGAGCGAGAGAGGGCAATAATTTGTATAATTCACATCTCTTTTGTATAATTCGCAGGTATGTTTGTATAGTTCGCATATCTTTTGTATAATTGAGTAATAAAAAGTCTGGAAGTATACAAATATGATAAAACTCGAAATAACAAATTAATACAAACATAAACATATGAACTTTAAACAATTATACAAAATATATTATACAAATTACATTATATAAATTATATTATACAAAATCCAAAAAACTACACGTTTATACAAACTTTAAAAAGTTATACACAAAAAGATTGAATGTATATGATGACTAAAGTGAAAAACCAAAGGAAATCATCGTCATATACAAAATACAAATCAAACGAAAAATTGTTAGTTGTGAATTATACAAATGTGGCGAATTATACAAACATGAATAATTATACAAACTCGAAGTCATCTCACGTAATTAATGGTTAATGTTGGCTCGAGTGGTAATTATAGCAAACTATAGCTATGATGAGTAATTAAGTAGTATAAGTTTGCTTAACAGCGTAATTTTCCCTTTTTAAATTTATTTTATAAAATCAAAATAAAAAAATGAATTTGCAGCTCTTAAAAAAAAAGAATTCCACCCTGAAAAAGAAAAAATATATCACCCCACCCCCTGTTGATCTTCTTCTTAGGCGAACGCCCTCCCCTTCCATCTCCTTTTCAGAAGGTCACCAAAAAAAAATTCAACAAAATCTATGCAATTTTGGTGAAAATTATATGGAGTTTGTTTAGAAGGGAGAAAAGGGGTTGCGTAGATGGGGTTGAGGTATTGAAAATAATTCTTTTATTTTTAGTTTTTGTTGAAGAATATACTCCCTTTGTCCCAATTTATGTGACATACTTTCCTTTTTAGTTCAAAAAAGAATGACAAGTTTCTATATTAAGTAACAATTAACTATAAAATGTTTATTTTACCCTTAATGAAATGATTTACGGTCACAAAAATTCTATCATTCATTTTGAACCACAAGTTTTAAAAGTCTTCATTTTTTTTCTTAAACTCTGTGCTGAGTCAAACTACCTCACGTAAAATGGGACGGAGGGAGTATTTCTTTTCTTTTTCTCACTATTGGAAATTGGGCCTACGACAACACAAGTAAAATTGTAGTATAAATTATAGGAACCACATATTATAAGTACTAAATAACATCCTATCCCTTCTAGTTTTCTATCTACCAAAAATCCCTTAAAAATGATGTTTGCGGGATACATAGCATTGTGCACGGGATACATTAGGTTTGATACATTCCACATAGCGGGATACATAGCATTGTGCACGGGATACATAGTGTTGTGCACGGGATACATAGCGTTTGATACATTCCACATAGCGGGATACATAGCGTTGTGCACGGGATACATATGGGATACATAGTGTTGTGCACGGGATACATGTAAATAAGGGATTTTTGAAATAAGTAGGGATAAATGGATATTAAGGTAAGTAAATGAGTGTAGTTAAGTAATTTGTCCAAAATTGTAGCCATATAGATTTAGAGCAACATTTTAGCATGCGTTACATCAACTCGTGTGGTCATAGATCTATAGCAACAGTTCTTGCAATGGATCAATATAATCGCTGCCATAGCCCGGATACTTCTATTGCAACGACTATTCTTTAATTTGATGTGACGAATAAATATACGTATTGCAACGATATATAACCATTGTCATAGACATTTACTACAACGACCAAACTCTGTAGTACTGCAATAATTTTTTTCCAATATATGAACTATCAACAAGGCACTATTGCACCGGGTTGTAATACATTTTACAACGGTTGTGATCACCTTTTGCAACAACTCCAATGACCTGTCGCAACATTTTAGGTAAATAGTAGTCCTAGCAAATAATTTAAATTTATATATCAAAAATTGTAATACACTACAAATTATATAAATTATAAAACAAATTTCTTTCATATATGATAGTTCAAAATACCCAACAAGTTAATTGTATGCATCTGTAAAGAGTCTGCACCAAAAAGTACACTTTTTGAACTCTAAATACTAAAAGTGGCCCTGTCTAAAAACGCAAACCAAAACGGACAGTTCACCCATTTATGGCGAACTACAACTACCATTTTTTAACGATGTAGTCCCCGTTAACTCCAAATTCATCCAAACTAATAGTACACAAATCTTAAAGGTAGTTCGCCCACAAATGGGCGAACTACAATTCTTTTGGTTAATTCTTCACCTGAATATATATCTTTTTCTCAATTTTAAGTGTATTGTAAAATCTAATTGATACATAAAATCATAACTTTTTTATAATAAAGGGGAAAAAGAAAAATATACCCCGAGCTATCATAAATGGTATGCATATACCCTCCGTCATACTTTTGAGACATTGATGCCCCTGCCGTCCAAAAACTAGAGCATATATATCCTTCACTCTCATATTATATCAACGTAGTTTTTGATCCCACACAATTTCTCATCCGTAGACTCACATCAAACTCAAGTCACTCATCATCCATACAATTCGTAGCATCACTCGAATAATCATAATATAGTAACTATCTCTACACATCTCATTATGCCATCTTTTTCAGTCTACTTTGAAGATAACACATCAATCATACATAGCAATAATGTCATCATTCAAATACATCATCACATCACAAATTATTTACAAGTGCATAAATTGTAACATTAATAATTTAATCAATTCAACAATTTGCAAGTTAAATATAACTTGCAACACTTACGCTCTGTTTGGATCGTTGTTACTCATTGTTTCATAATGTATTGTATTGTACTCTATTGTACTGTACTGTATGGTAAATACAATGTTTGGCTAGACAGTATTGTTTGTTGTTGTTTAATAACATTTTAATTGTTTGGTTTGGTTGTATCGTACCGTATTGTAATTTATAAATTTACTAAAATATCTGTAATTATTTTAGGGTAGGAGGTCTGACTAGAATTAAATAATATAAGGTAAAGCGTAAAATAGTATTTTGACATATTATGTAAAGATATAATTGGAAAAAGAAATTAAGTAACAATGGGAACACACAAAATCGGTTGTTCCATAAAATAAGGATTTTCATTGTTACGTAACAACGAAATTTAACATAACAATACAATACATTTTAAGTGACAATCAAAACAAACATTGTAGATATAATAACAATACAATACAATACAATGAATAACAATTATCCAAGCAGAGTGTTAGTTTCATCAAACAACCAACAACTATGTCCAAAATTAAATTCAATATGAAATATAACTCACATTACATATTGATGACTGCACAAAGTCTAACTACAAGTAAACTTTAACCTACTCATACCCTTATATCTTACTAATTTATAACTAAGTAATTTCGGACTAATTAATTCCTTCCCCTTGTTTTATTAGGAAAATGTATTTTAACTGGTTTAAGAGTCGCCACTTAATTTTTAAGGAAAATTAAGAAATCTATTTATTTTCAACAGATTAAAACAGGAATCTAGTGAAAATCTTAAAAGGGGTTCAGGGTTCCTATTAATATTCTAGGAAGGTTTTAAAAGCACGTAGAATATCCACTAATGTGGTTATCCGACAATTAATCCTTTGGCTAAAACAATTTTAACTTAGCTTGACTTTGCAAAATTGAACTATTTAGTTAGTTAGGACCGTTTTAAGGGAGGAAAAGAAAAATATTAAAATATTAGCTAAGAGAAATATTTTATAAAATTATTTATTTATTTATTTTTAAGTCAAGTGAAGACGAGACTGATTTAGTTAAATTGTTAAATCAAAATAGGTCTCTCGGGGATTTGAATTATTGGCCTTAAGATTATATTAGCATATAAAACACGTAATAATCAAATAAATGGGACAGGGAAAGAAGGTTTGGGCCCAAGCCTGGATCTGTCCGCCTGGGCCAATACTTGGACCCATTTTCGTTTTGTGCCTTTGGCCCATTTGAGTCATTTGCACCTGTCCTAGTATAATATATATGAGACATTTCTTTGGGCCTTAGGCCCAATTTTTCACCTATCCTAAACACTAACAAAATAATAAACTTAAGCAGGCTTAGGCCCAAAATACAAATTTTTGAATTAAGAGTGAGCCTTTGGCCCAAATTTTTTAATTTTCTCGATCTTTTGCCTCTTTCAGCTTCGGGACTTGTTCGTCGACTTTTATAGCTGGCCGATTGACTCGAAAATAAGGAACTTGAGCCTTTATGGCTCTCCCGAAATGCAAAGGGGAGGTGATATGAGTTCATAATGAACTCGGACAAATTTCACATGCAAACAAAATAAATAAATTGCAAGTAATATCCTAACGATTGAATATAAGAACATAGTAAGAAAAAATAACGAAATAAGTATCACGCCTAAATGTCACTACAAGCACGAGACAATTTTTTGATTGGCAATTAATAATGGCAAAAACCAAGTAAAGCATGCATAAGAGGAAAAGGAAAAAAAAATAAAAAATCCACAGGAATATATCAATGCATTAAATGCAATGATCAGCCGACAACAACAATTTATAATAAACCAATTTAGAATAACAATTGTAAGGCAGCAAAGAATAAGCAGACTTAGAAAAAAAAAGGTTAGGAATTCCTATCAAGGTTCACAATAGGACAATACAATAACTTATTCCGATACTAAAATTGATTCCGAGCTTCATTAATAAGTAGACCATACTAATGAGGCACGAACTTAAGGCAACAAATTTATAGGAAACGAAGCTAAAGTTGAAATATGTAAAGAACAATGAAACAAGATCCCACACTTTATGAAACTTATCTATCTAAAATGAGGTTGACTCGAGTACGATTTTCGCTAACAGAAGATCTCATCCAACCATTATACTAGGACTAAGACCAAAATAAGTAAACAAGTACCTAGATAAAAATGCCCAGATCAAAAACAGAGATGTTAAGACCCTACACTATGCTGAAACAACAGGAATGTACAAGGTAAAGAACAAAACGAAAATCATACAGAGAAGAAAGAATGTTGCCGAGTCGAGTTGAAATGTGACATTTTCGGCTGGAAATCAGATTGTTTGGAGACAAAGCTTGGTGTAAACATATTACATTATGCAGTAAGACAGCAAAGGCATTCAGAAGATGGGAAAAACTAAGCAATTAAAACAAGCACGCGACTATACCATATATATCAACCACATAAATTGACCCCTTTTAAAAAAAAAAACTAACCTATAAAAGAGCAATTTTTTGCAGTGATGACCTTAAATATAGCATAACTGGTGCTGAACATGGACGAAACAACACAGATTTGATAACACTCAAGAACTAGTTTCAAGAAATGGGACGTCAAAACGTATTCGAGCAAAAAAAAGGCAGAAACAACCATACTAGATAGAATTTGGCAGAACCTTAAAACAATATTACGACTAACCCATGAAAGCGATTAAGAACATGTACTTCATGTCAAAGCAACATCAATCCAACAATAACTAATCATCGAATGACCAATACAATGGTGATTTTCCAACATCAACAGAAACAAATATCAAAAGAGACGAGGAGAAAATTATCGGAGTAAACGGGCTACCTTTCTCAGGGCAGCGAAACAGGACGAAAGAGCTAGAAAGCCGTGACTTCACACCAAGGGAGAGTTTCGGGAGCCTCAGAATAAAGAAAATCCGAATCGACTTCAAACGTGGACCCCTTCGAGAACTTCCCACTAGAAAACCGTATTCGACCTATGGAATATGAAGCTTTAGTTTTCTTTCGTTTTCTCCCCACCTTTTTTTT